>NC_137696.1:69376807-69904747 GCF_964034855.1 Anser brachyrhynchus
GAGGGCATTATCCACTAATCACAGGAACATAAAAGAACTGGAAAATACCCTCCTCCACTGCCACTAAGAAAGTTGGTCTGGACTAAATTACAGGCGAAATGTATAATTAAGCAAGCTATTATTATCCAGTGTCTTAGCAGATGCTGACCCCATTTGTGATGATTTGGATGCGAATTCAGCTGAGGTTTGATTTCACAGCTGTGTCCATAATGTCTGGACCTGCTGGACTGCCCCAGAAACTCTCTTCATGTTAGCACTGGTGTCAAAGAGCAGTACTTACAGTTTCCTCATCTGCTGGTTGGGGAGCTTTCCTTCAGCTTCTCAGAAAGAGAAAATGGTTTTACTGATCTGTCAGCCAGCCTTAATACTTGAAATCTGTGTTTAATTCCTTTGAACAATCTTTAATATTCCACTAGTACAAGGAGGGGGGACCTTCCACTGCTGTGTTATTCACTTATTTTTATTTTTTGCAGGTGTATGTTTGTGGCTTAGTTACTGAAATAATAATTCTGCTGGAAATAGCATTGGCATGAGAGATGAGCTGCCAAAGCGTTATGGGCTCAGTAATTTGTACATGGAAATGAGGATCCAGGGGACGTCATGAACATCAGTGGCCTGAGGAGTTTATGATTAAAACATGATGCTGAGCTTTTATGATTTCTACAGCTAATTAGCAAGATTTATAAGCATCTACCAAAAAAACAAGGCTGAACACAGAAATGATCCTTATTTTCCACTTGGAGCAGTAAACTACTGGGTTCTAAATCAGAAGGAAAAAGGGGGAGAGGAACACACACTCCTATCTCTTCTCTTTTTAGCCTAATTGTCCCTTTCTTTTCCATAGATTGAGTGAATGCCTCTCAGGTAGCAAGTGTGAAGCCTCTGTCTTATTCACATCGATGGCGATCCCTCATTGATTTAATACAGAAAAAAAATATCTGGTGTTTCTGTACAGTTTCAGACCAACACAGGTTTTGTTTGCCAGCAGCGTTTTGGGGCAATGTGAGATGTCCACAAAACCCCTCCCACCAACATATACTTGGTTGATTCTGTTCCCCAGAGGTGCAGAAGAGAAAGGAGAAAATAAGAAGAAATTCAAGGCTAGTATTCCCTACAGGAACAAACTCCTCAGTCTGCAACCAGGGCCCCCTGTTCCTGGGACTCATGGGGCCCTCAGCTGCATGGGCAGGAGCTCTCCTGGTATGGATGAGCTCGGCTCCATCATGAGGAAGAGGAAGGAGCAGTCACCCCAGGGCTGACCTCAGAGGTATGTTCTTTGATTTTTTTCCACAGTTGTAAACTTCTAGTGGCAGGCACAGCATCTTCCCACCTCCATGGAAAGTGCTTTACCTGTTCTGCATGCCACCACAGTGTAATAATTAAAAATACACCACCTTATTACACTGTTAGTGTGGCCACAGAAGTCCATTCATAAAGCTCTGCCTATTTGTACTGGAGCTGTGTTTGCACAGCTCACAGATATACAAATACTGGTATGCCACGGTTAATAGCATCCTAGCATTTTATTCTTTTTTAATGAACCACTGTCATCACCTCCTCTAGTATTTTTTTATTCTTGTTCCTGTATTCCTAGACAGTTCGCCTAAATGGGAATAATGGGATAATTTCCACTCCAGCAATGGTTTGGCGCTAATATCAGTATCTGGTAGCTGGCGCATCGTTAGGACACAGAGTTTGCTGTCTATGGTGAGAGTCATGCTGGCCACATGCCATACTCTCCATTTTCACCTCCCAAACCAGTCCATTTCTTAGTGAAATGGAATGGGAACAACCGCACAGACACATTTTTGGAGAGTTTCTACTCTAACATTAGATAGAGAGGTTTAGGCAGCAAATTTCCACTGAAGTGGCACGTAGGGTCCTGCTTTCTTGGAGATCCTGGAGATGCTTCAGACCATGAGCAGACCATGCCAGCATCTCCAGCAGCAGAGATACAGCCAGTGAGAGCAGCATCAGCAGAGCTTGCCCCCATCGTACGCACCCCGCGTGCCCAAAGCAGGGCTGCACAGGGCCACAAAGCTCTAAAAACAGGGCTGTGGGTGAAGGGAGCCATCCCAAAGAGGAAGCAGGGTGGTGGGGACCCCTTGTCAGGTCAGCACCCCTGCCCCTGAGCGCAGGGAGCACGGTCCCCCTTTTACAGGTGTGGAGGAAAACAGGGGAGCAATGTGTGGCCGGTGCTCCCATCCCAAGCATGTGTGCTCCAGATGTACCTGGAGTGAAACCCAGCCAGCAAGAAATATTATTTACAATAATAATAATAACAATATTAATAACACAAGAACATCTGGTAACTTTTTTTTCCATCTACCATTTGGCTGAAAGCAGAGCATCCGGGTGACATGACAATTGGTATTTCTGTTTCCAATTTAGCCCGAGTCCAGCTGCTGCAGCGACTCAGAGACAGGCACTGCCAGGGACGTGTCCCTGGCTCCTGGGCTCGGCTGGCCCCGCAGGTGCCACTCGTGCCAGCACCGCCTGCAGAATCACCTACAGTCATCTGGGCTTGGGTTTTCTCTGTCAGTTATTTCATAGGAGACTGCGAGGAGCTTTTGCACTTCGGTGGCTCCTTTCCATCCTGCCCCATGAGAAAGTTATCCAGCTCTACCGGTGTATGGTTTCAGACAGAAAACACAGGCTGGCTATTTTGTAATCAAAACAAAAGGGCTATGCTACATATTTCACGCTATTGAAAGTGTATTTGACTAAATACATGTTTAAACCATTTTGGTGTTGCTTTCAATTTAAAGGCTTTCAGACGTGTCCAGTAAATATATCACTTCCACCTACAAAGATTTCAGCCTTGACACGCAACTAGCATGCAGCCTAAAAAGTTAAAAGACGGCACTCCAGCTTTTCTCTCCTCGTTATACTGACTGAAAGCTAAAAGCAGAATTACCGTGGCAGCTGCAGCTGCTGCTCCCAAACCGCACGTAGGTGTGGTGGAAATCATTTCACCCGTACTGCTCACCGTTCGTTCCTCCCAGCACGCTATAAGCCGAGGAGTTCACTCCTTTGGGCAAGAGGGTTGACTCCACAACCGTGGAAGAGGCGATCGTTTCGAAGCAGAAACGCACTATGCGCAGTCTCTCATCTGCTATAAATTTATACAGGTTGATGATAAACTTAAAATGTGCACTATTAAAACTTCACGTTCAAGAATAATGTTCATTTAAGTATTTGAACATTCTCCCTTAAGTCATTAAAGACTGAGATTTATGTCGAGCAAATGAAGAGGCCCCCGTATGCCTTTGGAGACATATATCCTGTTCCTGCCCTTGGGGCCCGCCACAACTGCACGTACGCTCAAGGACAAGCCAGGCTCCAACACTCATTATATTATCACATTTGCATATGAAGCAGCAAAATTTGCTGATAGACAGAAAATCTAGGCCTTTGGCTCAGCACTTGTCCAATTATTAAAATCAGATGCTTTAGATCACATTATTATAAATAAATCAATTTCTTCTAATGCGCTTTACACACCACTTTGTAAATTATAGGTTAGATTAAATCTAATTATGCAGCTTGAACTCTTGGGTTATGCAGCTGAATTTATGGAGCAACGTTAGTTGCAGGACTGTTCCCATTGCTTCTAGCTCTAGTGTAACGATTCTTAAATACACAAGGCGAAATCCGTAATAGCACACCTCTATCTGTAACTAGCGAGAGCCAGGAATTAGAGTTAATTCCACCTCCAACCTTATATTAATCCCCACGCAGGCTTCCTGTTGTCACAAATATTATTTGCACATGAAACCTGCCAACTGCTAAAGTTTGGGGAATCCCAATAACCAAAGAATTTCCATACCCTTAAATCTGGCCTATTTTCTGTAGCTGATGCTCAGCTGGTGTCTGTCCTATACACAGGTCCCCCAGTTTGGGGACCAGCTCCCACTAGCTGGCAATGCAATGCCACCTCCACCAGGAGCCTGAGCTCTGGCACACGAAGCCTGCAGAGCATGACCACGGTCCCTTTTCCCTGGGGAGGTCCAGGCTCTCTGCTGTGGTGACGAGGTGCTGCTCGAAGCCAGAAGGCAGCACCGGCTTCTGTGGGACACTTGGAGAGGAAGCACTAGAAGTCAGCTTGCTTGTGGTGCTCGTGGATCGGAGGCAAGGAGCTCAGCACGGAAATACGAGTGAAGATTTGGCAGCTGAACAGCCAGAAGAGAGGGGGAAGAAGCAGCGTGGACATGAGCAGACATGGGAAAAAAAAGAAACTGGGAAGGAAAAAAGAGAGAGATATAATCAGAAATAATATAATCTGAAGCAATCCTGTTAATATGTTATGCATAACAATGTCCTTGATGACAGTCCAGGAGTCTGAGCTTGGGCCAGGGAAATGTCAGCTAGAAAGGAGTGAGTCGTTACATAGGCTCATGCAATTAATAATGACAGTGCTCAGTAAATCTTACCTTGTGCACTGTAAACAAGTTTTTATTCCTGCAGCTCAGGAAGAGTCTTTCCAAGTCCAGAATTTATTTGTCTCCCCGCTACACAGACCAGAGGTCCGTCTTCACAGGCACAACTGAAACTGAGCATTGCACTAGTTGCACGTATTTTTTACTATTAAAAGGTGTGATTAATCTTCTTGCAAGATGCTGAGCCCCTCGTTCACTTGCTTTTCCCCATCACACATCCTACCCTTCAGAAAGGGGGCCTTCCTGTTTCCTTAAGAAATCTCTTTTGCTTCATGGGAACTAAAGTATTTGCTGAGGAGCAGTCATAGAAGTGGGTTCCTGGCTGTACCTGAAAGACTTGGTGCAGTGGGAGAGTGGGAACCAGTTCTCTACAGTCTCCAGAGAGGTCTAACAGCCTGCTGAGTGATCCCGGCTTCTTCTGGTGTTTCCTGTGAATGTGATAATTAAATCCTTCCATGCAAACATGACAGCTTGGACAGGGAGACTGGGTGCCTCACCACAAATCCTTTTAACCCTTTTCTCCTACAAGGTGGGACAAACAGCCCTGGATCCTCATAGCAAAGGCAGGGTCTAACACTGGGAGTCCCACAAACCAGATGAGCAGCTAAAGCTGGAAGTGCCAAAACTATTCTGGAAGTGGTTTTGGGGTCTGTCTTGTGTTTCCATTAGAGCTAAGCAATGAGCCAGCCATTCTTTGAATACCAGCAGCTGATGACTGTATGCCTTCACGCCTTCTCCCACCTGCAGGATGTCAGTAGGCCATTGCTAAGAGATCCTGAATATCAGCATTGATTTTCCAGTAAGATTTTCATTATTTTTTAGAATGCAAGTGTAGAAGGCTGACGAAAGGTCCCCAGAACAATGTGTGTTATGGTGTTAACGTCACTAATCCAGAGAGAACATCACCAATTCATATTTCTGCAGGCAGGTCATCTTAAAGAGAAGCTTATTAAATGCTGAGTATAATACTATTACAGAAGGACACAGAAATCAAATAGGAGAGGGCACACACACTTCTGGCCACACTAAAATATAACCCTAGGAATGAATACTGCAATTCATTAGACATTTCTGCTGTTTTATGCTTTCTTCCAAAGGCTGCCTTTGATCATCAGTCAGAGGCAAGGCACCTTCCTCTCCTGCTGGCCAAGGAAAGAAAAAACCTCCCTACCAAAGAGGGCCTGGAGGGGAGTAGATGTAGTCTACCTGGCAATTGCAATTTGGAAGTCCTCAAGGAGTTCAAAATCTCCCAAGTATCAATGCCCACAAATTTCCTTGAACATTCAGACCTCTTTTTCTGTAGAGACAAACTGTCACCTCAAAAACAAGTCTGCTAGCAGGGGAGCTGCCTCCCGGTTGGTATTGCTGCTGATGAGCTGTGGGCTGGCTCTCCAGAGAATAACTCCGGAGATCATCGAGATGACACTGGAGAGGTCAGTAAATGGCAGGCAGAAGTGAGGACAAGTAGAGCTGTACTGACTGCTATCAGCAAGCAACTCTGAGCACAGTCCCTTCCACCCTCTTTGTTTGGAAGGAGAACAGGGCTGAGGAAGAGAAGAAGCTGTCCAGCCCAGTGAATCGGGATGGAGAGTCCATCTCTGCAATGGGTAAATGCTCTGGTCCAGTTCCTACCACAATGTATCAATGGAGCTGGAGGTCTAAGCCCTCTTAACTTTCACCAACTTTTGCTAATGTGGGACCTTAAACCACACATTTTGGGGGATCAAGAAACAAGAGTGCTACTGGCTGAGTTACAGTGAACTAAATGAGAAGCAAAGTGACTGCACATGGGCAATAAAAGTAATAGCCGGTGGGAAGCATGAGGAATCATTTGAGTGATGCAAGAGAAAGGATATACATCTGAGTCTATTTTTCATAGGCAAACAGATGAAAACTGGTCCTCCAGCAAAGCTGGGGTACAGCCAGGGACTTAGATGTTGCAATGTTTTAATTTGTAGATTTCCTGTTGCCTAGCAGACTCCTTGGCCAGGAATTAGACAGTCAGGATACAATTCCCAGGGAGAATTAGGTAGTTTTGAATAGTATTCCTAGAAACCAGCACATTGAGCATGAAGTTATTCACATTGGCCTGGAGAAACCACAGAAGGAAAGAGCAGGACCACAGTCAGAGACAGCAGGACCCTCTGTGCTCAGTCTTGAGTCTGCTCCTGGAGGTAGGTGTTCAAGCCCCGTTAACCCTTTGTCACAAAAAGACACTTCACTCTTTTTTTCCTCCCACTGCACTAGTGCAGCAGCTACATCGCTCCCTACAGAGGAGGGAAACCTGCTTCAAACCTCCATGCTGCCTGACCTGTGGCGAGGATGTGCTCGACTCCAGCACACCGCTCGTGAGCACGCACATCAGTCCTGCTCACCCACTGTCCCCCCAGCAACTATGTGGGGTAAAATGTCTTCAGAAAGAGAAACTGGGAGAGGCTTACCATAAAACACCAGGTGAAGAGGTAAGCAGCATGCTGACAGAGGATACAAGGGTACGGCATTCAAATATTTGTTCCAGATGAACTAGAGAGTGGGAGTTTGCAAAAATACCCCGCTTCCCAGGCCAGCCTGTTGTCTACTGGGTAACATCTGTCTGCCACATCCTTAAAAGCCTGATTGACGGCTGCTTGCAAAAGCAGGATACTGTTTGAGGAGAATCATGAAGACCATCCCAGAGGTACGGTGAGAGAAGACTTGCTGCACTTGAGAATCTACACAAGGACCCAGGGGCAAGTGGGGATCACAAATTATCAGCCATACCAAAGCTGAAGCTGTGGCAGGCTTGACAAGAGGCAGAGGTTTGAGTAGACAGCAAGGGCTTTCAATTGTGCCAAGAAATCAGGCTGTAGGCGCCCTGAGGTGATACCCATCTGATACTCACACACCCATATCTGCCTATATTACTCAATGTGAAGATGCAGATGAACTTTGTAAAAGCTTAATGTAGAAGGATTTCACAGCCAGCTCTTCGTCAGCATTTTCTCACTCCTGATTGAAAAAATTGTTATCTTCCCTCCTTCATGCTACCTTGTGAAAGAAGGTTCTGCTCTCCCTGAGGAAGAGGAGTGCAGCTGTGTATTTCGCAGCTGTGTATTTCTTTTATATTGGATGCAGAATCTGTTGAATCCTGCCAAAATTTTCACTCCTCCGTAGGCTTCCTTGTTAAGTGTATAACAGTAATATTTATGTGAAATCAACTGAGAACTATACATCCAAAAGACAACTATCCAAAGAATATTTATGTGATTTTATCCAGCTAACAGTAAAATGCTACAGATTTACCTTCACAGAATATATTTACGCAATACTATAACATGCACAGCTGCATATTGCTTGCTGGGAACCTCTCCATTGATTTCAGTAGGTTAGCGTACCTTAAGGCAATGATGAAACCTGCTTTAAAATGATTAACTCTATATTTCTCATTGTCATATATTCTTGAATATATAATAATATTCTTGAAAGTCTAGTCTAGGAACATCATTTTGAAATCGGTGTGAGTTATATACGTTTCAAACTTGTATCGTGGATTTTATGAAATTTAAGCTTACTGAAATGTGCACTAAGTAATTTTCACAATGATGTTTGCACTATGGCACCATTCCCAGTCTTCGATTCCATGGATTTCTGTCTCTATGGCTGCCAATGAAACTCTTATTTCCTTCTATAGGCAAAAAATAAAAATAAAATCAATAGTGTATTTTTGAGCTCTTTAAGATAGGCTTCCCTGCTAGATAAACCACAGCAATATGAAACCACGGTAAAGCCAACTGAAAACCCTTTTGCCCAGAACAAATGTAAATGTACAAGTAAACATACTCTTGAATATATCAAAGAGCCCTTGGGTTAATGTCGATGCGTGCCAATATCCAACCTGTTTTCTGCTAAGAGAATATTCTAGACTAAAAGGATAGAGATCAGCAGGACTTGAACAGTGCTCTGGATGTAGATGTTTGATTTGACCAGTTAATGAATTGTGCTACAGAAATATAGTCTGAGTCTAGTCTGAGTAACAAGAGTCAAAAAACAGATAATTTTTCTGACCATACAAGGCCATCTCCCACCTCTCAACAATAGCCCAGACTACTCCATTGTTATAATTAAGGTTATGTGGGGTATTATTGGTGGCAGAGCTTTGTCCAATAAACGGAGCCTATTTAGCAATCGACTGGACAAAACAATAGCAAATAGACCATGCAAGCAATAATCCTGTGCTGGCAGCGATGGACAGTGGATGATCTAACTGACCTTCTGCATTTGAACCTTCTCATCTATCACTGGCTACGGGTTGCAGAAGAATGAAAAATGTGTGAGATGAAAACAGGTTTAACAATAGAAAAAGAAAACACAACTGCAAATGCAGAATGCAATAGGATTGCTCAAGATGCAAATTATAACCAGACCCAGGGACAGATTAAGAAATGATGAGTATACACTGAGTGCCAGACTCTAAATAGTAGGTTATTGTAATGTCTCCTTTTTAACCTCACTCAGTCACTAAGCCAGCAGTGAGCTTCCTTTGCAGGACTTGCATCTCTGCATGTTCAGGAAGTGGGTAGGAATGCACATTCAAAGTTCCAGTTCTATTTCTAGGTCTATGGCACGGTAGAGGCAACAACCTAGACTTCATTCTACACCTAGAAGAGTCACGGAAAGTAGCTCATCTGATCTGATGTAGCCCAAGGCTGGAAAAAAAGGGTCTGTGGAAGGTGATGCAATTGACACATCACCTCTGAGTACAGTTCTATAAACTCTGATTTCCTAGAGTTTATGCCAACTGTACGGCTGCAATTAGCTGAAAAAAGCCTTGGATTTCTACTATAATCAGCCTGAAAATCTTTGGTTTGTAGAATATGTCAATCTGCATTGTTTCCGTGTCTGCGGATTTGTTATCACTTTGTGCACATATTGCAACCAGCCCCATTAAGCTAGCCCCTGCCAAAGGACAACAGCATGTTAAGTGCCTCTCAACACCTTCTCTCTGCTTCAAGATGTAACACGAAAGGATTCTCTATCCTCTTATGTAGGCTTAGGTCCATCACCCCACCAGACAAAATACAGGAGAAGAGACTTTTTCTGCTCTAGAGCTGGTATCCTTCTTTCCTGTGAGAAATGCTATATTTGCTTCATAGTTATTGTTGAAGAAGCAATTCTAATGCATCCCCCCATTGTCCATCTGGAGCTCAAAAACAGAAATTTTATAAAACAGAGGAATGAAGTAAAAGTGCCTGCTAGGAGCCACAGCTCTACTTTCTCATCTTTGCTGCTCAGCTTGAGGTCCACGGACCACAAGGAGGATGTGGCTGTTAAAATGACTGCACCTTGCTTTAAACACACCCACAGTCTCCAAGGTGGTTGGCAGAGAAGTGTCACTGCCTGCTGAAGAAAATACTGGGAGCCAGTCACCCAGCCATCAGGTCCTGTGGGCTGGCAACCCCTACTGGCAGACGTAAAGAGATTTTCAACATTTCTAATCAAATTGTTTGACTACAAGATCAAGTTACAAATATGCCAAATTTTTAGCCCGGATGCCATAAATTCTATGATCCTATGAATTTTCTTACTTACTACTGACCCTTTTATTCCATGAATAGTGGGACACAAAAAGGTTCATAGGTTTTTATAAGGCTACATCCTTCTTCAAATAAGAAAGGTTGAGAAATACTAGCCTTATTCAGAATAGTCAAAGAGGCTACGAATCCCTCTGCTCTTTGCCATGCTTTTCAAAGCTAGATTAAGAAGGGAAAAATATAACTTTAGAATAGGCAGATCAACCTCTCCCAAATTCTGAGTTGCAATAGAAATGGAGTTGGAAATTTCCATATGAGCAACCCTTTATTGTTTTTTCCATTTTCTTCTACTGCAAGCACAATTAATAATAAGTTTAGGTTCATTCTATACCTCAGACTCTCTCAGGGAACCAATTGCTGTTCTCCAACTCTAACAAAAGGTCCCCAATCTCAGCATTAGCTCAACAGCTCTAATAAACAGTTACAGGTTGCCACTGAACAATTTCTTTGCAAATCAGATTGACACAGAACAATTTCCTTGGCCAAGAAAACCAAGAATTCAGCCAAAAAAAAGACAAAAAAAAATCCTTTTTCCCCTCAATTTTCAGGCAAACACACAACTGTAATAATATTTGAGCATATTTTATCATCAAAATCAACTACTTCACTCTTAAACAACTTACACTCTTTAGCCAGCCATCCAACTATAGTGTTGCCCTGTCCAAACAATTAGTCATATTTTAAACCAATGATAACAGTCAAGACCATGGTTTCCATAATAAATAAAGTGATAATTTTTAGTAGAAACCATACTTTGTGTCTGTATATATGTTATTGCATACATATTAATATAGTTAATGTTCAGATGGCAACTGATGGAGAATTGACAAGAAACTGAGGCTGGTGTAGATCCTACCTCATCCTGAGTTTCTGCTTCTGGGACAGGAGTCAGGAAAATGAAAGGTCTTCAAAAACTTCGTTCTGTCACAACTAATGCATAAGAGGTAGGTGAACCTACAAAAGAACCAGAACAAGATGTTACCTTGGGATTTCAAACTCTTTTCCAATTTGTATAAACAGGGTATTTCCTTTGTTATTTAGATCCCCACCCCACTCCATTGAACATTACAAATAGAGGTCCCAGCCATTGAACTGACTGAGTTACCACAATACGATCCACGAAGAAGAACTGCAATCCCATGAGATTGGCTGGTGTGCCACCTGCAAACAGGTGGGCTCTTTCACCAGGGCGTAGCAGCCACGTTGGAGCCAAATGCATGGTACATTTGGTCCTTCTAATCCCTGTGCCCCTGGGCACAAAGCAATGCTTCAACAGAAAGGGTACCAACAGCACAAAACAAAGCCAATCAACACACCAACTCTGGCTGTCCTGGTCAGAGAGTAGGTGTATTTTTTGGCCTGCAACACCCAGGCAAAGACTCCTTTCCTCTTTATCAGCCTGTCTAGGCAGTGCTATGCCCATCACCCCTTCCAGGCTGCTGATTCTTCACCTTAGCAGGGGCTGGCCACATCAGAACCCCATTTCTCAGAAGGACCAGCAGAACCAAAGTCTTGGGACATTCAGAACACAAAGCCAGGGTTTCAATTTTTTTTTTTCCTGGCAGACATTTATGCAATAAAGAGCACCTGAACTAAATAATGATGGGTGTGAGGTAGAGGGGGAGGAATGGGGAAAGGAGTGGAAAAGCTTGGTCATCAATAGTTCCTTACCTATAATAATTTCTGAACCTAGCTAAGCACATAAGCATGTGCAAAACTGCATACACTGAAGCCTTCCTCTGAATCACTTCCAAGACACTAATTAGAGTATCCAGAACTAAAATATATATATATATATATATGATTATAATTAATGAGATTATAGATTTTGTGAGATCCCGTAGTTTCCAGCTCAATGCAAGAACAGTAATTTTGGAGGGGTCAGTTGCCCTTTCTTATCCAAAGGACTTGCGCCAATGTAAAATTACTAAGTGGGAGGAGAATTAAAGCATGTCCCTGGAAAACGGACAATTTAAATCTCTGGAGATATACATCTGGTTTTATAGTTCATTCTTTGATATTTTTATTTAAAAGACTGAAAAAGCACAAGCAATTGAATACCAATTAAACCATTACAGTGTCTGCAGCCTTTTTTTTTTTTCCATTGCAGGTTCAATAACCTAAATGAGGCATTTTAGTTACTTCTACAGAATCCAGATTAGAAAAGAAAAGAAAAGAAAAGAAAAGAAAAGAAAAGAAAAGAAAAGAAAAGAAAAGAAAAGAAAAGAAAAGAAAAGAAAAGAAAAGAAAAGAAAAGAAAAGAAAAGAAAAGAAAAGAAAAGAAAAGAAAAGAAAAGAAAAGAAAAGAAAAGAAAAGAAAAGAAAAGAAAAGAAAAGAAAAGAAAAGAAAAGAAAAGAAAAGAAAAGAAAAGAAAGAAGGAGAAAAAGGAAATAAAATCGCACACACACAAAAGCCTTAGAATGCAGAAAAAGCTGGTTTATAAAATCACAATATGATTAGTTCTGAAAGAACTCAGAGTACAATTATGAGCAAGAGTCCAGTTATGTACCTGATCAGACAGCCAGCAGATAGTGATCACTTGGAAGAAAGACACCCTTTTGTCCCACTCAGAACAGTTATATTTCTGGTGGTGAGTCGAAGTGAAGTACACGCAGCCATTGTAACTACAAAGGCATCCTAGAGTTACAGCAGAGATTACTACAAAATTACAGCACTTGGGCTTTGAGCTAAAAATAAAGCAACCAGGTGCTTAGTGTTTGTAATTCAACAAATCTTCTTTACCTCCTTTTCAGAACTGTGGGTACTGACACTACAGACGTGTTGGGCACTGTAAAAAGAGCCCTGTCCAACTTTCCAGACACTCCAACCCTACAAAGAAAAAGGCAACTGGTACCAAAATAAAGTCTTTGGGTACCAGGCTTACAGACTGGCAAAATCTTAAGCCAAGAAGCAGTTAGGTTTCCTGCTTTCTCTGCTCTCTGCCCAGACTATAAAGAGGATGTAATATTTCATGGTAAAAGATTGCCATGGAGGATATTAGCCTGCACTTTTTTTTTAATGAAGTCTATTTGGCAGCTATAGGGGAATGGGCCATTAGGTATTTTTCCATCTCTGATGTCTATTATTGTAAATTCATCTAGGAATAGCAATGCAGTATCCATCTGTAGCAGTGCAGCTAGAAAGGTAGAGCTAAGCACGGACATAAAAACACAGGCTGCTGGAACAGCCAACGCAATCAGCTGTCCATATCTGGTAGCCAGTAATCTGATAGTTCAGCCTTTTACCTTTAAGACTGAAACTATCCGTCATCATAGAGTGGGGATTCATTTATAGAAGAACGAACAAAAAAACTTTGAAAATAATCTTCTAGGCATATGCTGGAGATACCTCACCACCCTCTCCTCTCTTTTTGTGCTGATGTGTAGCATCCTGTGAAGAAGGCTAAGCCAGACTCTCTGAAATGTTGTGATGTTTTTCTCTTCGCCTTGTCACAGCTCTGCTGAGTGATGGAAGAGGATTTGAAGGGTCTATTGTCTCTGGAGTGAGAGAATAGTGTCAACACTGCTCTAGATTTCAGATCTGGCAAAATGTGCCTGAAGGTGACTTGGAAGAACAGTAAGTTTTAAATGACATCTCCATTCTCATATGACCCCTGTGAAGATCTGCCATTAATAAGACAAAGCTTTCTTAAAAATTAAATGTTATTCTTGTGTCTATCATACTGAGTATTTCAGCACGATGCTGAGTTAAATAAAGCAGTCACTATTTTATTTCAGATGTGGAGTGATAAGAACCAATGACTTACCAGTTTTAATGAAATTCCATGAGTAAATTTTAGTCTCACCACCACGGGAGCTCACAGACCAGCAGTGCTCCATAGATGAGTTACTCTTTCTTGACATTAGCAGTCACAAAGAGTTTTTCACAGAATCACAGAATCACAGAATTGAAGGGGTTGGAAGGGACCTCGAAAGATCATCGGGTCCAACCTCCCTGCCAAAGCAGGTTCCTTACAGCAGGCTGCCCAGGTAGGCGTCCAGATGGGCCTTGAATATCTCCAGAGAAGGAGACTCCACAACCTCCCTGGACAGCCTGTTCCAGTGCTCCGTCACCCTCACCATGAAGTTCTTTCTCATGTTGGTGTGGAACTTCCTGTGCTCCATTTTGTGGTCATTACCCCTTGCCCTGTCCCCACAAACCACTGAAAAGAGGTTGGCCAGACGCCTCTGTCTCCCACACCTCAGGTATTTATACACATTGATGAGATCCCCTCTCAGTCTTCTTTTCTCCAGGCTGAACAGACCCAGGTCTCTCAGCCTTTCTTCACAGGGAAGATGCTCCAGGCCCCGTATCATCTTTGTGGCCCTCCGCTGGACTCTTTCCAGGAGATCCCTGTCTTTTTTTTGTACCGGGGAGCCCAGAACTGGACACAGTACTCCAGGTGAGGCCTGACCAGGGCAGAGTAGAGGGGGAGGATCACCTCCCTTGACCTGCTGGCCACGCTACTTTTAATGCATGCCAGGATCCCATTGGTTCTCTTGGCCACCAGGGCACACTGCTGGCTCATGGTCAACCCGTCGTCCACCAGGACCCCCAGGTCCTTCTCCTCAGAGCTCCTCTCCATCAGGTCGTCCCCCAGTCTGCACTGATACGTCCAGTTGTTCCTTCCCAGGTGCAGGACTCTACACTTGCTCTTATTAAACCTCATTTGGTTTCTTCCTGCCCATCTTTTGGAAAACCTAGCACATGGGGGTCACTTTTGGAAAAAGTCTTGCAGGTAGGCTTTGAAAGTAACCACTACAATGAAGTCTCTCTTAGTTTCCTAGGTCTCAATCTGTTTGCTGTAATTGAGAATAAAATAAAGAGTACCCTCCTTGCAAATGACAGGTTAAAGTGAACAATACCAACTGTGCAGATTACAACCTTTGAAGTTTTTCTTGAAGAGTACACTAACTGACAGAAAAAAATTAACAACCAAACATTTACAAATCTGCTTGCCTTGTTGTTCATGGTACCAAACAGTTTCCATAACCTGTCCAACATATTTTGTTGAACAGAATGTGCAGTACATTGTGAGTAATTATTTTATAATTCATCATGAATTTCCCCTCTAATTTAAAAAACATTTATGTATTTTCAGTACACCCTTAAGGATCGTTGGTTCCCTCCAGTTAAAAAGAAAATGAATGTCAACATTGCCCACAAGCATTAAAATATTAAATGCTACAACAGAACCCTACAAAATGACTAGCTTCACAGCTGGATCCAGATTTAGATCTACAGATCCAGAACGTTTTGCTTCCTCTATCTCCCAGCATGGAAAAATAACTCAATCAACGTACCGCATTGTGAGCTGGTTGTGGTCATCCTTAGCAGAAAAGATGGTGGAGTGGTTTGGGAGCTAGCCTGAGACTTGGAAGATCTTCGTTTTCCTGCTCTACCACAGGCGTCATATGTGACCTTGGGAAAAGATGGGAATAATACCTCTTTCGTAAGGATCTTGTGCAGACAAATGCATTCAAGAATGAGAGACGGTCAAACATTATAGTTGTATGGTTTACATATATATACATAGAATAATTGTGCAAGATCCGTGGCTGGAAGCTTTGCAGTGCAAGGAGTCCTAGGTTCCCATACATTTGTAGAGGGAATGTTTCAGTGCTGGGTAGAGTCTTCAGCCTGAATTCCCGAAGGCAGATGTTCCACGGGGAAAGATGTTCTCAGCCTCAGCAATGAGCGTCCACTTGCATTTCACAGAGAAAATCCCTTCAGGCTTCAGGCAGGATATAAAATCTGGGGTACACACTGCCGTCACAACTGCTGCTCTGTTACTCTTCCTCCACTTCATCATCTCAGCGTGTGGGGTACAAACGTCCCCAAAAGTACTCACATAATGTCTCATTCCAAACGGCACCCAAAACTCTTCTGGGCACTGCTGTTTGCCTGGTAACTGACTTAACAAACTACACAACACTGCTGTTCCCCTGTACTTTTCATGGTGGGATTAACGAGTCAATGCTTTCCTACACCAAGTCTGCTTTATATTCTGCTCCTCAGACCAGCACAGACCAGGACTGTCCCACCAGAGAACTCGCAGAGAACAAAAACCTAGCACATCCATCACAACAATGCACCCATGTACCACACCAGCTACCTGGGCATGCTCTTTGAAACACATGGCTCAAAAATTTGCTGCAAACAAGTTAAAGGAATGCCGGGCCACAGCACATTTGATAGACCAAGAGGAAAGAACTGATTTGTCAGTAAAAATAAGTAGCCACTGAGATATGAATCCAAAGAGGACACAGACCAAATCACAAACACATTATGTTCCAAAAGGGCCCATTTGATAGGGTTGGAAACAATTTTGAGCCAAATCAGCTTGGAGAGGTATTTTTTGAAAAGAAAAGAGAAGTAATAGTTATGAAGTATTCAAAAAGAGAGCACTGGAGCCAAAGTCACCCTCAAAAAAGGAAGAATTTGCTGCTGTGACACACACTATGGCTACACTTTTCTACACCTTAAAAGCCTCCAGAATCTGAAGAGAGGCTGCCAGTGTCCCTGTGCTGCAGATCTCTTCACGCCCCTCCGAGGTGCTAAATCGCATGGACCAAAAACTCGGCTATGGCTCCACTGCTCATGCTCATGGTTCCTCTTGGTTAACTTCAGCACACCCTGTCCCCAGACCACAACAGAAAATAAAGCTGTCCACAGCCACAACATAGCTCTTCATTGAGAAGAAAAACACAATAAAGCGTAAGTCACAAGTGAGTAAATAACCACCAGATGCAATCCTTCTCAAAGGATTCTCCTTCTCTTTCCTTTCCTCAAAGACATGGTCAATCTATGTTTAGAAAGGCCGCTAATGACTTTTTCTACTTTCTATTATTTTACATTTCAACAAAGCCAGCTGTGACACCAAAACTCATCAGTTGCTTTCCTTTTCCTGGCAGGACGTCTTTGAATGATTGAGCAAGGAGCTGCACAGTCTCTGCAGTCAGCCTCTGGCCTAAGTAAGAGTGATGTGGCAGAGACCACAGCTTCATGATCACAGCCTGCTGATCCAACAGCTTACCTCTGATGGAAGAAAAGTCGCTTCCTGGTCATCATCTTTTTTCAGCAAAAGCAGTTTTCTGCTGGCTTTGTAAGTCAAAATGACCCAAGACTCTGTCCAATAAAAAACAGCTGGTGCACAAGTGGGCAACTCTCCTGAGCACAGTGTGAGAAAAGCCAGGAATGGGGAACAGGGGAAAGGCACAAAAATCCTTTCAGCAACACTGAACTGTCACATTAGCTCCCCTGCTTGTGTAACCGCAGGCTGAGGACTTGTTATGGAGTAATAACTCATCTGCAGAACCCTTCATGAAATGTAATCTGGTACTCCCAAGCAGAATTCATATCTCACCCACCATCTCCCAAAAGCATCGTATGTATTAAGTAACAGGCTAGTGAAGGGGAAGTAAAATCTGCTGTTAGAAATAAATATTTAGATTACTCGTGAAAAAAGGAAAAGTATGTAACAACTCCTAGAAATGATAATCCAGAAAACTGATAAGGCAGATAAATGGATAAAGGAAAATAAATTCTGTGATGTGACTAAGAAAGGAGAGATTTTGATGTTTGGGTGTTTGTTCTCTGGTGGTTTGTTGTTTTTTTTCTTTCTTCCTTTCTTTCTTTGGTTGTTTGGTTAGCTGGTTGGTTGGCTGAATTCTTGTTTTCTTGCTGTATATCAGGAAAAACACTGGTTCACTTTTGGATGGACAAGTAGGTGAAAATGAAGAGGCAGAACTATTTCATAAATATTCTTATCCATCGTTATAGAAGAAGCAGCTGATATGAATCTACAGAATGAAGGTGAATTAACTGGCCTCACTATAAAGAAAGAGTCTCAGTAAAAGATTGACATTACCGACTAGAGATGTTCTTAAAGAAGTCATGCATATCCAAGAGCTCTAGAAGAGCAGACTGACAAGTGCTCTGGACTTATTCCTCTCCATTGACTAGAAGGAGGCTAACAAAACTGTTTTAGATATAGACGCTGACTCAGCATCTGTGGACTTGAGTCAAAGCTCAGTCTAAACACTGATTGTCAGTCAGATGCCGAAACTTGAGATGTTTGGAATAAAGCTCATGTTGAGTTCATTTAGTAAAAGACAAAATATTGGCGTGCCAACCTGGTGGTACCAACCTTGGCATAAGACCCAATTAACGACAAGAAAACAAGAATATTAAAACAATTAACACCAGTCAAAATCAGTATCTGGAAAGCAAGCTTTAACAAACTAGCACTGCAATTCCATACTGGTGATAAAAGATTTCTCAGGAAAGCACTTGACGTGAGATATTGCATAATCCATATTAAGAGCAATGGAAAAACAAGCAAAAAAAAAAAAAAAGCCTTAAAGAGAAGGCATAAAGCACAATCATGAATAAGAAATCACCAGTGGTATGCTTCTATGTATGTAATGCCACAGGCATCAGCTCTTGTTCCTCTGCTACTCGACCTTTTACCGAGCAGCACATGGTTCACACAACCAGAAAAGAAGCATTCCACTGGAGACAGCAAGTGCCGGTGGTAGAAATACAAAAACAACCTCCTTAGCACAGCCAGAGTTGTTGGACTTAAAGCAGGAATTAAAGCAGGGAAATCCTGTGGCAAGTACCGTGTACAAGGGCAAACCAGACAAACACAGAAGTCCACTCCATATCTAACATCTACAGATTAACGCCTTAGATAACAAATTGTCCTGCTGAAACTAGATGCAAAAACCATGTTTAAATTTTTGAGAAAACTATTAGCAGTTACTTGAAGGCATAGAGAAGTTCCTAATAAGATTTTCCAAATGTCTTTCGAGAGCTAGGACCCTAAATCTAGTTAAGTCTTTTGTGATTAACGTTTGCACTTCCGAGAAGCTTGCTAGTTGCTTTTTTTGGCACATAGCAATTCCTGAAAGCCTGCTATTGGAAATTCTAAAAAATCACAGCACTCTATGGTTGGTTTAAACAATGAAAATTTTGGAAGTTTCATTCCCAAAACATGGTTTCCATAAATCAAGATAGAATGAAGTATCACGGGAAACAGTGAATCATTTTGTCCAGTTCATTGGTAGTGAATTAAATGGCTTGCTCTTTTAATTAGGTATACATTCCTAAGGTGTGATCCAAATCATGCCTAATCAATCCAAATGATTTAGTGAGATGAAAATTCAGAGGTAGGATTCAAAAATCTTCCATCTCTTGTTGTTCTTGAAGGGTTGAATGAATTAAAAACTTTAATCAAATTCAACTAGAGTTGTATAAAATTCTTAAATTTTTAGGTTATTTTGTTCAAAGGTTTTTCAGGTATTTCATTTCAATCTATTCTCACTGTAAGGTTCACATAGACCTTAATGTCACCAAGGAACTTCTATACTATCTTTTACCTAAAGTCTCTTCTCTGATAGGTAAGCATTATTACCACTGAATACGGTAAGAACTGTTCACACAAAAATGTGTGCTCCTTGTAGCTTACGTTGTGTGCGCTTAGATTCTAATGCACCAGCCTAAGAGTTAGAATCCAATGGAAAAACAAAGCAACTTGTTAAAATACGCATTTTTATTTCAAAACTGGGATTCCACACCTGCTGATTGTTGATAATTAGAAGATGATTAAATAAAGTATCTTTAAAATGAAGGGTGCCCAAATTCATGCCCTGTTTATGCACTAAGACTATAAATGGGAACTGTGGCAGAAGTTTTCAGGGACACGGTCTGAAGGTAGCAGCTTCCTACAGATTTTGTTAGGAGGAGAAGTTATCCTGAATTACGTTCTCTGCTCATAACAGCAGAAAGGTGGAGTGGGCACCCTCTTACAAGGCCACCAGAACAGGCTGCCATTGTCACTGGATTTAGGGCACTGCCTTGTCTCTTGCGTGGCTGTGGAGAGAGAAACACAGCGAGCAAGGTCTTGGTAAGCGCACAAGGTTCCAGAAAGCTCTCCTGGAGAGAGGCAGGAGGGGAAAGAGCACGGGCCGTGTGCCAGAGATTGATCTGTCCAATTTGAAGAAATTAATTTAATCGTTCGTTGCAGGAGGAGAGCTTGCAGCTGCTGCCTGCACGGGCAGAAGGCCTGGACGGAGCAAAAAAACGATGCCAGCTCCAGTGGGGCACTTGGTGCCTTCGCCATGTCAGACAGGCAGCCCTCAGCGCGGCGAGCCTCCTGAAACGCAGGCCCGGCATTGCGTCCTGGTGCAGCTGGCACAGGAGAGCCTTGATGGCCTCCACCTCCACCCGATAGCCTCCACCGCTACCCTGCCCTCACAACCTCAGAGCCCGGCCTTGCGGAGGGCCTCACCGCAGAGCCCCGTGCGAGTACACTGCGGCCCCCGAAGGGGGAAGGCGCAGGGAGCGCTAACAACTGTGTAATTGCAAAATTATGTTTGCTTGTTTTTCCCTTTTTTTTTTTTTTTTGCCTCAGAAGATAAGAACAGTTGGAGAAGTCTATGCTGTGGGGCCTCAGCAGATCTACTGCCAGGATTTGCTGTTTGAGGCTTTCATCCATCCAGTTTTAATCCAAATTAGTAGGAGCTTCAGAAAAGGATTCTGGCAAAGTCACAGCTGGAAAGATTTTCATCATTAATTCTGCCAAGCATATAAAAATACAATTAAAAAAAAAAAAAGAGAGAGAGAGAGAGAAAAAGGGGGGAGGGGTGTAACAGTTCTTGGCACAAACATGCTTTGGTTTGCCTTTAGAGTAAAAACATTGAAAAAAAAAGGAAATCCATATTTAATTAAAAAAAATGCCATACCTTTGTTGTCTTTGCCATCTTTACATAAGGCTAGAAATGCTATTCTGTTATTATTATATAATTTATTTTTCAGAGGTGGACATTTGCCTTGTTTTACAAGGAGGAAGGTCAGCCGGGAGGTCCCACCTCCCTCGCCCCGTGGGCACGGAGCCTCTGCGGGTTTTTGGCAGGTCAGTCCCTGCAGCAAACAGCACTAGTTTATCAAGTTCAAGCTGCAGCTGGTCACATTGCCCCAGAGAGCACCAGAAATACAAGGCAGAGCAAATGTATGCAGTATTTGGGAGCTTGTGGATATTTGCCCACTGCTGTACGGTGCCATCATTCAGGCAAGCAAAACCCAGGCACCAAACACTGTCTGCACCAGCCCCTTGAGGTTACGGGGCTGAGGACATTCATCTTGTTGCTGAATAAGCTGCTTTCCAGCAACCACCACCAGCCCACAGGTGCACATACACCTCTGCAAGAGCAATTTATAAAGCACAAACTGCAGCCAAAGAGGCATCAGCCTGCCCCATCACACACAGCCGCCCAGAGAGCAGGACCACAGCTCTGTGGAGAAGACTGCCTGGGCAGAAGGAGCTGTCTTTCCAATTGAATAGATCCAACTGCTCACCAGATTTTGTCCACATAAACAAAAGCTATGTTTCACCTCTAGCTGAAAAAAAACCAAAACACATTATTTAAATGAACCTTCCCTATCAGTTGTTAAGAACTTTCACACCTAAATTTATCCTGTACTGAAGTTATGCCCTTGTGTTTCTCCTTGTGCTGCACACAACAGAAAAAAGACCAAGGATTAGTCTTGCTCCAAAATGCAGTCATCAGCATAACTCCCAGTCTATGGTGGAAATCTCTGTTATCAGTCCCAGGATAAAGGAAGCAGACTTGTCAGATGTCCAGTCCTGGCATTAAATATCCATCCTCAGTCATCACTCAGAGACATCACATCTTTTGGGGCAGACTCTTTATAGAAGGACGCATTATGATTAATTGCTATATAACAATTTTGCAAATGGTATCTCCTTGTGCAAATGAGATTGTTAAGAGTTATGTGTTTATTTAGAATTTATTAATAATCCCATAACATACAGTAACATGACCGGTTATTTTGCACTGTATTAGTGTAAAATTTATTAGAATGAATCCATGAACAACAAATTTTAAATTCAAATTTTATACAGTAAATGACATTTGCATTGAAATAAAAGCTTGAAAAAATATTTTAAATAAAAGTTTTGGAAAGAATTAAACCAGAAAAGAAAGAATTAAAAATATAACACTGCTTTGATATCATTAGAAGGCAAGATTGTTTATTTTAACCATTTTATTTAATGCAACAGACATTTTCAGTTAGATTCCTAGATGATTATTGGCAATCATTGTTTCCTTGTACAAAATAATCTCTTCATCCCGTACCCCAAAACTGAATTAAAAAAACAACTTTTGTGGAATTTTAAATAAAACAAAATGTCCTGTTCCTAACCGTTTGTACTGAAAATACTCCTTGTCAAACCTGACATGCAGGAAGCCTCCTGTGCCTAGGTCTGCTGCGGTTTGTCAGAAATCTGTAATGTATCTCCCAGGCATCTTACTGAGACATACCTAAAATCACAACAGTGGCAATGAAGACAATAAGATCTACCATCAATAGATCTTAGTTTTTGGCTGCTTACCTCATTTTAATTGACATACAAGCATTTAAAAAGATCTAACTTGGCAAACTTGTCTTGAGGTCCAATACCTTTAGTCTAGCCAGGCAGCTTGTCATTTCTCCAGGACCTTGAGTTTGATTAGACTTTTTAGCTGAAAGAGAGCTGACGTCTCTTTTGAGAGGTATCCTCCACATCCGTAGGCTCAGGAAAGCTGTAACTGATTAGAGACACTGTACAGAATAGCAGCAGCAATGATAGAAACCCATAATGAAAACGGTTGTGAGCATACATATATAAACAGAGATTTTTACAATCCAAGAAGCCAATAAAAGAACACCAGAGAAATATATTTAAAAGGGCAGCATACAGGCAGGTGATATACATTGAGTTGTTTTAAATGATGCGATGACCAAAATCAGCAGCATATGCAAACGCGGTTAAAAAAATATTTTTTCCAAATAGCAGACAAAAGAGAAAGGGATACTGGCCCCTTCCTTCTCCTGATTACCCAAAACTCTGTTCTTTTTAGGAGCGAGGAAGGAATTTCCAAACTGAAAAGACAGCCTTGTTCAGCTCTGGACCTCAGTTTAGACTGCAGACCAAACTAAACAGCAAAGAAAGAATGTTTTTAAATTTTCTTCTCAGCTTCGGTGAAGGGGTGGAAAGAAGAATCAGAAAAGAGAAACGTGGTGGTGACGGGAGCTGAGCCAGCCTTTGCTTTTTGGAGCCTTTATCAGTCTCCCGGCAGCTAACCCCAGAGCTGCTTGCGCTCTGACAGGGAAACTGGTAACCCCTGCGGGCCATCTGCTCCAGTCTTGCCCTCTCCCAGAGGACATCTTCGTCTCTGGAAGACTGGTGGCCAGAGGACAGTGCAAAGTCACAGGGTCACCTTCTCTGGATGGTGGCCCAGAGGTTGTGAAGCTCTTCTGGGGATGGTGGAAGTAACCATTAACAAAGAGACCTTAAAAAGTACTGATGGAAGAGAAGATTCAGAATGATTAAGGTGCTTCAGCCTGTTAACAGCTCTGCAGGTAACTGGTGTATCAGAACAGCCTAAGAGAAAGCCTATCTTCTTAGCAGTGTTTTTCAGTATTTTTGGACAGGTGAGTCTTGACTGAGAACTCAGAAAAATTTGGCTGCCTTCTGCCAACTTCCACGTGTACGGGTACAAATGACCCTCTTGTAAGTCACAGCTCTGAGCTAAAATACTGCACATAAGGCTAGTGGAAAAAGGAGAAGAGAGGCCAAACAATTAAGGACTTCCACCACAGCCTACCTGCCCTGTTGAAAAAGTGAAGAGGAAGGAAGGCTCCACCAAAAGCTGCCTTCAAGAGCTCAAGTGCCCCTACCCAGCGAGTGGAAGTTGCTGTAGTGCGTGGTACCAGCACAACGTCCAGCACACGTCCTGTGGAAACAAGAGGCTTGCTCTGCTAGCGGAGACCGAGCTCTAGATGTCCCAACAACAGACACGGGTTTCTTAGGCTGGTTTAAAGGGAGGACTGCTCTTTCCCTGAGATGTTCAGCAAGCTGGTACATCTGCTTGACTCCTTCCATCAGAGCGATGATAGGAAACCACCGAGTCTCAGCCTTTGCGAGGTGGTGTCATGTCATAGCGCGAGTAGGCCTTCACGTTCCTCCAAAAAAAGTTCTTTGCATGCTTTTATTTGGGTCTTTTAGTTTTAAAGAGACGTTCAAGTAGCAGCAGGACCAGCACTGTTCGTGGCAGCAGGAACAAAAATGGTTGTTGGCATTCTTGTCTCAAGGTCTTGTTACCATGCAAGTTCTCTCATGTTGAACAAGAGCTGAACTCTTATTTCAGCCTTTCTTCTTGGAAGAGATAATTAACTAGGTCTTTTTCTTCAACACTTCTGCTCATTAAAAAAAAAAAAAAAGATTCTTATTATCTGCAAGACCCCATTAAACCTTGATCTTCTGTCAAACCTGTTCAAATTGGCTAGTAATTGACAAAAAAAATATTAGCAAGAGATAAGCAGGCAGGGCACACAATTAACGAAGAAATCTACTTCCACTGGTTTTCCGCTACTTTTCCCTAGATATATGGGAGGCTTTGCAGCCAGAAACACCACCTCCAAGCAATGGGATTCTGCGAAGAGACAGGGACCCTTTCCCTTTGTTGACTCAATGAAACGCTCCCTACAGGAAGAGAGGGCCTCTCCCCGCATGACCTTGCAGCCGCTTTCAGCTCCTCCCTCCCTTCAATTTGCTGCAGCACAACAAGGCGCTCCAAAAATAACGTTTATTTTTCAAAACTGGAAAATGGCACCAAACCACCCCAAAGGAGAGAATGACAACGGAATGAGTTCAGCGCGGGCTCCCGAACTGACCCTCCCTGCCAGGGACGGGAAGCTGGAACTTCACGGAAAGAGACTGAATGGAACCGGATCGAGGGAACACGCCAGGAACCGCGGCCACCGGTGGCCAAGTCCTGTCGAAAGGATAACTCACCCGCTTGTCAATCCTCTGCTAGAGGCAGCGCGAGGGCTGTGTCACGGCTCTGCAGCTACAAAACGCCTCTGCTCGGCAAGCCTGCGCACACAATTGTCTGGAGCACGCACATTAAATGAGGAGAAGTTTAGGGATCAGAAATATTTCCAAGTGATGGCTTTAATGTTGGGGATCAGCAGAGCTTGAACATCTGATTTCAATTCTAAGCTCTTTTTGATTAGTGGGTGTTTATGTAGTACCCCAAACACACTCCCAGCTTCTGTTCAAAAAGGTATTCTTCAGTAACGATAGAGCCGTTATGTATGAACTGCTAAACAGAGGCCGCACCACCACTGCTGAATGGTCTAAAAATTGGACCAAGAAGAGGAGAAATAAACTAAATCATTCTCTTTTAATAGACAGGGCCAGATTTGCCACTACCTTACATCTTGTATAACCATTTAGATCATGTCTATGTAGAGTAACTTTTACAAAAGTGAAGTTATAAATGCATAATAAATCCATCTACAAAAATTCCTTGCCTCTGAAAAACAGAAAGTAATTTTAATTTGTAAAGTAATAAAGACTGAATGCCAAATTGTAATGCTAAAATTGAAGTCAGAAGTTACATGAAGACAGGTTTTCAGAAGCAGTTATTTTTTGATGTAATATTTGAAAGTGATCAATTCAAATTCTGCGTTTGAAAAATTTTCTGAGCTTTGATCTTGCTCCAAGTTTAGCCCAGAACAACTCTTAGATGACTGACGTTAAGAGTCTCAAAACAAAGTGATTTATAATGGAAACAGAGAAAATAAATCACTATTTCAGAACTACCTAAGACACCACAGATTAGATCCAGAAGGTCAGACAAAGTTGTCATCGAATATTTGAGCTCTCCCTGTTGCAGCTGAGGACCACAACACAGAGAAGAGCAAATTGAATTAATGAACTCAACCAGATACACGACGACTCATACTTCTTTGATATGACCGGGTTTTTGGAGAGACTCTTAAAGATCATAATCTACAAAGATCATAACGTGGCCACAGTCAGTAGCTTACAGCAAATTAAGAAGTGAGGCTTTCCCTGGCTGGAGCTAGCAGATACATTCACCAAGGCCCTGCTGAAGAGTATTTGGCCATATTTGACCACCAAAACGAGAAGAACCATTAACATCCTGAATTAATGGGCTTAGTGGTTTTCAAATGAGGTATTTTCATGATGGACATGGTACAGATTCAGCAAAGTTTTCCCTTTAACAACTACATCTTCAATTTCAAAGATTTGATTAGGCTTAATACCATTAGGGAACCATTACTGATTTTATGCTGTTGTTACTGCTTTAACTATCAGTTTCTGAACCAAAAATTGCAGACAGTTGGCTTGACCAAGAGTCAAGGTTTAGGAATGCAAGAGCAAATCCAAGGTACAGATGAGCTTCAGATGTGGACAGGCTTCATAGGGTTTAATAGGCTCTCCAGAGTTTGTCAGGTCACAGAGGCGTGTGTGCCTGTGTGCACACGTGTGTGCACACACATCTGTTTCTTTGTGTTTTTTGTTGTGTTTTTTTTTTGTTGTTTTTTTTTTTAAAACACTGCTGGACTCAGCCAGAGCAAATCAGAATACATATGAACAGTTACTGCATACAACAATTAAAAATAAAAACTCACAAACTTTTCTGTTTTACTGTATATCATTTAGAAAAAAAAAGAAAATGATCTTCACAATAAGCAATCCTTGATCACCACCACGTGTTTCTAAAACAGCCAGATGTTCACAGTTTAAGAAGCCAAATAATACTACTACTTTTTGTAAACGTTAATGGTGAAAGAACAATAATAATGGTTTTAGTCAATCATCATTATAACTTGAAAGTACAAATATAAATTAAATAAGACTCAAAAAAACTTGTACAATAAAATCTGCTATAAACAAAGCTAATTAAAAAGAACTGCTCTCAACCTGTGTTGTGGGCTTCATCTTGCTTTAAAATTAAAAGCAGTATTTATTTTTCTGAAGCATCCAAATGAATGTTCATATCCAGATGTCCTTACAAAGAAACACAATCTTCATTCTTTCCTCATTTTTTAATCTGTTTATATTGTATTTTACTTCTGGTTGTCTTTTTCTTCCTTGGCAATTCTCTTTGTCACACCACTGAAATACTTCTCACGAAAAGAATTGTGTCCCCTGTACGGCATGTATTGATCATCCAGCAAGTAAGAATTCTGATCTTGATCCTGCATGGCATCAAAATGCAAGTGTTAGTTTTTATGGCAGTGTGTTCAGCGTGCATTGCCATTGTTTTTCCTTCAGACTTTTTCAGATGATTACAAGCAAAAGTAAAGTATTATTTAAAATGTAATGGCAAACATTTAAATCATTCAACAATGCAAAAAATACAACGCTGAACTTTTCATTCAGATTAACAAGAACACATACATCCTACGGAAAACTCTTAACATTTAACTTTGGCATTGATCAAAAACAAGCTGTAAGCAAACAAAGCAAAAAAAAAAAACACTCAACCCTTGCATGAATGAATGAAAGCAGAGTACTATGCCACACAAACTTTTATAAACAGAAATATAAAGATTAGTTTCCAGAAAAAATACCACCTGGAGAATTCAATCACTCATTTTGTGGAAAGCAGATAGAAACGGAAGGGGAATACGAATGATTAAAGAGAGTTCATACAGAAACTGAAGTGCTATCAGAGAATTTTTTCTTGTACAGAATGCACGTAGTTCTGAAAATTAAAATTGACATAGTAAATCCCTACACTTGATGTTAGCCAAGAAAACAGTTTAGAAAATTGGCCCATTGTATGGGCCACTACATATAAATGTTTAGTTCATCACGTACTGTGGCTTTACACAATTAAGATACTTGTCAACTGATGTTTATCAATACTCTAAAATAAACAATACACCAACTTTTTTTCTGAGCGCTAAAAACTGACGGCAACTTTTGAAACAGTTTAACACTTATGGTTGATGGCAGTTTATCACAATGCCAAGATAAAACAGAGATAAACAGCCTCACAAGCACAACTGAAGTGTGCAAAGAGAAAAAAACAAGCACACAACAGAACTAAACTTCTTTTCTACTAAATGTTTCTTCTTAATGCATCCTCATGGTTTACTGTAAATTTTTTAAGCAATGCTTCAGCATGCAGATTGGTTCATTACTTCAGTATGCAGTTCAGGGTTATTCATTCATATTAAAAAAAAAGAAGTTACTCTAGAATGCCTTAGCACAAGTAGCAGCAGTAACATGGAAGTAGATTTAAGTCAGTATTTTCATACATTACCAAATGCTACCAACACTAAATGAACTAAATTCTAGTGGACATTCCCCTCTTCAGCTATTTTTTTTGCAGCCCTTCCGGGCTTTCACCTAGCAGGATCAACACCACGTCTTGCTTTGGGTATTTTAAAATGCATCCTAAAGCTGTGAGACAAAGATTTTTCAACACTACAAGACATTTGTGTGCATGTACAAGTGCCCTCTTCTGGACACAATGAGCTACTCTTATGAAGCAGTTCCCATCTGCTATCCTAGCTCAGATACCAGTGGAATGCCACTGGTTTAAATGAACTTCTTAAATGTTAAGTGCCATGTGCATATCTAACATGTAAAGCACATCTACCATCAGCATCCAGTTAGTTCTTTTTAAATATTGTGATGTTGAAAAATAGCAGGAGAAAATGACCTCAGAAAAGCCACTCCAGACACTGTACTATTGTCTTCTGGTCACCTGTGAGAGACAGGCATCTCTAAGACCATTCTCAGAGTCATAATCAATGCCTTTTAACATGTCCATGAAAAAAAAAATTACTACTGGGAGACAGGAAACAAGGAGGACTTAAGACACTTTCCTCTTACAGTCAGCCTGTAGCCACTTGTCCAGGTCTCCTATACAGTACCACGCTGAGGAAAAGAGCACTTGTTTTTCACCTGAATTTACAGGCCAGTAAACCCTCTTTGACCAAAGTGTGTGATGGATTTTCATACCTCTGGGAAGTGTTTTCATGATGATTTTACTTAATTCAGTTATTTTAAGAAATTATTTTAAGAAATGGATGGGATATTTGACCCTGAAAGGTAACGATATACAGGTCAACAGTACTTTTAACATAAAAGTTAATCCTTATAACCTCTAAGAGGTCACACATCTGTACTCCATTCATCTTGATTTCTTAAGTAACAAACTGCTGATTCAGGGTGAAGGGAAGAAGGAAGAAATGAACTAACTCCCTCTACCCCCAAGCTGGTGAGGACAAAGAGAGGATATATGTAAGAGAAGAAACTTCAAGAGGAGCATCTGCATTCATCAGATGGAAACACGCTTGGTGCTTCACACCACAGCACAATCAGTTTTGTAAATCCAGGCTTCATCAAAAGCTATGCAAATCTTTGCTTGCTAGATGAGAGGAGATCTGCAGTCAGGCACTGGTTTCTTGGAATAGTTTACAAAGAAAGCTCCTGGCCCACATCATAATCCCAGCTTAAGAGCTTCCATTCCCTATCTCTTCCTTACACAGACATGACTGCCCAATAAAGATGTTAATGGCTTTAAAGAAAAAGAACGGATTGGGAATGACTTCTTAAATAGGAAAAGAAAATAAGAAACCCTAAATTATCTGCAGATGCCACTCACTGTTGACATTTACTAATCAAAACAGTTTTACAGGGAATATGAGAACTGAACAAAGTAAAAGGAAGTCTTGGATTTCAAAGATTAATGATTTCTGAATAAATTCTAAGTTAGGGTATTTTCTATCTACACAGGGAGCCAAACAGGTATAATCTAAGCAATAGGGAAAGTCTGCATTCAGCTCCACAAAGATAAAAACACATCAAAATCATCTTCAGAAAAGCACTCTGACTATTTGGATTGGAATTTGCCTAGGCATCGAGCACCAGTTCATTTCAGCAAGGAAACCAGACAAACATCCTCACGTGAGCTCTAATTTGAGTGGTATGAACTGGTAGAACATGCACTCTGAATTTCTGGCAGGAATGCTTTGTAGTTAGAGAAGATCTCTTACAGAGGGTGGACGGGACACAGTAATGAACAAAGCATTGGACCAAATCCTGGGAATGGTTTCAGCCATTGATCATACCATGGTCAACTCCCTGGAGTGCATTAACAGTCCAGCCCAGTTAGCATACTTGTTTCTCCTTTCACTTGCCCCTTCTCCACTCCCCCCTTTTGTGTTAAAGTTTAAATTTGGGGAATGGAGTTGAACAATTCTGTTTTAACACATGTAGCCCCTTTCCTCCTCTTAACATGATACACTGGAAGAATCAGGAGTACTACTTGTGATACAACACTGCATCTAGGGATGACTAGCTTTTGCCACATTTGTTTTGGAAAAAAAAAAAGTATGCATAGTTTTCAAGGCATAAAGTTTGTAATTGGTTATTTGGCACAACATACTGAGACCTCCCAAGAAAGCATTTCCTTAGGCCACGTGCCAAGATTGATCAGCAATGATCAGCCTACTTGGCAGTAAGCCAGCTCCTTCCCCAGCCTACTGGTCCTACCACCAAGACAAAGCCTTCCTCCTTTATTTGTAGGACCGAAGATGTTGATTAGCCACTGGTCATTCCTTTTAAATCATCCTTGGTTCTCACTTTGAATTATTCAAGTTCTCAAAACAGCAGACTAATTGCAAACAGCAGTTATCACATAAAACTTCTGCTCTGAAATGTTTTACGATGACTTCTGTGACAACTGAAAACCAACAAAGCTCTTGCAAACTAGATGTTACCAAACTGCTTTTGTTAATTTGTGTTTTCAACTTAACACTGAGTTGTTCTAAAGACAACACTAAAAAAAATAAAGGTATCGTGTCCCTGATAAATAACGAGAGGTGGAAGAAAGAGAAGGGGGCTTGAAGATAACAAGAAAACTTTAAGTTTTTGCAGATACTATGTGCAAGTTTACAGATTTTTATGAATCTGGCACACCTTGTTTCAGCCTTTGGGCAATAACCCGCATTCATTTTTTGTTTAAAAGATCTTCCTAGCCTTATCACAGCTTCCTACCACTCTACATCTGGTGCTGAACAGTAGCTACAGAAACCACTTGTACTAATGTTATACAGCTATAAACAGCACCGAGCAGTTCCCAAATCACAGATGCAGGGTCACATCCAGGAACAGACACTTAAATTCAGTAGGAAAATTTCTACGCTAGTAAAGACTCTGGAGCGACCCCATGACATGGAAATGCTGGACACATCCAGTGTTGTGGATTTGCATGCCCAACGCTCCAGGGCCTTTTCATGGGCAGTCATACAGACTTCATTTTTCAGTCAAATTTTGTGTTTCATCTCTCCCTGTAATTTCTAGGTGTCTCTCTTAACCCTTGTCAACTACAGACCTCTCCTTTTATATATAAATAAATTTTTTTTTTTTTAAGTACTAATGAGAAACATTAAAACTAGGTAGCATTTACTAGCCAAATAGATGTGGTCTATTTCTTTAAGACAGCCAGCCAAGGAACAAAACAAACACAAGCAATTCTACAATGGCTGAAACAAACATTATGAGGAAATCCACAGCCTCTGAAGACAAAAAGCTAGACACACTGTAGTAAAGAAAGGGAACACCAAGTCACCCTACAGTTAAACACCGTTAGTAAGTCCATCCCTTCTGAGACAGTTGGTTGATCACCAGATACGGACTCCCAAGAACCCTTGTGATAATAACGCTTGTTAAGTTGTAAGTTGTTATACTCCAATTTTCCTGCTGATTAACTATTTACCAGTTATTTGACATTTAATTTTTTTTTAAAAAGTAACAATTCGAATATAGATAGTAGAGATGAAGATCTTTCAGTCTTATATGCATATATTTTTAAAGGCTTTTGAAAAATAAACCAGGACAGTGGAAGATATATTTTCACTTGACTCAGTGTGGAAGAATTAGTTCAAACACCCTCTGACCTAAAGCAGAAGACTGGACTCCTAGAAGATTACAGGCGACAGACATTACAACACAAATCTACTCAGCCAACACAACAGCTCCTCATTCTTCCACTACCACTGTATTTCAGTTCTTATATGTGAATGGTTTAGTCTCTGGAGAGTGGAACTTGTGTTTTTACTGCTCCGAAAAACCTCTCTCCATAGTTCAATGAGGCTAGACTCACACAGTCCTGCCCACTGTAATATAAATTAGAAAGCTTTGTTTCAGGTTTAGAAAGATATTTAGGAGATCCACGTCCATTTAATACCAGCAGAAAGGCCACTGATACCTATACAAGAAGTAACACATCAGGCTAGTGACTTCTTATCTCATACCATTTCCATTTTGCTCCTCTCCCATTCCACTCGTTCTTTGTTTCTCTAGCTCTTCTGAGTTTTAGAAGAATAGAAGTCACCATCTGCCTACTGCTAGCTGCCCTCTACAACAATTGCCTTCACGTACTTTATTATCATCATTGCTATAATTTAAGAATGGAGTGTGAGGGGGAGTTACTAATGATCACCACTGGTGTCCAAAAGTGTTAAAAGAAAAAGCAACTCTTCTGCTCATCTTGTGTACACATGGAAAAATCTATTCATATCAACGTTGTGTTCAGTAAGAAATATTTTCCAGTCAGCATGATTGCATTATAAACTTCAAGAGAACACACTGGATGCTTACAAGTCACTCAGCTGTATACCAACTTCATATTACCTACTTCTGTGATGGTTTTAATCTAATATTTATGATCTTCATGCTTATGATTAATTACAGATCAATATTTCAACTAGACTTGTATTCACTTTTTACAGGCACTTTGGATTCCTTTATATCACAAGCACAATCAAATTACACCACCAATCTCACCTTCTGTAACTTATCAAATTTGTCTTCAGTTAAGAAGTTAGTGTTAATAAGGGAACTGAATTTGCTGTGAAATTTGCAATTCACTATTGGTGGCAAACAGTGGGAAACCGAAGGACTGCATAATGGCATTACATAATTTGTAAAATTTCTTAGTCACTTGTGAATACTCCACTAAGCTGAACTAAAAGAAATATGTAAGTTCTCGTTACAAACCAGTTTATTAAAGAAAATGGGAACTGTCTGAGATACAAATGTCTGTATATTCAGAATAACCCACTCTTTCATAGTAAAAACTGCCAAAGCTCCAAATACTTAATTTTATGATCATATCTCATGAGTCATAAGCATCCAACTCAAAAGGATTTTTGAGACGTTAAGACAGGAAAAAATATGTCCTAGAGAACCAAGAGAATATGAAGCATGTCAGGTAAGGGAAGCTGGGGTGGGAAGATCTTCAAGTAGTTAGATGCCAAACAACAAGACCCCAAACCAAGCAGGCAGTAGTTAAGGCGTCAATCTGTATACTGTTATTTGTACAAGTTTTGTGCTATTAGAAACGATACACAGTGATTAGCATCTTTAAGTTATCTAAAAAGACATCTGGAGTCCACAGCAGAAGCACCTGCACAGTTTTATCTAGGCAGTAAGCCTGCCAAGTAGCATCAGGTGCTCAAAGCTAAGTGCTTCCAGACGCAAACCTGTCAAAGCACGTCCTGAAGAATACGTGATGCACAAAACAAGAATAACAAATGATGAAAGTCTATTCGCAGAAGGGTGAACATATTTTTAAAATTAGGACATCCTATCCTACAGCACCGGCAGCCGCATACCAGCTGGCATATAAAAAAATCCCGGCAGAAAACCTCCATGGACACCCTGAGACATGCATGCCAAAAAGCGTCAAAATTTACCCTTGTGGTTTGCTACTGACAAAGTTGGCAGCTCTGGCTCTGAACTCCACATACAGTGTTTTACAAAAATTCAGGTGTTGCTTGACAATTTCAGTCATCATTAGCATTATGAATGTAGTGCTGAAATCCTGCTTTGTTATTTCTGCAAGCACCATGCAGACACAGCAGTCTGACAGCATCTCCTGTCATTTCAAATAGCTCTTCCAACTGAAAAGGAATATACCTAAGACATTTGCTCACCTCTTGCTTGTGTTTTCATTAAGATTTTGCTTCACACTGGTTTAGCATCTTTTTAAACAGTCTTAGCAGGTAAGAGAAGCAGCAAGAGCAGAAAGGAGACCTAAATGCAGTATTTGCCACACTCAGGGACTCCAGAAAAGAGCTTAGCGCGTCCCCTCTCAAGGACAAATTTAAACAAAAAAATCCTTGCTTCATTGTAATTATGTCACAGATACAATATTATTTCCAAAAGCTATATTGTTTAGTCCCTTGTGGATTTAAAGATCACTCTAAAAATGAAGTAACATTTGAATATGGTTTACCAGTACTGGCAGATCCACAAAGTATCTGGCATTTAGTACTTACTTGGGCACCAAATCACACTTTGGAATCAATGGGAATTTAGGCATCTAAACTTCTCTATAGATCTGATTCACAGAGTTCAGTTTTCCAAGAAAAGAGTATGCAATTTCCATAAGCAAGCATAGTTTCATGCTATTAAGGGGCTTGCTCAGGACGAAAAGTTTATCAGAAGCTGAGGAGAAAAAGGAAAACAACAAAACCAGTAGAGTCCCTTAAATCACTACTCAATTTACTTTGAAGAAATGTGTGACAATTTTACAAAAGCTGTCATAAAAAACTCAAGTGTGAGAGAAATGAAGATCAAATGCTGAATAGCACAAATGTTTCATGAATGCAACAGCTACCACTTTACATAATATAATCAAGAATTCAAGCTTACCTTGTATTCTTTCACCTTTTCCATGGTTATCAGGCGCCTTGACGTATGGCTGGAAAGCATCTGCTCGCAGTTGCTAATAAGTTTCAGGCATGGGTGGCGGGGAATGATCTCTTCTGTATATCTGGAAGAAATAAACATTCAGAGAGTTGTAAGCTCATGAACTGCAACACTTGCATCTGAAACAAAATTCACACAGATTTTCACAAAATGGCTTACACTAGAAAGTTGCTGTGCATTTTAAATTAAGTTACCAGAAGCTCAGGTATTGGTGCTCAGAGTTCTTCCAATCATACATTCCAATCATCTTGTGACATTAAATGTGTAGAAGAAATGGAAATGTTACTGTAAAGAGTCCCCCACCCATATTTTATACACGTATTTACATTATGTTAATGTATGCATGCCTGTATCATTTCGAGGGGAAAACATCTCGCCCAATCAGAAATAATAACCCATCCAATCAGGAGCTGTGATTAAAACAAAAAAAGGATTCCACGGTCAACATAAATAAAAATGCAGCAACAAGAGACTTAACTCCACCTCCCTAAAAGGAGAACATTACACTTGAATTCCAAATGATACTAAACCAGCTCCTATAGCAATGACATTCCTGGAGTTCAGAAGATGATGCTGCAAATATATCACATTGTAATTGTCTTGTCAAATGATGGAAGACTTTTTCTAAATGGAGAAAAATCAATTAGCTTTTACCATCAGATGGTAGCAACATGGCTTGCATTTAAGCCTCGTCTATAGAGCCAAGCAGTTACAGTGTTTTAAATGACTTCCATCTCATACTATTTCCCTGTGGAAAAAGGGAATTTCCCTCCTTCTATTTCTCCAAATGCTGAAAGGAGTAATCTAAAATTTAAGAGCTTTGCATGAGACTGGATTATTAACCTAGCTTAATAATATAAAATGAGATGTGACATGATATACTGGAGTATAAGTCAGCCATGTAGTCCTCATTTTTCTAATAAGCTCTCCTATAATAGTTACTGTAACATGATACAGAAAATGGTATATGGGGTATTGTCAGTGACTAGGATTTTATATAAAATGCTTGCTCACATGATTCCCCCGTGGTTGGGGGGTCAACAGAAGTAAGACATTAAAAAATCAGAACTAAATTTTGGAACCAGTCACTGGAACTTAAAAGATACAACAGAGGAGTTTGCCTTTTTTCTTGTAAAGAAGTGGATTTTCTGCACTTTAACAAGCAGATGTGTTGTTACAGGTGAAAGAGAAGTAAAATCCAACATAACTGAAAATGGATTGTCCTGTATGTATGGCATAGGCTTGTGCATCACAGCAGGCAAGCCACAAATCGGCAGACCTGCAAGACTATTTAGACACACAAACCAGAGATGCATTGAAAAGACCATGCCAAAGAACCAAAAAAGCAGTACAAAAATCAAATTCCACTTATCTAGCCCTACTGACAAGACAGGGCCGTGATATGAACTTCTCTGGACCATAGTTTTAAGTTTGCTAACAGTAGCTGGTGGAAAACGAAGAACTCATTGGACAACCATGCTAACCCAGGATTTGGTAAAATAAGTTTCATGCAAGCTCCAGTATTACAATTATTTAACAATAATTTCATATGCTCAGTTGTTGACAAAGTATTTGTAGAAAAGAAGAAAAAAAAGTCATTCTTCACAAAATCCTGCCACAAACTTTTCACTTAAGAGAATAAAAACGTTAGTTCTGAAGCTTTAGCAGCCTTGCAAATTCACAAAGCACAAGTCGATAAAAGGATCCCTCGAGGAGCTGAGGGAAATCTTGACATTTCTTAATTTAAAGACAATAGTGAGCTGTTAAATTAATAAAACAATCCAAATACGGACTTGTACATAAATAAAAAACTAAAAGTACTGCATCTCTGCATCATTCCAAAATTTCCAGATAACCAAACAAGCTTTCAGTCCCTTCTTGTGTCCAAAATCAAGGCATAACTTCTGCTAGGTCAAGTCAGAACATGCTTTTGACAAGGGAGAATCAAATGAATTCTCAATTCTTCTTTCTACTACACAAAACTTTTGATGCACCCACTACCACCAAACTGCCTGTCACTCTTACAAAGGTAGGCACTCCACCACAGTATCCTAAAAGTTTCTCTTCATAACCGTAATAAAGCCTGGCTGCAGAGGAATTAAAAGAATTCAGACAATAATGATTTCAATGTCAGATTGAAAGAGTAAACTTTGGAGTGAGATGCTATCTTGCAGAGTGAGAGATCATTATCGGCTTGTTAAAAAACCTTGTCTGTTAGCATTAATGCATATATATCTTTCTGCACTCCCAGCTGAAACTCAGAACATTATCAAAAGAGTAATACAGTAGCAGTGCTTTTAACAGAAACCCATTTTAATTTAGCTCTGTTTTTAATTTAAGGTAATACACCAGGATCTCAAATACCACATGAACCTGATGGCAGGTGTTGCCTAAGCGTATTTGAGAGCACAATAAATTAGTAGCCAGCGGCTTATCTTTCCTCTACACTCTTGTTTTAACAGCTTCTCGTGTTCATCTTTACAACTGAAATTACGATAAAACGATGATACTGCGCTGATACAGTGACTTCCATATTACAAACTTCATTGCATAAAGTCAATTCATACTTACGTGTACAAATGTACTGTTTAAGAGGCAATTCAACTAGAGTTTGAGAGAGCTGATGTCCCAAAACAGAAGCTAAAGTAGAACGAGAATGGGTAGCTCATAGTTATCTAAAGATAAACGCTGTATTCTGCTGTACAGAGGATGCATGCTCTTACCAATGTTCAAAGACTAGATAAAAAGCTCTGTTATCTAGACAAACAGAAGAAACATAACTACAAATAGAGTTCATTGACATGGAAATCTAAGACCCTGTGTACTTGTAAATCCTATCAGGGTTAAAAGTATGTATAGAAAGACATTTTGAACAATGTGCGTAACACTGTTAATGGCACTCTCTGCTTTGCCTGTGAACAGTATTATATAAAAAAGCCTAAAATATCAATTATAGCATTAAAAAACAAACAAACAAAAACCACAAGCTATTAAGCACACTCTTCTGTTACTGAAGAGCACACAGAAATTTGATGTAATAGAATTGGCTTCTTTCATTTTCCAAATTTTCAAAACAGCATGTGATAATTATACAGAAGACTGTCACAAGACTTTTTTGCACGGTGAAGTTAGGGACAACACCCACTTCGTTTATCAGTATAGCTTGGCCATACATAGGAACACAAGACAGTGTAGAAGCTACACTCAGTACACACCTACATCTGGGAGATACTCAGAAACAGTTACTGTACATCATCTCCCCACTTTACTATAAAACGTTTTTCAGGAAAAACAATAACAGCAAGAAAAAACCCAAAACTTATCTAAAAGATGCTAAACTCAGGTATGCAAACAGATGTCTCTTCTCTTAAACTCAATCCAAAGCTGCACTCCTGAGCAGACTGCATCCTGCAGTCTCTGCTGGCCTCTCTCGTCCTTAACAGGGCTGCTTCCCTGTACTGCGAGAAGTGTACTTCTTGCCTCTCACTGCCATCTCTCGGTCACTTGACTTTCGATTTCTCAGAAGAAAGCTAAAATTAGTGGTGCCAAACCCCAAACAGCCAGGAATGTTCTCTTACAAGACCTTGTCATGCACACCTACTAACTACTCTAATACAAACACGTATTAGTAAGAGCCTTTCTACAACTACCTTAGGAATCCATCTGCACCTTAGAAGCCTAATTTTCTAAGCTTAAATCTCAAGCCATTGGACATGCATTTAAAAGGAGATGTGACAGCTTTTTCTTTTTGGTAAACAGGAATTATCGCCATTCAAAGACCTTATTTCAAAATCTACTTCCCCTCATATAAAGTTCTAACAATACGATGCCTGAGCATTACTTTTCAGTGTAGCACTATGGAAGTTCCAGCTGTATTATGCCCAAATAATCACAGTTAGAATTTAGCATCCATTCTGACATGCTACATACCAGAAATCAAGGATACATACTCAGGCCTGTATATCGGCAGCCAGTAAACTAATCTTCCTCCCATCACCAGATATTCTGCCGCAAACTTCAATAGGTCAAAAAAGATATCGCTCAGATGATAGTTCGATGAAATGAAGATGTGATTTTCTGTGCTAAACAAAAAAATCACAAGTGTAAACATAAAAGCACATGTAAATCCTGCATTTTTAAATTATAAAAGAGTAGCACTACCTGAGATTAGCAAAACGACCTGGGTAAATTGAAACGTGTAACTTCTACTTTGAGGAATAAGACTTCCCAAATTCCCCTACTGGCTATTTACTCTCATTTTCAGTACTTCTGAAAGTCACTGAAACACAAGCACGTTGGAAATAGTTATTTTGCATAGCATCTTCCCTAAGGGCAATTTAGAGTAAAAGAAGACAAGAAAAGCCATGTAAGTGGAGAAGCCATGTGTTACCTGTGAAGAGAAAGGAGCAGTGGAAAACCAAGAGGGAAGGTTAAGCTGAAATAGAGGTACTCCATTTTAAACTGATTCTGCAACTTGCAGGGCTTGAAGAGAACACTGAGAATAGGAAACAAGGTATTGCTGGTTCACAGAGGTGAGATGCAGGATTTGAAATCCGGACACATACAAGTTATAAGCAGGTAAAACAAAACCAAAAGGATTTCAGGAAGTGACACATTGGTTTTGCAAACAGAACAAAAGGGGCCTTTCTTCTTTAATTATTAACATTTTTAAAGGTCTGACAGTCAACCAAGAAAAAAAATAAAGATTCTAAAACTGTGACTGGCTTACCATTAAGACATTTATATTGTACGTCAGACTGAGTAACTTACTTACCTTCTTTCAGCTGACTTAACCGATTCCTTCTGTGAACCTGTTCTGCGAGTAGCTTCTCTGATACCATATGGTGCTATACAAAGTGAAAGCATAGTGCAGAGATGAGAAGTTCTGTCTTTGCCCAAATAACATTATACAATTATGCTATACATATAAAACAACGCATAATCTATGGCTTATACGTTTAGGAAAAAAAAAAATTACAAAGAAAGTTGGTAAGGGTAAGATCCAAAGAATTGCTTAAACACTGTTTCAAAGAAAGCCTTTCAGCTGTAAGAGGCTTCTAGCATACTAGATGTTAGCTACAATACAGAAAATGCTTTTCTGTTAACAGTTTTGTTCATTAAAAATAATCCTTACGTTTTCAACATGTGACAAATAATCCCATCCTCTTGTTCGACATAAGCAAACATCTCTGCTATAGCACTTGGCTGATCTTTTTCAAAACGACATTGTATAATTGGAATTTCTTGCCAGCACATTCAGCAAATGGCAATTCTCATACAGATAAGAGCAGCCAGAGGTGGCTTTTCTTACATGTTTCTGCAAATTTCTGATAGCATAACATGCTTATTTCACGTTCAACACATTTGTTTTTGTAAGACTCATTTCAGTATTTCAGCATGGAAGCACTAATGTCACCATGTTGTAAATACAGAAGTTTCGACACAATTCACAAATTCAGTTCTAAGTAACGTTAATATTCTGCATTGTCTTATTTTCAAACAGGCCAAATACAAATCAAGGAGCAACCCACAGAGAAAAGTCACCCTCCCTATTCCTAACTAATATGAATTTATCATAGTATGAGCCAGTACTAGACATCAGAAATTACTCTATCAAAGTCTTCCATTTATTCCCTTAGCTTCTACTCCTCTCAGGCAAGACAAATGGTGTTAAGCACACAGGTTTCTAGAAGAGCAGAGGATCCTTTCAAACTCCTAGTGCTTCCAGCTGTTAAGTGTATCGTAAATGCATTAAACTCTCTCTTTGGAAGCACTCCAATAAGTACTTAAGATAAGTCTTCAGAGTCCATCAGACTCCAGTGTGCTGCAGATCAAGTCCTAAAAGCAACACAGACCATTCTGGTAAGAAGGCTCCACGCATCAGTAACGTTATGCCTTTACTGAATGAGACACATTCAAAGGATGATTTTCAGCCATATCGATTTTCACTGTCAGTCATAATATTGTCTCCATGGAAGACAGCATTATCTCCAGCTTTGTTACACATTTATAACTATCCTTAAAATAAATGCAGAGATGTCAAAATGCAGATCCAGTTTCCACAGTGCTGAATTCAAAGGTCATTTTTGTAATATGGAAACTGCAGATCTGAGCACTCATCGAGACATTAAATCAATACACATATGCATATACCTAGGCAATAATATTTGAGTCATTGTAATTAGGCAACAAAAAGCATTAACAAACTTACGATCTGTAATGATTGCATCAAACAGCATCCCTTTTCGCCATACTGGTCGTGAAGAATCAGAAACTAGGGCATCAAGGTAATACTTCTCTAAACCGTACTGTCGGAGATTAGCTCTGATATTTTCATCTGGCCCTCTCCATTTCTGGTTCTTTCTGCTTGCCTTGCCTGAGAGAGAAAGGAAAAAAAAAATCATCCTCAACAACAAAACCTTTCATATAAATGTCACACAAAACAAGCGTTTATCTCCTGCCTTATTCTACTCACCAACACAAGTATTTGTGATAAAATAAACTTTGTACACAAAAACAAGACATAATGAAAACAGATGAAAAATAATTCCACTGTACCATCTGTATAGGGTGTCAAAGAACACATTTTTTAAAATGTTGGTTTATTAAATGTCAACTTTGGAGAAGCACTATCCATCAGTCATAATCCTATGCAGGAAATCATTCTAATTTGCACAACAGTTTTTCAGAGAAGTAAGAATGGGACTAGGCTTGCTGGGTTTGGTTATGTAAAAGTGTTCCTACTTCACAGAATAAGAAAGCACATAGCTATTGTCATTACTATTTTGAATTTTGTTTTGGTTTTCATTATTCCTTTTCTCAAATATTTAGTGCTTAAAAATTAACAGAATAGCTCAGCTAAGACACACGTAAATTGATCAATAAAATTACACATGAACAAATTAATCCTGGGAAAATTAACGTTGCTTTAAAATGCACTACCTGCTATCATCAGAATTCTTAAATTCCAAAGAGTAAGATCTCAATGGCTTAGAAATGTGTAACATACCTAATCCATGGATTGTGTTGTAATCTATATCAGTACCACATACATATGCTCCAAAGTGTGCCGAGGAGATAAGGAGGCCACCTATAAAGGGCAAAAAAGGGGAAAGGTGTAAATTGTTGTTATGAATGTCATCTGTGTTAGGATTTTTTCCTCAGGAGCGTCAGGAGTTTACAGAAGTAGAGCACTAGACTCAAAGCTAAGCCCAAGAAAAAAAAAATACAACTATAAAACAGTGAAAATCTCTACACAATTAAAATCAGAGATGCTAATACTAAATCCCTTCTCTGTTATACATGATCTTCCTATGCCACTCATCTCTGGAGACTTTCTGAGGAGTTTGTTTGTAGCTTTCTGTATTTAAAGCAATTAGACCTTCTGAGCATTACAAGAATCAAAACTGTTAATTCTATTTTATAAGCACTTCTAGCAAACAATCTGAGAAATTACCGCCAAAAAAGGCAATATTACAGCACCTATTCTCAAAGTTAGTCTCCTTAATTATGTCAAAAATTAAGCTTGTTTTGTACGTGGGCAGTCAGTCCCTTATTAGGAAGCAATGGTAAAGAACCTCAAAAATATAAATATCCCCACTGTAAATGTCAGTATCAAAAAAGTTTCCTTGTTTTGCTAGTTGAGAGCTATATAGAGATGCCTTTTTTTTTGTGTATGCTGCTATTTTGTCAACACATTTATTAGTTTACTAATCTAGCAATAAAACTAAGTTTGTTTACTATTTTTGTTATTTACTACTGTGATCTGCATTTCTAATTAAAAAAACTGCTAAAAGCACGTGTGGTTTCCCCTTGAAACTGGGCAACTGCGGAATAGCCCCCAGAAAAGAGCACCTCCACTAAGTCTTTAACAACTTCCAAACAAAAAAAAAGGATGGATGGCAGAAGATTATCAAAGAATTGTGCTGTTAATCAGAAAGTACACAGCTAACAGAACAGTTTACAACTGTACTGTAACCAAGAACTTGGCTGTGAACCCCACATTACTGATGCCATATGTTTATGGGTAGAAGCAGTCCCACTAAAACGAGGGGCACAATTGCTGCAAGAAGAGAGCTCACCAGCACTAGGAGCACGCAAGCTGCCTGCATGGATGACACGAATTCTTGCGTTCACTGGCGGCCTGAAAATGAGCGTCTCAGGCAGCTGCATTGCCCCACACCAACCACTCCGCACCAGCAAGTCTACAACACATTCTGCATGTACAGGCTAAAGGTCCTACATGGGGCACTAGAAAATTCCTGCATTGTATGCTAATAAACTACCAAAACTGAAGGTGAGGGAGAAAAAAAAATCTGGTTTTCTTGTGAAATGGATCAGGGAAAAGCAAGGTTACTCACCCCATAGGAGTCACCCATTTCCCTTCTCGGCTGTAATCCCTCAGAACAGATGGGCAGTACCTCCAGAGGGTCAAGACAAATTTAGCTATCCCTGACCCCAACAAGTATGGCATACCACCCAGTCCTATAAAAAAAGTAAGAAGAAAGTACTTTGCCCATCTAAGAATATTTTTAATCACATAAAAAAATGAGATAGGAAAGCATGAACTTATAGCTTTTATATCTCAGCTGATACTAGTTCAATTTTGTCCACAGAAACTTACATAGAAACTTAAATATTCTAACTGGGCCAGCGCTTTGACCTATCCTATATTAAACAGAGTATGTTAAGGGTTAATCAGATGACCATTGCGTCCACTGAGGGCTATTAACCTAATGACAATGGCACAGAACTTCATGCCTTTCTATTGGATAGTGTCTGTTTTTCCTATCTCTTGAGCATAGATGAGGGTCTGGTCACATCACTTTCCTCCACGATGTCGAAGAATAAAATTGTGTTATTTGCAATTATACAGCATCATGAATTGGCAAAGGGAAATTAGGGACAAACATCTTCCCGAGGTACGAGCAATAGGCTTACTGGGGTAACAAGAACAAATTGTCAAACAGGACAATACAAAATATTCAGATAAAAGACTTGATTTCTTCCTCCAGAAACCTCCAGGGGGGAATTAAGTCTCTTAAATCAGCCTAGTCAAACGCACTTTTCATTCCAAGGACAAATTCCACTTGTCCATTATTACACTAATCTAGACGACTTGTTTGTCTCATGTAGCAAAACCAGTTTGCTTCCAACAAGCAAGCACCATTTTGCAAGGCTGTTCTAACCTAGTAATATTTATTTTTAGAGCATTAAAAAAAAAAAAAAGTGAAGAAATCCATCCAGGTATTCAAGCTGCATCAGTGAAGAAATTTGAACTACAGTTTCTTCAAAGTACTCCTCAAGTACCAAAGGTACATTCCTTCCAAACTCATAAGCTCAAATTCACTGCTTTATTCTCAACTCTAAACTACCTTCCAAAATTCCTGTGATAGCTCATTACTGCACCTGACAACCTTGAAAATCCTATAAAGGACCTCATTAAACTATTGAAATTCCTGGATCCTATTCACCAAGAGCAGGTGCAAAAGAAGAGAGACTGTTTAATTATAAATGCAGTTTTCTGACTGCCTTACCCAGCATCTCTAGTGTCCCTGTGTACTGTTAATCTCAAATCTGTACATTGCAGATGTTTACTGCAGTAAAACTACAAAATTTTTAATTCAAATCACTGGGCAGTTTGGGGAGAATTTTGTGTATGCTGTACTTTTGAACTGAATCACTTGAGTCTTAACATTCAACATTAATTTCTATAGCTTCACCATTTCTATGCAATTTTTCTATCTTTACCCCTTCATTTTTTTCTTCATTTTCACTCCCAAGAAAATAATTTCTTTCAGAGAACTTTTTGTGCTGTAGGTTTAGCAGATAAAGCAAAACTACTAACACCAAAGTGAAACAAACTGCTTACAGATGAACTAGAGGAATTTTGTCACCCTTTCAAAGAGTACTACCCAAACCCAAGAACAAGGAGGATGAGTAAATGTCGTAAGAAATTATTATGCATGCAAAAAATCAGGTTGTATATGAATACAAATATTGAAGACAAACACATACAGTTTACTGAAGTCCTGTGTTTCTGAAAACACAATATTCCTATTGTGTTTTCTGTGTTACAAAGAATCCACATGCTAATAAAAATTCGTCCTGCTAGTGATGCTGTAGTGTTGCCTTCGCTCTCCCTAGCACCTTTGTAATAATTTCTGCAGTGAATTTTCTTCATCCTCCTACTAAGGATTTTTAATTGTATGTGGCTCACGTGGTCTTAATGGTCAAACTTTAGCAAAATCCAGGTCAGCAACACAGCCTTTGTTTTTCTTTTCAATAAACTACTCAAGATAGCTTAACATGATATTCTCTTGTGTGATTAAATGCCACAATCTGACACCATGGATCTTTTTCAACTACAAAAAAGTTGAGTTTCCCTTAGGTAAAAGGTACGTCTATGGCATGCGGACTAATATGTGGAATAAAAGCTCCCCCTCCTGGTTTAACTAGGAAAAATCTCAACTGGAGTGAATAAATGTTGTGAACAGCATTGTCCTAAAGGAAAGATGCAACAGCACAAGGAGCCCATCACTGTTGAATGCTATGACCTAACAACTGCTACATTGTGTTGCAGGCTCAGAAGTGCCCTCAGCACTTCTCAGAAGAGCCACCTCCAGAGATGCTACTCCACACAACGTTCTGAAAGTTGCTGCAGGGAATGTTGGAGCCAAATTTCAGTTCTTAGTCACTTAGACCTTAGTCACACCACTTCTAAGTGGTCCACAATACACATGAACTGGTGTTTAAACCATGTTACATTAAAAAAGTTAAGATTATTTCACATATCTGAGAAGTCTGTTTGCATCTGAAATTGGTCTCCTTCCCCTAAAATCTCTTTCAAGATTCACTTTATGACCCCCATTTTGATTTTGGTACAATCTCTAATGTCAGTTGAGCGTCTGAAGCTGCTGCATCAGGTAGGAGGGTGTTGTAACACCACAGTAACACAATCTCCCAGATTTTCCCTCCAGTAGAAAAGAATATACCTGTTCCAACAAAGGGGTCATATACAATGTCGTTGGGTTTCACTCTTCCATGATTTGCCATAATGAAAGACAGGCAGGCATCCATGCTAGTATTTCCAATAAAGTGTCTCTTTTTTACACTGTAGGACTCAATGAGTTCTCTTTGGCCATCTGCAATCTGTTGAAAGATTTGAAATCACCATCACGTCTTAGATACAAGAGATAAGCAGACTGACAGACTTGCTTAAATGACACTATCCAACAAACAGCAAACTCGTCATTTCATAATACATCATTTTGCTTTATGCCTTCTGCAAGTATGACAGACTTCTTTCCAAGCAACAGGTATCTTGATGCAGTATCTAGATAAATACTTCAAGATAGAGATCAAAAACATGCAAACAATTTGTAGTGAAAATTATTCTAAATAAATAAGTATTAGAGCAACTTTGCTATTATCCTAGTATCAGAATAACAATTCCTGGCAATTCAGAGTTAAAAGAACTTCAAAATGTTAACAAATAAAGTACATGTAAACAAGTGCATGCACACAGGTTAAGGTCACACAGAAGTTTGATCTTCACCACCTTTTCTGTCATGCTCAAAATCTAAATTTAGGAAATTTAAGATAGCATTGACAGATCGGGATTTACTGGAAAAACAGAGAAGGCTCAAATGCTAGCATTTTTTCCATAAGACTTCCAAAATACATTGACAATGACCAAAACAGTCCGGAACTGAACACGTTCAAAAGCTCTGCCAACACAATTCTCTGACTCAGGCCACCATCAGTTTTACTGGGTAAATAAAACACATTTGTCTAAGTTTTCCAGGTTGGTTTACCTGTCTTTGAACATTTCAGGAATCCAGCACAGGTGGGACAACAGCTGCACCATTTTGCAGTATTGCCACAACACAGGGTGTTATCAAGTTAATCACAGGCATGGAGAGTTTTCAGAGGCACTAACAGGTAATGCAGGCTTCTAACTTCTCACGCAGCTATCGTTATACAACCCCCGACCACAGCTGTGCATCCTCAGCAGAGATTCTCCTCCCTTCTAACTGCTCTTGACCCAGGGCATTCCAGAACACAGTTTTCAATCAGTCACTGGTGTCATTCTGTAAGACGTCCTCTGGGGACCCACATTTCCCTCACAAGATATAAAAGACCAGATTCGATTTCCTCAGAATATCCTAATTATACAGAAGGTTTGGAGCGTTTACCAGCCAACAGACGAGAACATTTGCAGTAAGTACCTCAGATGACAAACTCTAGACAGCTTTTGAAAATGACCCTTACTGTGTGTGAGCAGCACAGCACTGTCAGTGTCCTCTCACACGTGCACTGACTTGTGGGCTGGACCCACTGTGGTCCAAAGTCTCAGCCCGTGATAACTCACAACTACATGGTAACTGCTGAGTCCAAAAGCTCAGTCCATACCTTTCTCTTGAGGCACTCATCAGGACCACCTGAAGCACTTGCAGAATGCTCCAGCAGGGCTGATGCAAGTCAGCATGGTGGCAAACCATCTACTGTTCCTGTTAACATTTCTTCACATTTTGAAACAGGTTGCTGGTGCTTTTAGCTTCACCTGGATTTACAATACCATAGCTGTGTGGAGACATTGGTGCTGTTTACAACCATTTTTTCCACGTGTTTTTACATTGCTAAATGAAACTGCTTTTGGTTAGTCACAGTAAGGATTTTCAAGACTTGTATCACTGTTTTATGCAGTGATATATTCAGTCATAGTTATACTTTATGCTTCCATTAAAGCTCAAGGCAACTTTTACATTTTAAATTGAAGAACACTCTTCTGAATACACAAGCTCAAAAACTGAAGCAACTGTACTTACGCACCCATCTACCAAAATACAGATCAAAGGGCTCTTCTGGAACATTATTAGGGTCCATTCCATAATCTTCCAAAATCCAGAAGACGTGTTCTGGATTCTTTAAATTTACTTTTCCGTTGAATGGCAGAAATTCAAGAGCCTATGCAAAAAAAAAAAAAAAAAAAAAGTCTACACATTCTAGGTCAAGTTTTTAAAATACGTGTCCCCCCAAAAAAGAAAACCTAACCCCCCTAAAATTCTACAGAATCAACAGTGACTAAAAACAGAGTGTGGAAAAGCAAAAACAGTAACTTAGAAAAAAATCCTAATTAAAATAGCAATGTAATTAGGAGGAGAACACAAGTACAGACAGAAACATAAGGACAGAACAGAAAATTGGCAAACAATCCACAGCTTGCAACTAAAGTCAGCGGACCGGCTGTTCCACATAATCCAACAATTAATGTCTAATACGGAGATAAGAGATTTTCTTAAAACTGGCATCTAACTCTCTATGAAACTTATAGTTCTAGGCCATAAGCCTAAATTTCTGCATCTATAAATCAGCAATGTGACAGTTGTTTGTCTTTATATATGCCTTATGTGATCTGCCTAGGAAAAAAAAACCAAACACAAAGGCAGGAATTCACGGACATGTTAAGTCAGACAGAAAGATCTCATTTACAGGTGACAAGACATAAGCTGCAAACTGCTTTAAGATATTCAGGAAACCCCAAATTCAATACATCTTAGAGAATACTGATAGCATTGAATAAGAACAACATAAATAGATAAAAATAAATGTTGATGGTACCTTAAACATCTACTTACATCTATCTTCTTTATTTTCTGTGCTTGGGTCAGTGTTTTGTTAAAAGTATGAATACGTATTTTGTATGTAGAGTCGGGCTGTAGATATGGAAGCTGAAAAAATGGCAAAGATTCTCATTAATACAGTTGCAGTGTTAACTACTGTGAAGAAGAAAACAGTTTTAAATTCTTCACATGCATACCATCTTGTCCATTGGGTAGTTCTTCAAAGATGCATACAGCTCCCCTGCAGACCTGCCATGACCCCACAGTTCAAATATAGACCTGAAAATACCAATATTTTTAGAGTGCAGTAAGACAGAAGTGGCGAAGGGGAAGGGAAGAGGGAAATGCCTTACAGACACTCCTTCTCACCAATCCTTCTTGGTCAACATGCTTAGGCTTCATGGGGGTAAAGGAGGATGTTATTTATGTCTTAGCACACATTTAAGTTTTGTTCTGAACAGGGAAATACTTTTTCTTTTATCCTAAGCTGATGCATCAAAGATGCTTTTTTGTTTGGTCTGTCTTATGTAGCCAGAGTTATAATCAGTGGTTCTATCCCATTTGAAGATTTGGCTAAGATGTTTGACATTTTAAGATTTTTTAGCACTATGATGTTTCTTACACTTTTGTTGTTGTTTCCATATTGCTGGCTTCATTGAAAGCATTGCCTTGGAAGATGATAGAACTGATGCTACTGCAGTGAAGGCACACCACCACACACCACATCACAGACCTTCCCTCCAGCATTCAGATATCCCAAGTGCCCTATCCATATCAAAGAAAAAAATCCTACAACCGGAACCCTCGTGGCACTGCATATTGTTAGACATTCCTATGTGTATTTGTAACACACACCATACACAAAGACAACCTTTAAGGATCAGCGGTGGCATGCAGTACTTTTACAAGGATGGTGGTTGACTCCCTAAGGGAAAAACTTCCCAACATTCAAAGGTTTAGCTCACTCACAGAAATGTAAAAGAGAACTACACTTTACTAAGTGACAAGGGTCAGTGGTAGGCCATTTAGTTACAGTATTCATTTCCTGACAAATATTTAGGGCTACATTTCTAACCTGCATTTACCCTGAAAAGAGAGTAAATTTTAACAGTGTGTAACTTCTTCTTAAAGCATCTGTTTCTATTTACTTTAAGAATTTAAACTATATTTATAGATGGAGCTATGGAAAAGCTAACAACATAGGCTATACTAGGGACAACCACATATTCATCTTTGAGTTTTATTTTGCTGTTGGAGAAGCAATTCAGGCTCACTTCTTACCTTTACACTTAATTATCTAAAAAATAAAAAAATAAAAGCCCACAACATGCTGCTGAGAGTTTATTTAGATAAGTATATGCTTCAGAGCTTTTAATTTTCATTAGCAGTGCAATTGAGATGCTCCAGCAATCTTATGCTAACGTAACTCCCCATAGGAGGTAAAAGGGCAGAAAAAAATAGTGGGCAAGTCGTGCTTTCTACATAAAATAAGCATACGACAGTTGTATGTATTGTTTGAAAGAGCATGCCATATAGAACGCCTGTAAGCTGTTCTGTGGTGCTTTAATTCCTCAGGCACATATGACAAGGAATATATATCTTCTCATACCATTCCCTTCTAAACTTGATTTTCAGTTTTTACCTATCACTGTTCTTATCTTTTAATTCCATATGTGTTTTAAAATGAGCCACTAACTAAACAGTACTCAAGTCAACTGGGAAGTCACTGACACTACAAGACGAGTACTGGCTCTGCAGTGAAAAACAGTGCTTCAAGACCTGGTGCTGACTGTAAATTAAGTAAAAAGGACAGGCATACTATGTAATCGGTCCTATAGGGTCCGACAATACTTCCTTATTTCTAGAGGTAAGCAGTGACTTAAGACTTAGGACCCCGTAAGTCTTAAGACTCCATACAAAATTAATATTTTCCCTCATATAGCGAAAGTTTTTTACAGCCTACTTTATCATTTTCAAGATTTTTCACCTCTTACTTTGCACATACTGTCCGTTTCATTATTCTCCTTGCCATCTCTTCTGAAGGAATATTGAGAATCCAAAACGGAGACTGAAATAAAAAGAAGATGAGGGATGCAAATGCCTACCTGGAGGATGTTACATGTATTACACAATTACACAATTCTGTTGTATCAAAACAGAACATACATGCTGAAGAAAAAAAACCACGTTAACAGTACAAGGAATGTGAGGATAAAACATTTAATTTAAGGTAAAATTAAATCTTGGTTGAATAGCCAAGAACCTTTATTACAAATTCAATTTCCCCAGCATATCTTAGATTTGGTAAAAATATTATGTTTGTTTACAATTTTCTCGATTATTCATCCTCTAAGGAATCATAACACCTACTTAAACAAAACTAACAACAAAAAGCTAGTAATGTTTTCTGACTAAGCATTGAGACCAGAATCATATAGCTTGCCAGCTTCACTTTTTTGGATATACTGTCTCATCAAATTAGAGGTAAACACTAAATTCACACGGCCTACTAAAATGCGTTCATGGTTCAGCTATTCTGAAAAGAAACGAGCCTCCCAGTAGATGGCACAATTTCTTTCTATATAGCTAAGTGAAGACATCCCGATGTGCTTTTTGTGCATCTTTTCCTAAACTCAAAATCTGAGCTGAAATTCAGAATTGCTCATTTTTGGAAGACAGCTTATTTTCCTAAGAAACTTCAAAATATATTCAGTTACACACTTTAAATAAAAATATCATAAAGGGCATATTTGCATATCATACATGCACTCAAGTAAAATATTTGGTCCCCACTTACATTTACACAAATTTCCTGCTGATCGCTAAATTGTCCACCATAGAGCGAGAGCAAAGATGTTATTTCCTAAAGTGAAAATAAAAAGGTCAGGCTTTAGGAGTATTCACCAACATTTTAAACTTTATATATATAAGTACGTATCAGAGAAAGAACAGCATATTATAAGTTTTAATGCAGACGTGACCTCTGCAGGGATTATAAACAAAAACTTAGCAATAGAAGAAAGAATGGCATTTACTACGGATTTATTGTGAAAACCAACAATGAAAAAATCTTAGCGTAATTGTGTGGCTAGGGCAGAGGTTTACAATTAAATTCAGCTCGTATGTAGTACTTATGAGATGAAAAAAAATAGACTCTTCTGCTGTAAAAATAGCTGATTGTATTTCTCAGAACTCAGCTGCAAATGAACAAGTTACTGACAGGTTATGCAAAGCTGTACAACGTACAGCAAGATCAAACGCAAGATTTCAGTATGGAAATCCCAGTGTTTTCCATTCCCGCATTCATCTTTCGCTGCTGTTAATACTGCCTAAAGGAAAGCGACAAGAAGCAGAAGCGCAGAAAACAGGGCCTGCGAGGAAAGACTTAGAGAGACGGAGAGCGGGGCGATAAGGATCTCTCCGCGTGCTAAAGCTTGCCGTGCTGAAGGAAGGCAATGACTGGGTTTGTTTACTACGGGGACGACGAGCAGCAGCCTGGGTCAGGCACTGGGAAGATCCCTGCGAGAGGAAAGACAGCGAGGTGCTGGAAGGGGTTTGCCTCCACAGCTTCCCCCCCCACGCAGCGTCCCAGCCTCCCACTCCAGGCTGCGCCCGGCCCCGCGCCCCGGCCCCAAGCGGCGGCCCCGAGGAAGGCGGCCGCGTCCTGGGCACGCCGCCCGCCCCCGGGCCGTCCCCGGCTGCAGCCGGGGGGATGCCCCCGAGGGCAGCGCCCCCCCCGCCCGCCCGCGGGGCGCTCACCGGCAGGCGGAACTCCAGGTGCTCCTGCGCCAGCAGCAGCAGGAACCGACCCAGCGGCACCGGCGGCCGCGCCGCCATCTCGGGACGGCTCCCGCCTCCCCGCCCCGCATGCGCCGCCGGGCGGGCCTGGCCGGCACGGCTCGGCTCGGCTCGGCACGGGAAGAGAAGGGAAAGGAGCTGCCCCTCGGCACCCCGCAGGGGGCCTGAGGCAGCGGTGGCTGTGCCCGGCCCCCACCCGCCGGAGCTGCCCCGCTAGGTGACGGGTGAGCGGCGTTTGTCTCGGCTTCGCCTCAGCCTTCTGCGGTTTCCGTGTGTGTCGGTACGCGTGTGTAATTTGTGACTAATTAAACGTACGTCTAATTGCGTGCTTGTTTTTTTTTTTTTGTGTGTGTGTGTGTGTGTGTGTGTGAAGCAGGGTGGCGGCTGTGACATGGGCGTAGAAGCGGAGCGTTCCTAACAGACTGCCAGGAAAGGGGCAGAGATACAGCTACCCGGAGAGAGGAACAATGATTTTTGTGTTGCCAGTTATCCTTTTATTATATTTTAATATCCAAACTTGATGTTAGGATATATCAAAACTCAGTCCCGTGCTCCCTGACCCCGTTACGCTGAGCTGGAAGGCCCGGCTTACCCAGCCTTCAGTAAGCCTCTCACGGGAGCAGCCCTGCCCAGCAGCCGCCCCGTGTCCCGGACCCCCTGCATGTGCCGTGCGGATTTGGGGATTTGTGGTTCTCAGCACGGGTCAGGCTTTGCTCGTGACCTGCTGCTTACAGGCACGGGCTGCGGTCTTGCGGTGTCTGCGTAGCCTCCTGCTGAGGAGAGCTTCTCATCCCGCAGCACTCAGACTGGAGTCGGCGTGAAGACGAGAAGAGGATCCTGATGCAGCCGGGCGCCTGAAGGAGCGCTTCGCTGGGCAGCCCCTGGGGAGAATTGCTCCAGGCGTTGGGCCGGGCGCCTGCTGGTTTCCCAGAGCCCGGGGAGGACCCAGGGCCAGCCCAGGCTCAGCGCCGCAGCGGGTGGGAGGAACCGCTGGGGGGGGCGGGCGCTGCGGGGGCGGCGCCGCTCGGTGAGGGGCCGCGGGGCTGGGCCGCGTCCCGGCGCTGCGTTCCCCGGGGTGCTTCAGCGGCTCGTCCTCGGCAGCCTCGCCCCCGGCCCCCGGCAGAAGCCGCGTGCCCGAGGCCCGCAGGGCTGGCGGGGCACGCCGCGGCCGGGCCGTGCGCCTGGCCCGCGCTGGGGCATGGAGCGCGGTGGGTGCGAGGGGCAGGGCGAGGAGAGCGCCGGGGCGGTGGGCGACCTGCGGAGGAGCTGGCAGAGCTGGGCGGAGGGCCGCAGCGAGTACCAGAGGAGGAACCCCTTCAGCAGCGAGGGCGGGCTGCCCTGCAAGCCTGCGCTGGCTCCCAGAGGGGATCCCGCCTACGGGAGGCCCCCTGAGGGCTCCCGGACGGAGCAGCGGGGGAAGGACGCCCACTCGCACGTGGGGCGGGAGGTGGAGGAGCTGTGCCTGGTCATCAGGAACACGGGGCGCACCGGGGACGACGGGCGCGTGAGCGTGACCTTCGGGCAGCTCTTCGAGACCTACGTGACCATCTCCAACAAGGTGGTGGGCATCCTGCTGAGGGCCAGGAAGCACGGCCTGGTCCGCTTCGAAGGCGAGATGCTCTGGCAAGGAAAAGACGACGACGTGGTCATCACGCTGCTGGAATGAGACCCGGCCGTCCGACGGGCTGTGCTGCTCGCTTCCGCGTGGAAAAGCGCCTGGACACCGCCTTGGAAGAGGTTTTTGTTGTGGAACTTCAACTCGGCAAGTTAACGGGACGCTCGCAGGAGAGAAAACAGGTGAGAAGGATAAAAAAAAACAAAGCTTTCATAAAAACAATAGCTGTTCTGGACAGAAATCACAAATAATCAGCTAATCCATCACGTTGCCATTGGATTGTCCTTTCATTGTCATCATCCACTACGATGTACTGTGGCTCTCCGAGCATCCCTGCTGACTTAGGGCTTTAGGCTGCTGAAAGCAAATTGCTAACTTGCTGCTATACAACAGTGATTCTTACAGGTTATAAAAGACTCACCATGGGCGGATTTTGGTGTACAAAATATGGAATTGAAAACTCTTTGGGGAATTCATATACTTCTTCAAACGGGAGCTTGATATGTAGCAAAAGTTTAGGTTATTTTCACACTAAATAGATGGAAGTTATGCTGACTTCCATGAAGCATAAGCAAATTCCCAAGTATACAGAAATACCACTTGCTTAATGGTCTACGGTACATACAGCAAGGATGTTTCATGATTCCTAAATACGTTGCACGTTGCATGTATTTTGGAGAGCTGCACTAGTCCTGGTGTTTAAGTCTATTCTCCAAACCATCTCTGTGTCTTGTCCTTTTCCTCTCTGTATCTCACACCATTTTTACCTGTTCTTTCTTCTGATGCTATGTCGTACTCCACATCACAAAGTTCTGCAGCCTTTTTGGTGAACTTAGCCATACCCCTTCATAGCGAGCATGGTGCTACAGCACGAAGACGTGAAAGACAGCAGGAACTGTACGCTGAGGCACTGTGCACATATGAAAAGAAGAAAAAAAAAGTCTCTTTTACTTCTTTCAGCAGAGTGTAGCAATGCTGTTTACAACAGGAGAGTAGAGATCCTGCAGTGCCAAATGCTTAAGTACAAGTGTAGTGGTGCAGTCACGTGCCTCACTGAGCTGTGCTTTCAGAGCACGGTTGTGAGTTCTCCAAACTGGGAGCAAAAATGATCTGCTAGTTAAAACTAGGGACTGAGAGATGAGTGGTAAGAATTTTCTTCATGGTTCTTCTGGAGGAACTTTTTCAGTGCTGAGTTGGTTATATACAATAGTTGTTATAACTGTGCTTACGATAGTTCCCACCAAGAAAACAATACATTGGGAACACAAAATTCTTTTTTTTTTTTTTTACCAGGGCATATAAAAGCTTTTATGTGCTGTTAACTACATTACTTGATGAGTCTTTAATATAAGAATATTCTCGTCTCAAAAGGAAATTGAGGCATATTATAAATTATTAACTTGATTTAAATGATAATTACTTTATGCTATTTATAAAAGTTTTTTGTTTTGTTTTTTTCAGAGGGCATAAGAAAATAATGATTTTTGTTTGACACTTTAATCTAATGGGGATTTGTAACAAAATAACTCTTCGGACTGAGCATACAAAAATGCACTTTTCATTAACCTCCTAGTGAAAAGACAATGAAAATAGGAGAGAAAAGGATGAAATGAATGTGGTGAAATAAGTATATTTGGAGAACGGGACAGCCAGATGCAGGTGCAGCATGGAAGGGAAAACAAAGGATGAGTTTTAATCACCACTTAATTTTACCATGTTGGAAGCTGGGGAATATGTGCTGCGCCACACACTGCTGGTTGGTGTTCACATAGCTCTCAAAACCACTCCTCTGTAAAATTATTTACAGCTTGCACTTTAAAACGAGACACATAACTTGTCGTTATAACACGCTTAAAATGCTTTGCTTTTTGGAAAAGCATTCCTTGACATGAGTACACATTAAGGATTCAGCTGCCATTAGGTAAAGCCTGGGGATACATTTTGATTTCAAAATGAATCAGACTTCTTGTAATACAGCCATGGCATGTGGTCTGCTTAATTCCAACAATTTGTGTATCCAATTGATTCAGCGGTAGCAATAGTTCATAACTTGTAGGCAGCAGGACCAGGCAGTTCAGGTATCGCCAGCTGACTAATGGGGTATCAGGAAAAATAACACAGTACTCTCCAAAGACACAGAGCTGAGGCAGTGAGTAACCTGAGCACCCTACGGTGCAAGTCCAGCTCATGGAGACTCACAGACTCTTAATTAAGACCGGGGCAGGTAGTTAAACGAGAACAGAGGCTTCCACTGCCATGTATGTAGTTAGTGTCAGATAGTAACACGGCCTCAGCTGCACTCCTGCTGCTGCTGGCTGGTTTAAATGTCACTGGAGTACATCTGCAAAAGCTTTAAGCGTACTTCTGACCAAGTCAGACAGAAGCGGAGTAAGCCCTAATGAAATGGGCCTCCCAACTTTGTAAGTGACTACGAAAACTTGCCCTGGCATAGTTTGAACATCAAGGATTGTTATTTAAAACGTAACTTATAGAGGGATGGATTTTTTTTAATTAACCATTTATAGGGCCAAATTTCCTGTCTGCCATGTTTAGATGAACATTCAAGAGTGACAAATATTTCTGTTTTACGTGCCCATGCAATGGTTACCAACACCAAAAAGCTGCCAAACTGGGCCAGCACACAGGTTGTCAAAACTAATTTCCTGTTTTCAGCAATAGCCAGTATTTCAAAAGAAGTCTAAGAGACAATACAGTTGGTCAGTATGTCCACTGATACACTCAAGAATAAAAAATTAGCCCTGAACTCTGTACAGACAGGAATGCACGCTATCTCATGGACATGACTGAATGTAGCTACTAGTTTACACGTTATAAAATTTTGTTTCCTCATCTGCAACGTAGAGTTTCAATTTGATTCTGCAGAATAAAGTTTTTAAAACCTTTTTTCTATGCAGCAGGCTCCCATTAGTGTAAATGGAACAGAATTTAGTATTATTGTCACAAAAAATGTAGGATGTGAGTTTCAAGTATTGCAAGTTATTTGTAGTACTTAAGTACACTCCGACCTACTAAAAGGTGCTCTTGTCCTGCCAAGCAAATTTCAGCTCTTCTAATCTCTCCTAGAACTTCACATTTGTTGTAGCAAGCCTCTCAGCTCCCTCTGTAGTCCTTTCTTTTCTTCCGGTTGAAGCATGTGGATTCTGCACCTGTTCGAGAGTGTTCATTCTGCAGGAAATATCTGTATTTTCTCTTGTCAAACACAGAAAGCACTTTCAGCACTTCAATAAATATTGCACAACAGTTGAAATGACAGCGAGTTTTTGTGTAGATTTTTTACTGTTTCCAAGTTTGTCAAATTTCAGGTATGATTTTTACCAACTTGCTCCCATTTTTATATATTTAATTACAACTCATGCTTAAGAAGACCTCAGCATACCTTGAGGAGCTGTTACCAGTTTAATCACATTGAAAATGCTGTCCTTAGTCAAAACACTTGAAACCTTTTTTTTTTTTCTCCTTATTCCACGTTGAACAGCATTGTATGTGCATGTTTCATCCCTTCTGAAGGGGGCAATTAGTACTTCAGCATAGAAGTATTATTCTCTGGGCTCGCATTAGGTTGGGAGTTTATGTAAATCAATTGAGCAAAAAAGTACAAATAAAGCTTTCTCATTCCTAAACAAGTAGTCAAAAAGCAGCTTTTCTCAGGACTGCTAATACTGGATCAAAGAACAACAGAGCCAGGGGCAGCAGGTAAACAACTTTCCTTTGGGTCTTGTACACTGCAGAGTAAAAGCTGCCAAGTTCTCTCTCCAAGAGCTTTGTAGCTGTCTTTGCTCACTGGAGTCAGACGACTGGGTAAGCTGGAAAATGGTGTTACAATGCTGCTGCTGAAGAGGGTGACACAACGAACGGGGCCTGCCTGCTGTCTTTCCAGAGGGTAGCCAGCGCTCCTGAAACACAGCCAAAGCATTAAAACAGACCTTTCAGAAAATCGCAGAATCACAGAATGGTTTGGGTTGGAGGGACGGTAAAGACAGACCATCTAAGTCCAGCTCCCCTGCTGTGGGCTGGGACACACTTCTTAAGAAAATATTTCTCAACCTGATTAAAAAACATCTGCCAAGTCTGAGAACAACGCTCGTCAATAGAGAAGGAAAATGGACCACAGGTCCGTGCTGAAAAACACTACGGGGATACTGAGCGTTCCTCTCGGTAACAAATGGGGCTCCATTTATACACCTTCATGTTGGAGCTTGTTTGAGGAATTGCCATCACTGTGACCCTCCTCAAGTGTAACATGTAAAAGCAGAGCTTCATGTTTCCTGCTGCATACATTTGACGGTGCATTGGGTCTTGCTGGGATGGCGTTAATTTTCTTCACAGTAGCTCATACGGTGCTGTCTGGGATCTGTGACTAAAGCAGCACTGTTAACACACCGTTCTTCTGGCCAGTGCACAAAACCAAGCAGCTGCGGGGACACAGCAGGCAGACCTGACACAAACTGACCTGCAGGGCTATTCCCTGCCTGACATCGTGCTCAGCAGTAAGAACCACAGGGAGGACTTCTGGGGGCTGGGGCAGCCATTGCAACTAGGCTGCTTGTGGGAGGTGGTGAGTGATTGTCTTTACATTACTTGTCTTGGTTTTTCCTCCTCTTTCCTTCACGTACTAAAATGTGTTTATCTTGACCCATTCTCTGCCCCATCCTGCTGGAGCAAGGGTGAGGAGCGAGCACCCAGCTACTGACCGTGGTCAGCACACCTCCTTGGCTGCACGATTAGATCACTCCGAGACGAGCATTTGTTCCATTTATTAATCCCTTTTGACAACAGTTCATATGTTGGTACTTTAAATATTACATATCACAGTTAAATGTAGTTACATAGATTAATTACAAATCAGAACACGCAGAGTATTAGCTCTTGAAAAATCTTAACATTCAAATATTTCATATGGTTAGGAAACAACTCAAGCCTCCTAATCTATTGCACAGAATTAATCGAAGTTCAGTGCCTTTAATTCATACTCCTCCTAGCTAACACTACAAATTAGAACCGCGAAGTACGTGAGAGCCCAGTAGTAAGAATAACATGACATTAGGAACAAGCTCTTACAGAAGAGACTGATGTTACCTCTTCTGGGTAGAAAACACTTGTTTAGAAGGGTGTGAATCTTCTCAAGTACGATGTATAGCCTGCTGTAAGAATATTACAACGCATTGTCCCGCTAAGGCAAGAGGTGCTGGATCAGTGGAAAACACTGAGAAGATTATGCTCGGGGAATCTTGCAGGCGCGACAGACCATCACCACCTCAGCTGCATCCGGGTGCATCAGCCAAGGACACTTGATTAGTTGAGCACCAAGTCTGGGAACAAAGAAAATCCACTCCGTGTTTTCGGGAGTGTGAACTTTCCAAACAGTCTGCCTTAACATGGTATTGAAAAACAGAGCTCTAAGATTACTGATTAGAGTCCTACAGTGAAGGCAAGCGTTCAGCAGGGTCCATAACCAATTCCGAACGCACTCCCTGCATGTTCCAATTTTGGGCTGAGTCCCTGCTCTTCCAAATCCAAATCAGGCTGTTGTTATGCAAGCCTGCCACATATTGCACTAAAGACCCATTTCTCTCGTGACCTCATTTAGAAATCAAATTTAGCCAAGGCATTAGTAATCTCTAAATGACTTCATGTGAGAACAGTATCAGAATAATCTCAAAATGTCTTTTCTACCATGATGCAGAACAGCAGTGTACTAAGTCAATTCTTCTGAACTCTTCACGTTTTGGTAAACATACAGTAACTAATTAAAAATATTGTGCACATAAGAAGGAAACAATCTTCCAGTCCAACATACAATCACTTACACATACAATTAAACTATATTCTATGTTTTATAGCATTATCACGTCTTGGGCACATACTGTATTTAACATTTACAATGTCACTGTCATGCAAGTAAGACAGGTAATATATTAGTGGTTTAGCACCAGAAGTTAGTAGTGTACTTTCTGCAAGGTACCTACTACTAACTAGGCATAGGTAACGTATCATACACGTACAGATGGAAACTGAAATATTTTGGATGTTCCTTGCAATTGCAGAACAATGGATCTTTAAAACAAAAGCTAGATTCCACAACAAATATTACCTTTGGTACCATGTGCATGCTGTTACTACTAACTTATTTCCTTAGGACAGGATGTAGTTAGGATACATTCTGCTGCTATACCCTGCATTTTACTGGGAGAAGTTGTTTGCATATGTGTATGTGTCTATGTATAACACGTGTCCATTATATATGCATACACATACCTAAAATAAGCATTAAAATACACTGCCTTATTGGCAGAGAAGTACACAGACTTCTGGAGTACCCAAGTGCGAGGATTAGGTTGACAGCTATAAATTCTGTATTTCCTCGTAAGGAACTAAGCCTTTTTACCCCGGTAACAAATTGGCAACAAACTGCGCAACCTTAAATCAGAGTTCAAAACCAAGGAACAAACTGGCTAGTCACCCAAGGCTAGGAGTGCTTTCAACTGGCAGCGTTTTCAGTTTGCAGTCGTTCAATCAGTTGTTCAGCCTATGAAAGAGAGAAAGCCATGTATTAACTATGCAGTGAACCTTCAGTTTACTGAAAAACAAAACACATTTTAAAAACAGTAACAGCGTGATGCTGAGGAACAGAGCATATACTTTTCACTTCTACAGATACAGCATACAACAGCAGAAGTAAAATACAAGGATTGTTTTAACAGCAGACTTTTCCCCATTTGCATCACCCATTAAGTGATCAGAAAAGGAAAAAGAAACTCTGCCAGTCAGAGGATGCTTGAGCAAAGAAACAGTATTGAAAGCAGCATGTTTTAAGGACCTTGGAAGACAGCCGTGCTCAGAACAACCAGGCTCTGAGGAAGGGAATTCTCTGGGAGACACTCCAGAGCAGCATCTTGTGGCCTCTCACCACCAACAAACCGCACACCAGTTGTACACGACTGAGAGATGGAGAGCACTCACATGCTGCTCATGTCATCAGGCAAGTATTCATTCTTTGGTTAGGTCACTGTGCTCACACATACTTTTCTCTCCATATGGCCATATTTACGCATCTACCACACAGCTGGGACAGTGATATTTTCTGTGTGTGACAGCACCCACCCTCAGAAAGGAATGGGGTAGAAGGAGGTCTGCCACCGTTGTTCTAGCAGGCCAAATTAAGGATATGGAGACTCACCTGGGCACTTCTGAAATCAGTTTACATTACTGTCAGTTTTTTTTGTTGGTGTTTTTTATTTATTTAAACACCAGTCTCCACTGGATTAATCTTTTAATTTGAACGTGTGCTTGAGGTCCTACTAAGATCTCCAAAGGAACCAAGTTAAAAGGTGAAAAGCCAGTATGTTTTAATACACACAATAAATATGCAATCAGCTACTTCAGATGGCAATGACTTAATAGGTGTTAAGTAGCTACTACGTTTTCCTTTGCAAATAAAGCTAGATAAGCACAGAGCGACTGAAAATGAAGTTATCTGAATCTTGTTTTACATTCTTAAATATGTATCACGTTCAAGTCCTTATAACTAAAAAAAAAAAAAACAAACAAAAACCAAGAACATTTTCCAACCTGACAACAGGGCAAAATACCTTCTGAATTGCATCCATATTGGATAGCCAAATTTGGTATGGATCCCTCTGCGTTAATCCAAACCAGTAAGCAGTATAACTACACAGCTACAGTTTTCTGGAGGCCCAAATCTCTCTGTGATGCTCTGCTACACAGCAGAGCAATCTGCTTGTTTTGAGATAGCTGAGAGCCCCAGCAAGGTACCCCCTCCTAGCCGAGTTTTTCCTCTTTAAGAGGCTTTTTATATTCTTCTTTAGAAGAGAGACTTTTTTTCAGCAACTTTGTTTTGGGGTTGTCCAATGATACCAGGATGCTGGAGCTACGCTGCAAGCACAGGTTCCTGACGAGTCAAAGCTGAGAGAGTTCGTATTAGTCCTCCAGAGAGATTTTCAAGCAGTGATTTAGTCAGCACCAGTTCCACCTCATTCCTGATCTCTACCGACAGAGATCAGTACAAAGACTAGTTCTGTAAAGCAGACACTTGTTTCAGTCTAAGGATGGCAAGATAAGAAAAACATATGAACTGACAAAAGCAGCCATTAGGTGGCCATGTTTTGCACCTACGCTGGATAAACCAAGGCGTGTACGATACACAGCCCCTCACACTCTAATATAACCCTTTCACATAAAAGAATAAATACTTACAAAGTGTAGTCAGAAGCACATCACATCACCCTAAGCGATGCATTAAATCCAGAACTACTGTATGATTTGCTGTTAATGTTATTGTCGCTCTATTTCCCCTATTAATCGTAAACATTAATATTAAATTTTACTACTGTATTCTCTCAAAAAATGAATGCAAAAGTTAATCAGTTATTTCTGTCATTACTACAACTATTACTCCAAGAATTTTTGGACATAGTTAAAGTGTTATTTTTAGACACAGTTAAAGTGTTGGAAAGACATGACATTTTCAGCTTGCAATTGAAAACCTGACGGAAAGTTCACATGCATTACACTTACCGTGATAAACCAGTAGGAGTTGATTCTGTAAATCAGTCTGGATAAGAATCCTAGCTGACTGGCTGGGGCCAGGACATGCAGATGCAAGTGGGATATTGAGCAGAACGGAGGCCAGTGAAAACCCATTCTTCAGAAAAGGAAAACAGGTTAAAAACATTGGTGATGTTAAGTCAGAAAGTGGAACATATTAAGGTTTTTAACAAGATCAACTGAATTAAGAAATTAACTCAAAATGTGTTCCTTTTACATAAAAGCATGAACAAAAAATACATCCTTTCCTTTCATTATGCTCTCAATAATTTTTTTCAGAAGACCATTAACCTCTTCTTTCACATCTCTCTATTTAAGATGCACTGTGTTAAAAAGAGGAGTAGAAAACAGGATATTCCTTAGATATGTCAAATCTAGTTTTCAGCTGGAAAGTCAACTGCCACTAGATTAATGTAGTTTCTACCCATTTTAAACAGGAAGACCCATCTCCCTCTACTCCACACTATTTAAACTATGTTACATTTCACTTCAGTTTGGCAACCAAACACAATGGCTTATAGTAAAGGTAGCAGCACTGAAATTAAGTGAACGCAGGTTATGATTGAAACACAGTGCTGCAGTGCCCCGATTAAAAGGACAAAGTTTACCTCTCCTGGAAGCTGAAATTAGAGAATATGTTCAGCACGTAATGGAGGAGCAGACCTTTAGATAAGCGGTATAAAGTGGCTTCCCTATCCCACAAGGAAGAGAGAATTGGAGTTGGAATGCAGTCTGCGCTAGACATTGATCAGAAAAAAGTCGATATTCAGTGCCAGCACATGTGATTTGACAAGTCATGTGGTAAGTCAGTGCAACCCCAATTTCTTCAATAAATTATACTACAGTCATTAACACTATCTCAAAACCAGCATTTTGAAGAGTCAAGAACATATTCAACAAACACAGAAGGCTTCCATTACATACCTTATATCATTTAAGTCATTAAAATTATTTCTCTGGAGGACAGATTTTCCAACTTCCATCATTCTCTTCACTATGAAATACAAATACATTTCATTTAACGTTTAAGTAATATTTTACACATTATATGTCTTTGAGTCAAGTAATTTGAAGCAGGTATTTTTCACGAACAAAAACTAACTTCAACAATGATTACACAGATCACAAACTCATTTTTGTTTGTTTGTTTATTTTTCTCCCAAAGAATAAATACTAGAACTCAACTCATACGCAAACAAAGATTGTCAAAGACAGTGTTGTGCAAAGTTTGGTATGAAAAATCACTACTGTACTGATTTCCAAACTAACGACAATTTTAAGTGTGGAACTATTCTAACAGCTTTGGCCAAAGCCATGGTATCACCATATCCTTATTATAAAAAAAAAAGAAACCACCACCACCAAAAGCAAACCACTACCACCAAACACTGACTTGTTAGAATGATGCAGACTAATTCCCATGTTATGTCTCTACACAGCAAAACTTTCAGAGATAAAACAAGAATTAAATATAAAACACTCAGTCCTACTTATTACTGGGACAAAACTTTTATCGCTGGAAAAAAAAAATAAAAAAAAATCCTAATACAGAAACTTCAAAGGCAAAAGTCTAAAGAATTTCCTTGAAGCCAAACACATACAGAAGCTGTTTCTGGAGAAAACTAGCCTACATTCAGAAGACAAATACAATGATTCAAAACGTGCAGCATGCAACTATAATGATTTTTTTGCATCACCTGTAATAAAATGTTTTCATTTAAAAAAAAAAAAAGCCTCTCAACACAAAGTTTGAATATTTTAGAATCTTGTCTTTTAAAAAGTGATTTAAGTTTATTGTAACACCGTTTCTTTCTTCCCTACCCCTTTTCCTGAAAAATGACGTAGCGCATTATAAAATACATATTTCACAGAAATCTCATTTTTTCTCCATATAATTTAAAACCACATATATACCTAGGAAAGTGCAACGGAGCAGCACGTTAATAATGTAAAAAACAGAGTGGCCTTTCCCACAAAGCGCAGAGACACCTGCTCTCCATGCACGCAGAAGAGGCTTCGTGCACTGGCGCGGCGTTACTCTGGAACAGCACCAGCGTCAGACCAGGTGCCAGCAAGGGCATGTCCTTACCCACACTCACTCACACCACCTGTTTTTTTGGTGTTTCACAGCCACAGCCAGTGCTCAAGGCTGTGATTTACCCGACAGCACACTGCCTAAGACTGTGGAAAATGATGCTCCTCCAAGTTAAACGCAGCAGCCTTACCGATGGGTATGTGCTCGGACTTGAGCGTTTTGCAGTTCCCCATGTGCTCCACCTGCACCACCAGGTAGTGGTGGGGGGCACCGGGCCTGATGTCTCTGAAGCAGACAAGGTCTTCGTACTGAAAAAGCATACACACAGGTTAGGCCGATCGGGATGAGGACACTGGGCAACAACGGTGATCTTCCCCGGTGTCGCTGTGATACTCAGCATTATGTTTGAAACACCTGGCAGAAATCTGAAGGATACATTTATTTATTTTTTCCACAGCTACATCAAAGTACCTTGGGAGCCTTCCTCCCAGGAGGCTCACAAGCACGCTTTGCGCTCTCGGTTGACTTTCTGCGGTCAGGATTTCCCAATACCTGGCAGCGAAAGGTGCTGCCCGGTGACTACCTATGCCGCCACCGCGTACAAACGACGGGCTCGCTCCTTTGACGCGCGTTTCACGGCTGCCCGCACGGCAGCACAGAGAACCCCAGCCCCCCGTGCCCAAGCGAGACCCTCCCCTCACACGCCCGCTCTCCCCAGCGCTCCGTGCCGGGCCCTCGGCGGGCACGGACCCAAGGGGCAGCCCCCCCCGTCCCCCCGTCGGCCCACCTGGCAGGGCAGCAGCGCGGTGCCCGGCTCCTCCCGGCGGGCGATCCTGCAGAAGACGCACTGCTGCCCCTCGGGGCCGCCGCTGCCGGGCTCCTTCCCCTCGGCCCCGAGCTGCCCGGCCCCGGCCGCGGCCTCCTCCCCGGCCATGGCTCCTCGGCCTCCGCCGGGCGCCTCCCAAGGGCCGGGGCGGGGCCTCCCCGCCGGGCCCGCGGCCTCCCCCTGGCGGCCGCAGCCGGCCCCGCCCGGCCTCCCCTCAGCCACCGCCGGCCCCCAAATGTCGGCTTCACGTGTGCGGTTCCTTAACGCCGCCTCTCCCCACGCCATAAATCGCTAATAAAGCCAGGAACACGGTGCCCTTAGGTAGCTTTATGCCTTTGTCTGGCTTGGAAGGAAAAATACACAAACACTTGGGCAGCATAAAAAGGGCACATACAACAATGGTGTGTACAGAAATGTACAAAAATGTGTGCAGACCTCTGTTATCTGCTCACAGGGTGGTCAGGAGGAACAGGAAAGGCGTCAATCGCCCCAGCTGAGAGCCACCAGAACCGCTGGGCACCCGCACCTCTCCCTACAGCCTGCCCCTGAGGGAACGAACGCACGACAGGGCCCCATCTGAGGAGATGCCACCCAACAAAAAAACAAAACAAAACAAAACAAAAGCTTCTTACCACGTTTCTGAAATACGATATTGCTGGAATGCTCTTCTCAAGGGGAGAGGCTTCGATATTCGTCAGCATAACCTGTTACTTAAGCTAGATCCTTTCATCTTTAAAAACGTACTCAGGGCTGTGAATAAAGGAAAGGATCAATAAAGGAAAGGATCTGCCACACGTTTCTGAATGCATAAATTCCTTTATTGAAAATATTGTGATAGCACTGCATTACATATATTCAATATTCATAGCTTCAAGGGTCACAGAATTCCGATTGAACAACACTGCTTTGAATATAGAACACAGCATTTAGATATGCTCTGACAAGTATAATATAATGGAGTACGTTGGAGAAGCAACAGTGAAATGTATGGAAAATGCTGAACTTGGGCATGGGGTTGTTGGGGTTTTATTTGTTTTTTCTGTTTTGTTTTGTTTTCTGTTTGTTTTTGTTTTTGTTTTTTTTTAAACTAGTAAGTGGTCTGCCACCATAAAAAGAGCAAACTAGTAGATATTTCTGGTATCTTCAAAGCATTACGCTACTAGCAACTGGGAAAATATTTTACAGCATCACCAGTAAATTCATTTACGGCTGTAGTAGACCACGTGGACGGGAACGTGAAAAGCTTACGTGCAGCATGGTACAGACTTGCTGTATCTAGCATGGGTTGTAGGCTGTGAAATTTCTGTGCAGAATTAAGATTTGTTAATGCTCTTGAAAGAAAACCACTGTCTTCTTTTTCTTTAAATACATTAAAAAAAAAGGGAAGAGCAGTAACTAAATTGACTTGTATTACTTCATTAATGATATTCTAGAATTAGGTTGTACTGTTTAATGCATGGAAGCACACTACCATTTCTAAAACCTGCCTTTCTCAGGACAACCCCGCATTCGAGACTAACGGCAGGAGAGTGTTCTAGTGTAGCCACAAAGTCTGTTTCGGTCAGCTTTGGATTGTGTAAATAAAAGCATAGCTTAACTGGAAAGCAGAATTCTTTAGAAACCAGTGAAGATTGCCAGTCCTCTGTCACCCTTTCCCTACTTGCCAAAATTTTAGTAGTACTGACCTTTTTAGAGTTTAGCCTAATTTTGTAACACTGACTCTTGTTGGTGTTGAGGGGGGAAAGAAGAAAATTATCCAATTATTTCATGAAAACAAAGACGACAATTTCTTTGCATGTCAAATCCTAAGCCAACCCGTTGCTTCAAATCTTTTTCAGGAAGGAAGTCATATATTAATTACTAAGAAAACAACTGTTACACTAACATGACCTGGCCTGTTAGGGAAATACCATTCTTCTCTAAACCTTAAGATTGCATTTTCTCCTTAACAAAGCAGTTATTCAATTTGTAAAGAAATGCTCAAAAAAAAGCACAGTGGGTGGTTTATTTTGAATCATTTGGTGGTGATACAGAAAAACAATCCTCTCTTAGAAACGTCCTTCATAAACAGTTACATAGCACTAGGACAGATGCTCAGAGCATGCTGTCCCAATTCTGTTGACTGCACCAGAGCTGATACAGTCTATACTAGGTGGCAGTTTGCCCGGTGTCTCCATATGCTGCCAAAACAGTAATCTGTTAACAGGAACGTGGCAGCAGAGTTAATGAGAAGCACTAACCACCTTCTCCCTCATCTCCGAGAAAACCAGAATTATGCACTCAAGTGTTTCTGCCAGAAAACAAACCCTCTTATTAGGGTAAAATGAAAACCAAATCTCATGTACAAAATAAAAATATAAAAATTAACTCCAGAAATCAAAGAAATTGATTCAGAATAAATGCCAATGCCTAAGAAACCTACCTGAATAGAAATTATTTATCAAATTGAGGTCTGAAACATTAAAAAAAAAAAAAGAAAAAATCATACCTAATACATTCACAAAAAAAATCTACTATACAAGAACAATAAATAAAAAGACTTTAAAAACATGTTCCCTTAAGTGCTGTGTACACCTACTTCTGATTCTTTTCCATGGCAAACAGTATGCTGTAGATTTTGGTGAAGTAACCTTTTATTTTTGGTTAGCATTTGTACACTGAACATAAATACACATGGAATGTACTAGACAATTATAGTTTCCCCACAGTATCTTTTTCACAGTTACAGAAGTTTTCAATTTATACACCATGAACGTTATCATAAGCATCATATCGCTGATGGAGGAATGTTGGAGGAGGGAGTAAAAAACGCCTCTGGTCTTTTATTGTTCTGTCTCCTACTGCCTCTCAGAACCAGCTCTGTTTTTCCTTGGTTATTTTTTGCGTAGTCATGCTCTGGTACAACTTGAGAAAAAAGCGTGTAACGTGAGGCAGCCCGCACCTTCTATTTTTTAAGTGCCTAATGGATCCAGTCCTTAAGGCAGTCAGTAAGCACTTCATTCAAATGTCCATACTTCTACATCCTGTATTATGAAATCTTCTTTCTTAGATAAGATGTCATTATTGAAGGTGCTGCAGGAGTTGCTTCGCCCGTGATACAAATCTGCATCTAACCATAAGCCAAACCGGCCACTATAAAGGAAACACACATCAGGTTTCAGGTCATACGTCACAGTTACATAAAACTGGAAGCTACAGAGGAGCGATACGGAAGAACCAAGGCAATTCTGAAAACCGCTGGGACTGAGCATGAAGGGCTTAACCCTGGCAAAGCACTTCCAAGTAAGCTTGGCTTTGTTCATACCAGCTATCGCAGCAGAACAGAGCCTTGAGCGCACACCTTCAGCGCCACCGGCTCTGGCTGCTGCTGGCGAGCAGCCTCTCGGGCATGGCCGAGGCCCAACTGCCCCAGGGCACAGGCATCAGGAACACCTCCCCAGCACTTTGGCTGTGGATGTGGCTCCTTCCTAGTTTAGGAGGAGAGGTGTTTATGCACCCCCAATGCAAACCATGGCCAGATGTCACATGGTGCAGCCTGCTGTCAGCTTCAGTTAGTTGCATGGGCTTAGTCCTTGATTTCATACCCACTGACTTCTGAAATTCAGGATCTGATTAAGCACTGTCTGCATCCTTGTTCTACGGAGCAACAGAATAACAACCATTTAACAAGGACCATGTGAGAAACCCTGGAAGTTTATGGCAAAACTGCCATTACAGGTTATCTTCCAGCGGCAAACCTCTTCAGCAATGAGCAGCGTATCTATCCAAAACATCTGGTTTTGTCAACCTCCCTCCCCCCAAAAAAGATTACTTGCCCAACATCAGTTGCTCTCTAAGCAATGGAGATTGCTGTATGTCTGTAACAGAAATCAGATTGCTGAGGTATCTGTCCTAAACAGTTTACTAGAATTAAGTTCAGCCATTTTGCTGATTAGTTTTTTCCTGCAACTACCATTGCCTCTATTCTCATTAAAAGATAAAATAAAGCTAGCCATGCAATTTGAAAACCAAACATTTGCTCACCCTCCACCTCCAAGTTCCAGGGAGGTCATGTCTCCATTGATGAAGTAGGTATTCTCCCCGCTCCATTTGAATACCTGGGGGCGGGAGGAAACAAATACACTTGGATTGTGAGGATACTGGCACTCTAAGACTACTGGGGACTGACTTCCTAGAAGGTATTTTTGGTGCGGTCATTTTTAATTTTTATTTTCTTTTTGAAGGGGGAGAAAGAAGAGGTAGGAAGAAAAGGAACAACAGGTATTTAAACTAGGAACAAGACACCCTAGTAATTTTTAAAATTCTACTTGCATCTTTAAATCAACAGGCATTCTGTTAAAAATGGCCAATGTATTCAATACTGAAAAATACAAGCTATGGACATGAAGGGGTATTTCAGTGGCACTCTCATCTCTAGCTTGTCATCACTGTGATCCTAAGCATGCATGAAATTATATGCTACTCCTGATATCACTGCCTTCCAAGGTGAGTCTTTGACTCCTTACTTCTCCCTACTTCAGCCCCTCAATCAACTTGAAGCCCTCTGCTTACCCTCAGAGACTGTCCTCTCAGCACTTCAGAAAATTACAGCCATTTTTGTTTAAAGGATTGCACTGAGACAATGAATGATTAACTGCGTTCATCAACAGCTGGCACATCTTCTAAACTCAAATATGCTGCCTTCGTAAAATTTTCTCATAAATATTTCAGATGTGGTATCCAACAAAATAATCTGAGAAATCGAACAGCACTTACCTTGAAATTTGGACTGAATGTGTAGAGGAATGTTTCACCAGTGCCATAGTAGTGGTCACTAAACCTGAAGGGATGTGTAGCATATGCTCCAAAAATCTGTCAGAATAAAAGGATTAATCTGTTTTCGAGAACTGCAAAATTCAAGAAAAATAAATTCAAAATACTTTCTGGTATTTCATTCTGAGCTGGTGTTTCATGTTGAAAGAAGCAACTAGTGCAATATACCAATTGAGCAAGTAGTCCTGCAAATCTTCTGTATCCTTCAATTTAAAAGACACATGGCAACAGGAATGACGACTCTAGGAGCTAGTGAAATACTAGACCTCCATTATTTGTGAGAGCTCGTTAACTGAGTTACCTACGGAAGATACTTCCATGGGCACTATTAAAAGGAGCACTTGTATTTATGGAACTATGGGGTTTTGTTTCTATTAGTGCTGATGTAAGTTTCCTGCCTGTAAGCTTAGTATAAGCAGTAGAAAATATAAATAGAATAAATAAAACACCAAGGCCTTCTTGCAGTGTGATGTTACTTCAGTAACACAGCATGGTTAGCACTTCATCATGTTTTGTTTTAAACAATGTTGCCCTTTCAGTCCAACCCCTGCACCACAAGCACTCCTTACCTGGTTGTCCATATCCTTGATGACAAGGAGAACCGGACTGTCAAGAGATGCTGATTTACGGTACAGAGTCTTCAGGCTAGTCCCGTGCTCCAGTGTGCTATATGCAAGCCGCCAGGGATATCCCTGCACTCTTGCAGGCAAGCGCTGGGCAAGCTGGGCAGTGAACAAGGAGAAACAGTTACATATTCAACAGGTTAGATCAGGGGTAGTGTCTTACAGACAATTCCCTCTCTGCTGTGGCTTCTGAATCCAAAAAAATGCTGCTGAGGTAGCAGCTGATGCCATCAGGTTAACACCTCAACCACATGCACATGGCCTTGTACTCCAAGCTCAGCTGACTGCACTCACATCACTTGTAAAAGAGTTTTCAAAACTGGCACCCCCCTCTCCAAGCACTGAAAAAGCTACCAGTCCTCAGTATCACAACTCAAACTCCACATAAGTTTTTTTTAGGTGAGCCAGTGCTGCAGCAAGCAGGACATTGCACGAATCTTCCAAACTCTTAAAAAGCATCAATATCACCTCCAGAAAGTAGAATGACCCACACTCAGCAAAGACAGCACCAGACCTAATAAGGTAACTTGCATTTCTTCCAGCCATACCTGCTCTATGTGCATATTCTCCAGGAGTGCGCTGTGATGCTTTAAGACAGGTAAAGTATCATCTTCTTCTTCTTCATAGTAACTGCAAACACTCTTGCGCCGTTTTGCTTCTTCTACAGTAATGATCTGAGGCGAGAGAACAAGGGTCCAAACTGAAAAACAGCTCTTATTCTGTCAGTCCTTCACTGAAGCAAATTAATTAAGCAACATACTCATTTTCTGTCATACTGCATGAAACAAAACCACTGTATAGAATGGTTACATCCAGCACAGGCAACCTTAGTAAGGAAATTCTCAAATGGCAAGGTACGAGACAGCATGGCTAGCACGGTCAGAACGTCTGCACACCCCAGGGACCACCCACTACTGTGGGGTCCTTTGGGATTAATAAACACGGAGGTGAGCAGGTGACAGCACGTGGTCAGTCTCAGATATACTTTGTCCCAAGTTTGAAGGCTAAAGCGCACCGACTTCCAAGGCACGCTGCACACATCTTCTCCTTGTGGGAATCTAAATGAGGACGCAAACTTCTTTGTTTTCTCTCATGCAGCTACTTGAAAATATTATTTTCTCAGGTGCTAATGCATGAGAATATGAAAAAGTTTAAAATTTCACTTCCCTTTTTTTCCAAACCACCAGCTTTTTCCTGTGGTTGTTTTTTTTTTTTTTTCTTCTCCATTTGTATATACAAGCTCAAACAGATGCAATATTGCAAAGAGCTACAAACATAAATCAACTTTAACAGATATTTTGCGGTTATATCATGCCAGAAATGTACTGAGTAAAAATCTGAGCATCCAGTTTTTCCAAGTTTTTTAAAATACTCATTTTCGGAATAGTCAAGGTCTTTATAACATTCTTTGTTGAAAATAATCAAACAACTCTTAGAAAACTTTTATTTACCCATTTTCTTAAGAAATCGTGTGGAGAACACATGATAATATTTTAAAAGGTCAGTCAATATTTACACTTCTCAGGTGTGAATCCGAATACTTGTGAAACAGAAGCACAGGCTTCTCTCCCACAACTAGAGGTAGGCCACACGTGACCTTTTCCTGTAAAGCTGAAAACAAAACGAGAAGGCAAGTCCATACGTTTAACCCCCCGGTTTGTAGAAGTACACAGCAGCCTACAACGTGCTTAGAGAGACGGGGACACGCTCTGAGCCACGTGCAGCCTGGGCAGGCCACAGGTGCCAAAACGGGGCCTGGGCAAGAGGGAAAGCTGCTGATCCTCCAGTGCACCTCACGGGGCTGCAGGCGAGGTGAGACGAGGCACGCTGCACACAGCCGTGGGGTTTTGGCTGGGTTTAGGGCCCGGTGCCACCATGGCAAACAGGAAGCAGCAGCAAGGGCTCAGAGATGGGGCTGACGAGAAAAAAAGAGGAAGGAAGGAGCCTTAGCTAGAAAACAACCGGGAACCCTTAAATCACCTTCCTTCCACGATCTTGTTACCACAGCAGTTATCTTGGAATAGGAACCTCAAAATGTGGCTGAGGAGCACTCTGTGGGGCTTCCACATACCTTCCTACTAACGCTGCTTCTAAACATCTTTCACTGCACCCAAGGATTAAACTTGCACAACCCCCCCCACGCCTTCGCCACCGCTGCTGGAACTTGCAGGAGCTGCCAACTGCCAAAAACGCCCGGAGGCCCTACGCACACCTGCCCCGTGGGGGGGGGGGAGAAGGAAATGTAGCGGACAAACCCCAGGCGCAGGTTTAGCCACACCACAAAGCACAGAGGGGGCTTTCCAGTAGGACCAGGACTTGTGAGGAGCTTGCTGTGAGGAGGATGAAGCCCTGGTTTGCCAGCCATGCCGAGCAGCTCCAGGGGGACAAGAGCGACACCTCCGCTGAGCTCGCTCCGTCCAGCCCACGTTCATCCACCGGTGCCTCAACATCCACGTCAGGGGTTCGGAAAAGAGGACAAAACCCAGCCTGCACGATTAAAGTTAGGTGCCCCCGTGAAGCCAGGCAGCGCTGGTATTTCTGCCCGTGGTGCTGGAAGAGCCGTGCAGCCGCATCCTGACCCTCCAGCCCAGGCTCAGCCAGTCCTGGGCCCTTCAGAGATGGGAGGGAACCCTCTGTTAGAGCATTTCTCACATGGCCAATTTCACCGAAGGCTTGCACTGCAAAATTAGGCCAACTTAAAACAAACAAGCACAGAAACAAACCACCACAAAACAACCCCCCCTCCTCAAACTATTAAAGGAAAATGGGTCTTTCTGCTTGTAGCCCTGTTCTTTCTCCACCTCATGAATGTTTCTTCTTCCCTCCTAATCTCCTGGGCCATTACTAGTTTTAAATTGAATATATATATATTTTTTTCATTTTAAATCAGAAGTACCTAAACTCCTCTTACAAAGACTGTTCTCTAGGCTTCCTGGTGGCTGGGGGGTGGAGCATCACAGTAAATCAACAGCAACAGGTACCTGTGGGAAAACGCAACCAAACTTACAGATACTGGCAACCACAGAACTATTAACTCAGTTGTAAACTGCAATCCAACTCCAAACACACACAAAGCTCCCTCTTCCCTGCAGATGCCTGTTTAGTCTCTAAATGCAGCTCTTTTCGCTGTAACTGAAGCACACATTTGCAGCAACTTCACACTCAAGAATTGCAAAAAGAGTGAGATGCAAAATCAGATATTTACAGACCACGCAAAAGCAAATGAAAAGAATCAACAACTACAGGAACTGGATCGACAGCATCTTGTAAAGATTTTATGGGAAGGAGAAAGCAAGCTACCTGAGGCAGAAATAGTCTGTGTAAAGTTCATCTGAGAACAGCGTACGTTTTTTTACTAAGATAGAAGTGCTGGAGCAGATCCATGCTGTTTAAATAGGGACATAGTTCAACATACCTTCACTGAAGGTTCCTCCTGGTCAGGTCTAGCACAGTAAAGAATTTGAATATTCAATGACATTTGTTGCCTTTTCATCATCTACCAGTTTATTTTGCAGTATCTACTGTACTTCTGTGCTCCAGCGGCAAGAGCTCCTGCCCACGAGTATGACAGACAGCCACTGCCCATGACACACTTTGATAAAATTGCTTATATGCTTCTCTACAATCACACTTTCTGTTTCCCCAAAAGGGAGAGTGAAAGTATCACAGTAATCATGCCCAAATTTGGGCTTTCACCAGGGATTTCCTGGCAGTCCTACGATGATTTTGTAAAGCCTGAATATGTTACAAACAAAAGAGACACACCTTAAAACGATTTCCAGCCAATTCTTCCCCCAATACATATTTAAATAAAACAATGAGAGACAGGCTCCCGGTGCAGCTGGATCCCTCCCACATTTGTTCTTTGGATCATTAGTCCTTCCCCTTCATTTTGAATTTAAAGGACATACAAATAGCAACCGATGAGTGAAATCAAATGTAATATATGACTGCACTCAGCTCTGAACAAAACAAGGACTGAAGACTTTTTTTTTTCCATCCTGCAGTTCACAAAGCACCATCAAGAAACCACAAAACTGTAAAAATAAAAGCTATTTAGGATCAGAGATGCTGCTGCTACATTTCGAATGACAAGCTCCATTCCTGAGTTCTGTTTTTTTAGCATACTTTGAAAACAGAAATGCTTAAAAAACAGGGCAGTAGAATTTTTTGAACAAGTTTAAGACAAATAATCAGATCACTTTAAAAATCACCATCAAGCTACTTCCCATTTAGGAAATTATGGTTTTTTTTGTTTGTTTTTTTTTAAACTTATCACACATCTGTAGCACAGCAAGTGCTTCAGGGTTCATAAATATCATTAGAAAAACATACACAAGCTTATTTTCCCTAGAAACTAGATTTTATATGCATGAGAAACAGACAGGTAGCAAACACATGCACACCAAGTAGTTAAAACCGACAGCAAAAGCTCCCAGATGAAAAAGCCAAAGTCTGAGTATAAAACCTATCCATCTTACAACTAACATTTAAACTACCGTGTGCACCTAAGAAGCAAGGGTCTGGTATAACAACAACATCACACACCAATCCATTTCAAGGAGCACCAAGTTGGTGTTCAAACTGTGCTGGTGTTCACATGCATGTATGCTTTTTGGACAATTTATTAGTAGCATATAAATACAGTATGAATTTAGCAACACATACAACATGTGCCTGTATAGCTTTGCAAATGGCTAACATAACATAACCAAAATATTTACATAACTTCTACTAGTTGCAAGCCAGAAAACTGTTAGCTGTTTGCCTGCCATTTCTGGGGAGAGAAGAAAGGAGTACTGAAGGAATATGAGTACATTTGTGAGACAGCTGCCTTGAGAAGGCTTCTACCAGAAGCAACAAACGTTATAAAGAAACATCATAAAATCATTAAGAGAGCAAGTGCTGAGATTTGTAACAGGATGCACACTTGATACAAACATGCTTCACGGAAAGCACTCACCTCCCAGCTTTTAGTAGTTGGCTCACTGAAGAAGTTGTCTATCATATCAAGCTCTTCCTTTTCTACCACAACAAAACCTTGCTCTTTGGCATCCTTCCCATATATTTCTGGTGACCACTGAACAAAAAATGTGTACAGGTGATCCACCCTGTAAACAGAAAAGGAGAAAACAACCACTTTTCAGTGATCCATGAACCATGTACTGTCACATAGTACAGAGATGTCGCCCAAGGACAAAAGGGGACAGCCAGACACACAGGATACCCACATACTTCCACCCTCGCAAACCACACAAAGCAATAGCTCCTTCTACCTAACAGCCTGAAGCACTTCAAGGTTTCTCTGCTTTCTCTCCCTGCAATATATTTTTCTTTCCTTTCCTATAAACACAACCAAAGCATCATTGAAAGACTAAGTAGCTAAGACTAAGTCAGTCCCCTACAACTCATATTAAGAAGTCCGCTGGTTTAGTACTAGATCATGCTCACAAAAGTTAAATCCAGAAAAAAAAATCACTTCAATAGTTTGACCTTCCACATAAAACAAGCCATAAAGTATCATCAATAAAGTCTACACCACATTTCTAGCTGTCCTCTAAAACTTACAGACGCTAACTGCACCACAATTAATCATTCTGTTACCATAAGGAAAACGAGCCGTTACTGACAGCTTGGTTAATGATATAATGCCAGCAGGGTATGCGTTTTCATAAATGTAGTCAGGTCTCAGTTACTTTCTTCAAAGAGATGTTCTCTGACAACATCCATAATGAATAGTGAACAAATTATAAAGAAACCATTTATTTATCATATTCCTTTATTCCAACAAATAGTACTGAAGATCAAAATTAAAATGAACATAAGCAAGTCCAAACGGGAATATGTTAGTGGATCCACTGTACAAGAAGTTGAATGCAGCAAAATCAAATGCTAATTAAAGAGGGCAGACATAAAGACAGCAAGTACTTTTGACACTGGATTTTTCTTCACTTATTCACCAGAAAGATTCTCCTGGCAATTCCCTGGTCAATAACAGAACAAGTAAAATCTTAGAGAATCCCAGACACTTTCCTATCACATTTCATGTTACTTGGATTTATAGGATATGCACAAACAATATGAGTAATCTTAACACACCATTTCAAAACTGTTGGATGCTGTTTACAAATATAATTTCAGGTGTTTTTACAATTAAGTCTATATTTTTTGTTCTACACTCCTACCAGTAAGGGCTAGAGTCTGACAGCAGTTCTAACTGCAGAACCGATAGTCCTAAAATGGTTGCCTGCTCACAATGGCTACATTAATTCCTTGTAAAAGTGATATCTGGGGGCTTGACTCACTTTGGCTTCAAGAGATTTTATGCCCAATTCCACTGCCCTCAAAGAATAAAGGATCAACTTTGCTGCCTCATGTCCTCCTAACCACAAAAAAAAAAAAAGGAACAAATCAGCATTGCCATCAACTTTTTCCCTTCCCCTTTAAATATTCAGAAACATTTCTGTGGTGCCTGGCTACTAGATGTCCTATCTGAATTTAAATTTTTGTTATCAAATAAGAACTGTACCCACGAAACATTTGTAAGACACCCAAGCACACACAGCTGCAGTATGTGAACACCTAGTACTAGTTCCTCAGGCATCAAGAGCCTCCCTTCACCAAGAACAAGCAACATGGCTAACGCTGGTATACAACGCCAAAATTTCAGCTGTCGTTCATAACTCTGCACAACACGCACAAATGAGAGAGCTCAAGGTAGCAACGCACAAGCAATCAGCCTTCTGGATCGCTCCGGCCGGTACCTGCCTGGAAGAGGCTAAAGGAGGGTCTCGCTCCCCACTGTCAGGGGTTCCCCCACTTTCTAAGAAGCCGTATGACTGCTTACTAACTTGCATAGATCTAACACTAGTGAAATATGGAACATTTCTGAAAGCTGTATGATCTAATTTTAGTTAGGATCTTTTCCTCTAATTGCAGTTTTCCCACATCCATAGCTGACACAGCATGCCCCATTCCTCTTTGCTTTCTCCGCAGGTGCTTCAGAAAGAGCAGGATGGCAATCTTCTCACTAACTAATTTGAGTTTTAACTGAAAAAGGCATTTAACTTGAGCACTGTGTATTTCACATGCACTAATCCTACTCTGGAAAGTTAGCTACTTAATTCCTACAAACACTAACAGGAGAGCAATAAAACTGGTGGCTGCTGTTGCCTTGCTAAGACTGGAAAGCATGCTCATGCAGGGGGACGTAGGAGAGCAGCATTCATTCTCCCATCACGGAATCACAGAACAAATTTAGACAGTAAGGCACCTCTGGAGAGCACCTAGTCCAATTTCTGTTTGAAGTAGAGCCAATTTCCAAGTTAGAGCAGCTTGCTCGGTCTTGTCCATCTGCATTTTTGAAAATCTCCAACAGAGTTTGCACAGCCTCTCCACGCAACCTGCTCCATGCATAACCAATGCCATGTTGTTTTTTTTTCCTTTTACGTCTAATTTCCCCTGATGCATGCAGCACCTGCAAAAGGCCTTCTTCATTTTTATTTTAAATTTTAAACCAGGTACCCAAAAGAAGAGGGGCATAGCCACTTCCCCCAAGCTGCTTACTGTGCCCTTCCTTATATGAGCCAGCCTTCATTAATGCAAAGAGCCACGCTGACTTATGCTGAGCTTGCTCTCAACTTCCCCAGCTCCTTTTCTGCAGAGCTGCTCCCAGGCCACCCGTCCCCAGACTGCATCACTGCAGGGGCTGCCCCACCGCAGGTGTATAGCTTTGCATTTGCCTTCTCTGAATTTCCTGACACTTCTGTCAGCACGTTCTGCCTCCTCGTTGAGGTCCCTCTGACTGGCAGCCCTGCTCTCCAGTGTATGAACACATCCCAGATTTAGTGTCATCCCCCCCAAATGACAAGGATGTGTTCTATCCCATTGTCCACACCCTAGATGAAGACATTGAACAGTATCAATCCCCGAGGAATACCACTTGCACCTGGCGTCCACTTTGACTACCTATTGACTTTGAGCCCCGCAGTCCAGTTTTTCATCTACCTTGTCACTTACCTGTCCAGACAACATTTTTTCAAACTTGACTGTGAGAATACTCTAGGAGATTAAGTTCACTAACACCACCTTTTGCTCTTTCCTTGTTCACAGAGCTCCCCATCTCATGACAGAAAAGCTATCTGGTTGGGAAAGCACAATTTGCCTTTGGTAAATCTACAACAGCTGTCTCTTGCCCTCCACGTGCCTGGAAATGGCTTCCACAAGGACTTGCTCCATAATCTTCCCAGAGACTGAGGTAAAGATGACTGGCCTGTGTTCCCAAAGGTTCTTGATTTTTCAGAAGATGGTTGCGGCATTTGTCTTCCTAGTTATTAAGGTCCTCTCCCAATTATCATTACCTTTCAGAGGAAGACAGAAAGCAGCCCTGTAATAACATCAGCCAGCTGCCTCGGTACACTCAGCAGATTTCCTGTCAGGGCCCATGGACCTGTACGTGCTCAGTTTCTCTAAGTAGTCTATAACTCAGTTTTCCTCTACCATGGGCAGATGCTAAATAAATCCAGACTCTCTAGATTTAAAAAGCAGCAACACGAAATGAGAAATAGCTAATTGGAGAAGGGAGGTTGTTCTGAAATGGGATGCAGAGCATCCCTTCTGTGTTAATAAAACTGTAACATTATGTTAGGCTGGTATTCCCAAGCTACCAAATGGGGAAAAGAAAAAAAAAGCCACTGCTTGGGAAACTCTCTTACAGCCAACCTGAGACCTGCAAAGAAATGTATCCTAGATCTCAGTAGCTGTTCTGGTGATCACAAGCTTACGAGCGTGTCATGTACTAACAAGAAAAACCAATAAAACAAAGTGCTGGGAAAGGCCCAAGATCAGAAACTTGAAGTTAATCACTCCAGAAAGAAATTATTCAAAAGCAAAAGATGATAATGAGAATCATTCAAAAAAATACCTAGGAGATGCAAATCAAAAATGAAAGATGGAATACTGTTTAAAGAAAGAAAAAAAAGGGGGGGGAAAACACCCTTGCTGCAGACAGTTTAGTAGCAAAGTGAAGGTGCTTACAAATATACCCATAGTAATGTACGCACAGGGGGAACAAAAACATAAAACAAGTTTACAGTGAAGGTTATAAATTCAGTAGAAAACTCATCCTGTAAAGAACATAACTTAAAAACCACGACAGTAATGTCAGAGTTATTATTTTTAAGCACTTTGTGAGCAACCTGAATCCTAAAAATTGTATTTGCCGTGCTCATTAATGAAAGAGCACGTTACCAACAGTCATCTGAAAGAGACAAATTACTCAATACATATTTTGATTTTATATTTGAGCAACCACCAAGTGAAATTTCTCAATAACAGTGATGATGAAATACTTTATGTTCCTATAGTAGCTATGAACTATATTAAAGAGTAAAGAGAAGATATCGCTTTTTTTTTTTTAAAAGAAGAATTTTCCCTATGCATGCAGTCTATGTTTTAAGTTTAAGTTTTAAGAGAGATGGGAATCAAGTCTGGGTAGGTGATGCTGATTTTTGATAAAACTTCAAATACTGGGGCAGCTCTAATAGTTTGGGAGAAAACTAGCGTTGGGTAAACACTGTGCAAGAACAACAGTAATGAAAGAGAGAACTATTGCAACCATAGTGTCCTAATTATAATGGAACAGCTGAAATATCCCTTGATTAAACAGAACAGGAATCTCAAAACTAATTCAAAAACTAATTGTTTAAATGAGTTTTTTTGTTTAAATGTTTTGCTGACAGAGATTTGACATGTAGCAATACCATGTGCTTAGGCTTCCATAAAATATCTGATATGACATCAAATGATGATTTAATCCATAAAAGTAGAACAACACAGGAAATATAAGTTAGTGACTTCAAGTAAATCACAAGTGCTGCTGACAGACAAAGATTTCCAGCAGTGGATGTGTGTTAAGATCACATCTTCATCCCCAGATGAACATCTGAAATCATTATAGGTCAGTGCCTAAATTGTTTTAAAAAATCTCCAGATGTGGAGACTGACGACCTCTGTTATAGGAAGGGCTTTTCCCTTGGGGACAAAGAGGCACACCTCTACCAGAACTTTGTAACACTCAGCAAACTCTTCCTCTGCTTTATTTCTCTCCTGTGCTGATCAGGCAATGCCATAGAGCACCAGAGCCAGCAGTGTAACATGCTTGAGCCGTGGGGAGCTCCCAGGGAGGGACCCCTAATGTGATCTACTTCAGTGCTTCAGTAGCCTCACTATTAGAAGGACCAAAAAAAATAATAAAAATCAGGACCAGCATTTTTATTAATCTGATTTTATATTATTTTCATATAACAGGTAGCTCAGAAATGGCATTTTAGCCATTCTAAATAAATCAAGAAAATTTCTACTCAAAGAGACTTTTCACATCAGAACAGATTGTTTTTCCTGCTGCTGGAATTGCAGTCCAAAACAAAACGAAATTCAATTTGTTTCTTACCAAAAGAAAGTGTAAACAGCTCAATATTCTTCAATCAGAAAAATATTCTCCCTGAAAAAAGTCTGGCAGAAACAATACAATTATTGCTGATAAAATCAGTATAAGACAAAAGCTTGGTGGAATATTTATGCCACTGCACTGTTTAGTAAACTGGGCACAATCAGGTATGTATGTCAGTGCAGCCTAGCACAGGAGGATATATTTAATAACCAAAAGCGGAGGGCATGCTTGCAGGATGGCTGCTTTGTCTTTGGCAGAATGACCCTGGGATAATGGTTCTGAATTTTGGAGCAGGAGCTCTGCATTAACACGCTGATGGCAATACTTTGTGCAGTCCTTGAATGAACAAACAAAGCAAGGTTCTGTGGAAAAGAATGAGATTGTGTTGGTTTGGTATCCGACACTTGGGTGAGAACTGCTGGAATACTCTGCTCACAGTACTCGATTCAGGAGTCCTGCAGGTGTCCTAGCCTAGACAAAGAGCCGCAAAACCAACAGCAAAAAGAATTACATAGTTTACAGGAGCAATACAGGAACTGAATCCTGGTAATAGATACAACCACATCCAGGAACCAGAAGCCAGAAAAAGTAGGTACGCAGAGCGCTGAAAAAGAACATTTTTTAAATGGCGAAGGCAATTATCAATAAAACGTATTAATCAACTTGTCAAGCTACTGTTGATTCCTGAGAGGGAACTGAAAATGGTTTTTCTTCTAAAAGATGTACTTCAATTCAGGACTTTCCAAAGTGACATCATCACCACCATAATACGACTACATCTGACTTCTCTGGGGTAGAGGCAAAGAAGTTTTCCATAAATGAATGATTTCAGGTAATTAACGGGTGAGAAGGGTTGTGTATCCTGATGATACATGTGCAAGGGCTCCAAGTCCACTTGCAGCTCCTGGCCTCAAAACACAGAATGGCTGAGGTTGGAAGGGACCCCTGGAGGCCATCTGTTAGACTCCTGATAAATAAGATATCAAAGTACTACTTTGTAGTAGACTACAAGATATCTAAGAGTACTACTATACTCATACAAGGATAATTCAAAAGGAGTCTAAATCTAAGCTTTATGTTACCTATTCCTCTCCATTAACAAGGGCACAGAAGAGTTACTTCACCATAGGGATCTTTTTAATCATCACCTCTTTATGCAAATCGCTGTGTAAATGCATGGAAAGCATGCAAGTATTGACTGTAGGTAGTTATGCTGTAAGTTCTTCAAGATCTCAACTTCAACCCCATTAAATTGAATGTTTTATGCACTAGATATGAAGAAGAGTCACAACAAAGCAAAATCATGCTCTACCAAAAGAAACAAACTTAAAAAAACAAACACAAAACAAACAAACACCACCAACAAAAAACAACCTTACCCGACTCCCCAAAACCAAACCAAAAATCAATGGGGACGAGGCTAAGACTGAAAAAAGGAAGCAAGGCTCAAACTCTGCTGTTTTCCTCTTTGAGAATCCTACCTGCTCTCACAAAAAGTAACCTCCAAGAAAGTGGATGCCCTCTCAGCAGCATGATTTTAATGCGATGCATTTTAAATCAACACAAAATAAATATATTGATTAACCAAATATGTCTGCTAAATTTATATTATAGATAACCAACAAATTTACTTCTTGACTGAGAAACTTGTCAACACTCAAATGAGGAAATTATTTGCTAGGATACACGTTTGTAAAGCAAAATTATGCATTAGTATCTCTGTCCCAGCACAAGACATCCTCCTCTGCAACAGCTTGAGGAAGTCTGTGAGTGACATAATTACTCACCTACTGCTACTCAAAATCGACAAAGTTAGAAAAAGTCTACATTCCTTCTCAATATCCTTAAGCACAAAACCACAGAGCGCACACAGACTCACCCTCTGATACTGTAAGCTACACCCATTGCAAGGCTTCTCAGCAAAAGATTCGATCTTTTCATTACTGTCCAAAACCTTGAGTGCCTCTCTGCTCAGACGAACAGTTACCCTGATGAGAAGCTGCCTGAGACTGGGCGATCCTTATATAGGACAACAGCGATGTCCATCTCCCCCATTACGTGCTAAGATGAATGCCTCTGTGATTAAGCAAAGCTACACAGAGCAGCCCCAGAGTCGCTGATTAACTCAGCTGCGCTGCTCGGGGTCATCAGTGTCACTGGGCCACCCACAGCACCCTGTGAAGTCACGTATAGCGAGAGAAGAACTAGAAGAACTTATTAATGCCCTTTATAAAGAAAATCAGCCAGCACTTTTCCCTGTGTAGAGGAAAAAAAAAAAACTTTTTAAAAGGAGGGTGTCCCTCATCCCCCACTCACTCCCCAACATGCAGCTTTACCGAAGCCTGCAAAGGGCACAAAAGCAGCAGGCTGTTTGCACGTGGAACAGCAGCTCTGCTGGGAGCAGCAGATTACAGGGCTCAGGGTGAAAACAGAGTCATTTTGGCAACTGGTTACCAAAGCTGGTTCAACAGCAAACAGTAATAAGTCACAGAAAAATACAGTTAAATGACCTTACAGCAGCCTTCCAGTGCCTGAAGGAGGCCTACAGGAAAGCTGGGGAGGGGCTCTTTGTCAGGGAGAGTAGGGATAGGACAAGGAGCAATGGCTTTAAACTAAAAGAGGGGAGATTTAGATTGTGCCCATGAGGGTAGTGAGGCCCTGGCCCAGGTTGCCCAGAGAAGCTGTGGATGCCCCATCCCTCGAGGTGTTCAAGGCCAGGCTGGATGGGGCTTTGGGCAACCTGCTCTGGTGGGAGGCGTCCCTGCCCATGGCAGGGGGTTGGAACTGGGTGGGCTTTAAGGTCCCTTCCAACCCAAACCATTCTGTGATTTGGTGATTTAACTTACACAGTGATTATAGACGTGCACATTAATTTCTTCACAATCTCACTTTTTTTGTTTATTGATGGAAACATGAAGATGCTGCACAAGCTACAGTGACAGCAAGTATTTTCTTTATGCTGCTTTATTGCCAATGAGACGAGAGGTATTTTTGATATTTTCCTACATAACTTACTAAATTTAAAGATATTTTGAATGCAGGTTATATTTATTTTGAGATGTTGCATCAAAAATACATTGCAGAGCTATCCCAAATAGCGTATTGTCCGTGACCCTCTCAAGATGCAAAACCAGTGATCACATACCTTGTAATACGAGTACCAAGCAATACCATCAGTGAGCAGGGAACTACACAGTTTGCTTTCAGATATGTCTGAGACTTCGAAGAAAACACCCACTTGTTAGGCAAATACATATCTTGCATTAAAATGGTGGAGTGGGTCTCAAGTTTAATTTTTGCCCCAGGTTCTGTGCAACCTTTTACACACCCCCGTGGTGTTTAAACAGGCGTGTGTGAACATCACCGGAATGACCCAATCTTGCAACATGCACCGCTATTTTGATAAAGATCCAAACAGCAGATGTGACAGCCAAGATTTGCCTTGTCAGCCAGCGTGACCAAACACTGCAATAGCTCACTTCAGAAATTAATTTTACTGTTCTAAAAACTGAAGCATAAACCAATTATCAATGCGTAAGTTTGTGTATTAGTTAGATCCCCCCGCTAAGAATAAATTTTCTGCTTTTACAACAAAAAGTACAGAAGCTACATTCCCACTTTGTTTAACAGATTTAGCTGTTACACAGAACAATGGTCAGAGACAATCTCAATCCCGGTAGCTTTATTCAACACCAGACACGCTATCTCCAAAGCAATAACTGACCTTGCGTTGTGTTGCAGCATCACTCTAACCCCTTGAAGTCTTTACTCATACACCAAACCAGAATTTTCTGAACCCATACTTTTGCAATCCCTGAGAAGCCAAGGACCGGGTTCAGCAGATAACGAGCAAACCAAAAGCTACCTGCAGCTACACTCCCGAGGGCCACATTCCAGCTGGATTAAACCTCTCCCCCTCCTCCCGTGTCAGCAGCTTCCACACTACTGGTCTGCTTAAAACACTCATTTCTAAAATATATGAAATAAACATTAACTTAACACATATACTACAAATTTGAAAATAAATAGTCTGATTATTTTTTTTTAAATATAAAAATGAACTACATCTTAAAGACACACCACTGAAATTTATCACAGATTCAGATTCTTTCTTTCTAGTATCTATTCACAGGAAGTGTGATCACTAATTTCCGTATTTTGGTTCATCAGCAGACATGAGAGTTGCTCTTGCTGCCTTCTAGCAAGAGAAAGACCAAGGATGTGATTCCTCACAGCCAGGGAAAATTCCTGGGTGATTTATGTGGAAAAACCACAGGCCTTACTTTTTTTTTTCTATAGTACTACTCTTTATACATATATACCTAAGGGCACAGACCTTTTAAGTGGATTTTATCACAAAGGGATGCATGGGGTTTTTTTTGTTTGTTTGTTTTCATGGGCACGAAGTCAGAAAGCCACACCCATTCAGTTAGAAGTGTCTCCCTTTTCCACTTCTTGTCCTTTGCTCATGTGAGGTACCTATTTTTAACACTGGCACCTTCGTGGATTCCTTGGCACTTTTGCAACCGCTCCACCTTTCCCTCACCTCCTACACTATGCCCAAAACCCAGATGATTCCCCAGTGCTTTTATCATGAGCTAGTAACACGTGTATCACCCTTTTCATCTTCCACGTGACACTTACTGCCTTCTTCCTTCCCTCTGGAAAGTATAACTGGACCAGCAACAAACATTCCTTTCTCTCTCTGGCACGCAATAAAAGGGGGGCACCCCTCTCCTCATCTCAGCATCCTTGCTGCATTTGACACCATGGACCACACAGGGGAAAGTCACATTCAACTCTAGAAAGCACTACACATTTACAAATTAAGTGCTGTAGCTTACCTTTCCCGAGGAACAGCAAACCAGTACTCTGGTTGCTTTATCTTTTTACTGTACTGTTGAGACATGGTGGTGCTCTGAGACACAAAGGACTTTCTCATGGGTTTGCCTACTTTAATGCACAGAAACATTGGAGGAGTTTTGCTCTTCTCCTCTTTTGAAGGAAGCATATCTGAACAAGAGACAGGAGAAATGGACTGTTTACAGGACAGTACAACTACGGCAACTGATAAAATATCGGCACAGAAGACTCAGAATTATCATACACAGAATTAAACCTAATGTCATTAAATAGCGAAACCGGTTTAGCAAATCCTTGCTCATTCTATATTGTGGCTATTTATTCCCATTTCATCAGGGCTGTATCCCCCTCAGTTGTACAGCAACGTACAGAATAGCACTGCAGCTCACATCAGTATGACAATCATGCTGGGTGCAAACAGCAACATGAAGCAGGCAAGGAAGGGGGCAGCAGAAGAGAAGACCTTGACTACCTCGGTCATCACAGCCAGCTCAACACACCGCACCACAGCAAAGGGTAATGCCACTGCTGTCTCCCCTCCTGCTAGATCCCTCATTCCTACTCCAGTGTTTGAGTGGGTCCAGGAAACTGATCCAGCTAAAGAGCAACCGTGCACGCACACCAAGCCCAATCAGTTCCTCCACTGTGATGGTCAAACAGCCATACCAACACCTTTTGTCTGCACAGGGGGGACAGGGTAAAACATAAGAGTGGTGTAAGTTCTTAAATTGCCAGTTTGACAGAAAAAAATGTTTACTAAACCGTAACCTCAATTGCACTGAAATCGCTGCATAAGTTGTAGGAGTACACATACAGCCGTTTTCTGGTTTTGCTGTTGTTTTCCTATGAGAACAATCATCAAATGCAACTAGCAAGACATAAACCCTTCCAAAAGAAAGGTAAAATTATGTTAAGAAAAAATGTTTTTAAAATGAAGACTTCCACTCTAATTGCCCTCCACCACTTGACGTGGATCGGGGGGATGCCCCTTAGCTCACTAGGCTAACGCTCTGGGATGGACTAGTGCTCACACGTCCCGAGTAACAGTAGAAACAGTAGTATGCGAATGTGCTACCTACAGTGAGATTTCTTTTTCTTATATGCTTTCCAGTAACTTCCTGAATTTTACTTACAAAAAAAAGACTAATCAAAACAAAAGTATCAATAAAAGACTCTACATATCCTCCTATTTATCACTTCTTTAGGCATTTCCATAGCATCGAAGACACCCGAAAGAGACAGCGACAATACTAAAGGACCCACTTTACAGCAAAGCACTGCTATACACACTGTGATGGATTCTATCAGAAATACACTGGCCAACATCACTGAAGAACGAGAAGTTATGAATATGGAGTGACAATTCCTATGCCATGATGCATCCCTGTCAGTATTCCAGCTGGATGACATTTTATTGTCCTTCTTAAAGCCAGTAACCAGCGGTGAGGTTTATATGAGGTGAAGTTTATATAAACAGTGATCACCGAATACGGAAAGAGCGTGCAAGCTACTTATTAAACTAGAAGCTTAGGGAGTTTAAAGTTATGTTTTTTTCTTCTAAATATAAAAAAATATATATTAAATTAAAATATACAAGATTAAAAACAACGAAAAAGACCAGTACTATACATAGAAAGCGGAAATTCAGAGCAGAAGGATATCAATTCAAACGTTACCGTCACAATGCTGTCCAAGTCTCAGAGGAAACAAGGATAACCAAAGACCTACCTTCAATTGGCACTTGAATTTTCTGCAGCAGCCACAGTCTGATCTCTGATTGATTGTCTAACTGTGTTTCTTGACAGGTCTTGTCTACAGCTGGTACTAATGAAGAGTCCACAGACTCTTTCAGATCCTTTTCCTCTGCTGCTGCTGAGCTGATTTCTAATGAAGGTGCTTTCCTCTCAATGCAGCAGGAATCAAGCTCCATACTTTTAACTGTATGGACTTCATTAGCTTGGGACTTTGAACAGCTAAGTGTAAGGTCTATGCCAATTGCTTTATTGTTTTCACCTTTCTGGATTTCAGCCTTGTGTAAGTCTTCAGATGACTGAGACCCATTCCCATCTTTATTGAGGTAAAATTCGATAAGTTTATCTTTCTCTAGCTCTTTCTTAGTGTCCAATGCAGTCTCCACCTTACCTGTCGGGGAACTGACACATTTGTTTACTTCTGGAATAACATCTTGCTTTTCACACAGCTCTAAGTCTAAGTCAGCTTTAGGTTCAACACTGTCCTTTTTTTCCAAGGAATCAACAGTCAAGTGCTCCTGGACTTCTGTAGCGGATTTGGTTACCTGCTGCTTAGTTCTCCCCAACTCCTTGGGGTCAGCCAGCAAGCCTTCCATTACTGAGATTTTCCTGTCCAGCCCTCTATCCACACAAGATGATGTCTTTTCCAGTTCTACGAAATCATCCCCTCCTCTTCCCAAAAGGGAGTTGTCTTTGGTTCTGATGTCTGAAACGTTTTTTTCTCCAGAAGGCTCCTTGGTACGTGGATCCACAGCAAACTTTTCCAAATGCTCAGTGGCAGTGATATTGTTGGTAAACTCCAGTGACTTTGATTTGATTGAACCTGTACTCTCAGATGACTGAAGAACTTCAAAATCAGCAGACTTTTCCTTATCTGAAGGTTTTATCTGTTTGGCACCTGGCACTGTGGATGAATCCCCGTTCTGTTGCCTCTTTTCCTTGCTAAGGGATTTGAATTTGCTGAAAGGATTGATATCTTTCTCAGAGGAAAGGTCTTCCCATTCTCCTGGCCTGTACAGAGGACAAAGATCCTTTGGTATGTCACTGCCAGGGGAAATGGTGGATGTACATAGGATGTTAAAAGCAAAATGGAAACAGAAAAAAAAAAATGGAAAAGAAAAATGAATAATATATCAACTTAAAGTCTGAAACTCAACTCAAAATTACTTTCTCCAAAATGAACATACATCAGTGGAAATAAATGACTTTAAAGAAAACAGAGAAAAATGTGGAAAGGATAATACCAAAATAAAATGAGTAAATCACGTTGCAGACTATGAGACACAGGTGAAGAAATGGTACAGATGTCATAAGAATGTGCAAGTCATCAGAAGTTCAGTGACCAAAAGAAAACACAGGACATGTATTTAGCCGCTGAAATTTAATTCATATCATATTAATATCGTTACTTCCCACACCTGACAATGTGTCAAGGCTATACTGATTGCTAGTTCAATGGTTTTTCATGCTTTCCTAGCCAGTAAAAATGCGTTTTTGAGAAGAAAGCAAATCAGAGAGAAGCTGTACCCTGTTTAAACATGTTTACTGCAAAGTGGTAACTGCCAACACATCTTTTTTCCTTTTGCTTTTATCAACACTAAAACCTACTACTTAATGCAGACTTCCACAAAGATTTATTTTTAATGCAAGAGAATCATAAAACACTCTTAAAAGGAAAATTCTTAAAAACTTAACAGCACACAAACTGCGTAAGCTCTTTCTTACTGCTAAAAAGTCTGAGGTGAATAAGAATTCAAGACTTTCATCACTTAGGAGTTACTAACAAGTTACTAGACACTCTAGTGACGAGCATAACACAAGTATCTAGAAATTTTTTCTTGAAATAAGAAAATGGAGGGAAGTAGATGAGTTTCCATCTTGCTTAGAACAAATTAAGCTTACACTACACTTAAACATGGTTACACTACACTTAAATGAAACTAAGTTCTCCCCCACTCCCCAAGACCATTATGTATTACAAATTCTAACTACCAAAGCTTCCCTGGTTCTGAATTGGAAGTATTTCTACAAAATGGTATTTTTGTAAGTCCTGAAGATAGCAGTTAAGGTCTTATCTTCAAAGGCTTTAAATAATACTCTCAGAACGGTCCTCGTAACAACAAATGTGTTCAGAACAAACGGTCTTCACTTCCACTGAAATAACCTTAGAGAACAGATAGTGCAAGAGCCCAACCAAGGCATGCCATCCAATACTTGTCATTGGTATATTTTTTTACTGGTCTCCTTTGCACTGCAATTCCCATATTCATGACCCATTTCTCTCTGCCACTGAATTCCTCTAAGCATTAAGCAAAAGAACAATATAACTCCTTTGAATCACTCCTTAGCTGGCATTTTCATCCCCTGGTTTCTTATATTCTGCTGCATTCTGTGATTAAAGCCCTTTCCCCCCACCTCCCTCTATTCCCATGACCCTTAGGGAAAATATGTAAACGTAAGTTCAGGAAAGAATACTCCTTACGATGGCAATGCATCTTTAATCTTCATGTGAGAGATGTCGTTGTAGAGAGCTATAGAGACAACCTCCTCCATGGGGCAGATTAGCCCATATTCTTCACAGCCATTCTCAATTACCAGAGGATCAGATTTATGTGGGTCAAACATGATGTTATTTGGAGTTACTATCATGACTCCTCCAACTACACCCTGCAACAGAAGAAGGAAGAGTTAACATATCACATGCAATTAACTTATCATAACTCAGTAGCATTTAGGCTACTAGACTAAAAATAAAAAAATAATAAATAAAAAAAATCACCAAACTCTCTCCTGCCTTTTTATATCCCTGTCATGCAATATTTGGTAACAAAACATTTTTTCCAATTGCATCAAGTCAGACATTGTAAGGAGAGTAAAGAAAAAAGATTTCTTAGTGACATCTAAGTTTCTGGCTACTAAGGAGGAACATCTGAACTACCCAACTTTCAGTGTTAGCTGCTACAAGCTAGAGCTAGAGACTGATAATCAACCTCAGACAAAACAGGGTAGTGGATTTAAAAAATAAACAAGCAAATTTATCCTAGATACAGCCACCCTCACACAATATACGAATTTATAGGCAACTAGCACACCTGAAGGTAGTCTTCGTCATGGAAATGTCAAGGTTACCATGCTAAGCTAAATTCCAAATCCCCTTGATTTGGAATTCCAAGTGGTACATGCAAAAAGCTTCTATACACAGTACCTAATATGAAGCAGTTTCTTTCCTGGTACCTCTGATTCAAGCATATTTTGCACAGCTGTAGAAGATGCATTTAATTCACAAAAACATGATCTAGCCATTTATTCAATAAAAGACTGCATCAGCCACCATTCAACCTGTGACATCTCACCATATTTCAAGGTTTACAAAGGAGATTTCTAATGTCTTGGTCCTGCACCCTCTCTTCCAGACAAACTGCAAACTTCACCAGACCAACTCTTTTTGTGCTGTGCACAAATCATCACATATGACAAACAGGAACCACAGTTTAACAGGAATGACCAACACTGTGGATAATATCAATTATTCAAGGTCATCTGCAAAGCAGGCCAGGAAAGACTAACAAATAGGCAGGTAAAGAACCACAATTTGTGTTTGTTTGTTTGGTGTGTGTGTGTTTTGTTTTTGTTTTGTTTTGTTTTTAACTGGGGAGACAAAGCTGATGGCTTGGCACTGGCAAATGAGTGCATGTGTGCCTGCTCCCTTGTAAAGCAAGGTCTGTAAGTCTCTCCCATATGCTTCTCCTGTATGACAAGTACACAGAGTACACACATTTGTCTTTGGATGAAAGAATCAAAATCAAGTGCAGAAGCTTCTTCCCCAGCTATGTACTCTATCTATCCAGATGAGCAACACATCAGTAGGCTGTACTTCCCCCCACTCACTTCAGGAAGCAAGGCAACAAGGGATTCTAGTTACACTGACAAAGATGGTGTCCCACATTCCACTGCTTTGACTGCAAACAAATTACTTTTTCAGCCCTGGAGCAAAAAAGAAAAAAAAAAAGGGAAAAAAAGGCAATCTGCATCCTCTACACCTAGCAAGCAGCATATAACAAAGCAATAGTATTGCCCTAATCTACATGCAGACATCAAGTAGCCCTCCATTACTTCCTACAGAATAAGAGTCTATGGAAATTGCAAAGCGGTTCAATGCCGTCCTCATCCACTCCATGGAAAAATAAACCAAAAAACTCTAAACACATCCATCTTACGGAATTCACAGGATTAAGGTGGAAAAAATATCTTTAAACCACAGTGGTTAGTATGACCAGTATTATAAATTCCAGAGAACTTAAAAGCCCAAACATGCAGACATCTAACTAAGAACAGAGTCAACAAGAGATGTGTTAAAGAGCAGATATATGAAAGCAGACAGTTCAAGAACAAAGTATTGCAACCTTGAGAAGAGAATAGGGTCAGGATACTGCATAAGCGTTGTGCCTTCACTTCTAAAACTGCTGCTGTAAAATTTAGGTTTGCATTCCTAATGGGAACATGTATGTCACAAGAATGCTTCTAGGGAAAAGAAAGAAAAGGTCTTCTCATGCAGTATTTATCTTTTTATTAGAGTTTGTGTGACATTCATTACCAAACGCAGAACTAATACGAACATACTTGGAAACAATCTGGAGAGTTAAATGAGTTAAATTTTAGCTTAAAGTCATAAATGAAATAGATAGGCATGTGTTCATCTTATAAAGCTGTTGCACAACTTGATGTAACTGGACAACTAATCCTGAATTGTCTGAACTCTGAAGTGCAGTTTTCTGTGTCAAACAAACTCTGAAGCAGATATCTCTGGTTAAGTCATGGTAAGGGAATGAAGGCGGTTAGAAGAGCTGTTCCTCCATAAAGCAGTTATTATAATATTAAAAAAATACTAAAGAACAAAATCATACCGCATATCACTGTGGCAGCAATAAACATAGCAGTGACAGATAAAGCCACAACATTTATGTTCTTTACAAACATGGAGTATGTCTGGCTCCCACAGTGCTCATTTCTCACACTATCTGCACAGATTTCGCGTTTAAAGAATCTTAGACAATGCCGAAAAAGCCCAAGTTCCACCTACCTTACCATCTGTGAAGTAACGACAATTCATTTTTAAAAATTTGACAACCACAGGCTCATCCTCTTCTGAGGTGGAAGACAGGACCCTCTCAACTGGTTTGAAGGCCTTTCTTGCCAAATCAGCATCCTTAAAAAAGAAAAAGCTCAGTGCAAAGCAACAGGACCAGAACAATCTACTTCTAGATTTTGGGCAACTAAAAAAGCAAGTTTAAGCAAAAGAGAAGGTAGTTGGTTAAGGAAGAAAAATGATGGTCATGAATGTGTAGGTACGTATGTACATTTAATGCAGTATGCTCTAAGGAAGAAACACCTTGTAACATTACAAAAAATCCCTCCATACAAATAACAGGCAAGAAATCCAGAAACTTCAAGCTCTGAATACAGTTCACAGTATTTCAGTGAGGTAGTCTCATTAAGAGAGGGCCAGTCCTGCCGTCCCATCCACACACAGTGCAGCCTCGCTGGCACTGGTGTTGATTCCCATGCAGGTGGCCCAGAGGGGTAGGACTAAGGTTAAATCCAATAATTCACTCCAGGCTTCCCTACATTTTCTCTCTTAATTGGTTATGGATTTGAAACATCTAATTGCTTTGATACCAGCAGACGGACAGCTAAACTCCCTGAAAATGCTACCTACAACCACCCTTCTGAGTAAAATGAAAGTTGAACTATGCCATTGTGCTTCACAAAGATTAAATCCAGCAGTCCTGAGTACAACCATAGTACACTTGCTAGAAAAATACTGGCTGCTCAGACAAACTAATATTCCCATAAGGAATCCCCACACAGGATCAAGGCTGCAGAGCAGCAGAGAAAGACTGCACAAAAGCATAGAAATCTCCAGGGTGAAACAGTAAATACTTCTTCAGTTCTAACTTTCTATTCTTTAGAAACCATACACTACACTATTTCCAATTGCTCTGATATACTCTGGGTCCAACTGATCTTTTATGGGGTTTCTCTGCTCAGACAGAACCCTTAATTTGGATTATTTTAAGTGGTGGCAAAATTTGTAGTACAGCAAATTAAAAGTAATGTTACTCAACATTAACAACACTATACATGAGGCTTGAATTGTAACTTCAAAACCGAGCTATTTACACAGGCCTGAATCTCAGCTTCAGCATCAGAAATTGTTTTGTGAGCACAAGATCAGTGAAACAATGTTTGACTTACAGGGAGTTTATCGTATTCAGCATCCGATGATGAAGGAGAAACAGGAGCACCAGGACTGAAAGAAGACAGCCTGGCAGCACTTGTTTCTGGCACAAAGAGAATCTAAATAGAAAAACACGTAAAAACATTAGGAAAAAGTTTTTTAAAAGTTATTTGCTACAAATACTACTTTCTACTAGGAAGACAAACCAATATTGATTGCTTATGATTGCAATGCAGTCCTTAACTACTACTTATTCTAGAATCCTTCTTCATTAATGGTGATGGTGGGGTATGTGCAGGTCTAATTATAGGATCTAGTCTTACGTTTTGTTTTGCAGAACAGGCAAGAAAATAACACATTTTCCACACAAAGAGACATCCTCCCATCCACCCCGAAGTTGCAATACCAATTTCTCTTGCAACTACCACAGCTACAAAACTAGTAACTGTGAAATGACTATTAACAATTAACTTATAATGGCAAACTCTGACCTTCTCTTTGCGCTATTGTGGAAGATTTGGGATTTTTAGTGCTAGAAATTCATAACACTTCACTCTAGGTTGCCTGTTTCAGAAAACATACTTGTACCTCCAAATTTAAGAACATATCCTTTATATGACCCAGCATTTTAGCAACATGCACTGCATTTAAAAGGGGTAAAAAGCTTTACACTAGCACAAGTGTATGTAAAAATGTAATCCTTTGAATTTCTACATTCTCTCACAGTTTGAGAATTGCAGTACGGCTTTTGTCCTCCACCCCAAATAAAAACACATTCATTTGTTGCAAGTGTCAGAGCAAAGGAAGATATTTTAGAAATAACTAAAAAAAATAAAAAAACCCTTAAGTTTAGTTTTAAAATAAGCATGCTGAGAAATGTAAAGCAATTTAGCTTATCCCAGCTTTTGTCTGCTTGGTAATGCTATCTCTGTGCCTCCGTTTTCCTACGTGCAAAGCAGGACACTTCAGTCTCTTCATGTCTGTAAAGCAGGAATAGAGATCTGCTCTTCATGAACCAGGTGTCAGCCTTCGCATTTCCATCTCCATTATGTGACTCTCCCAAAAACATTCTCCAAAACTGACTCATCTCCAAAATAATGGCAAAGAGCCATTTCAATTACTGTATCTAACTCTCTAATTCTTTAATATATTATAGATAAAATTCACGTAGGTTTTCCAAGAATTTTACTCTCTTACATCAGCTCCATTCCCCTCTTGAGCTTCAGAGCTCAAGCTTTATTGACAGCAAATAAATAACAGAAGTCAGACACGGCAATTACAAAACTGCCCCCCACGCACCTCCATGTAATGATCTCTTAAATTGACCTTTGAGGGGTTTTAAATTACCATCCATTATCCTTGCATCCACGTACCCAAAAGATATGTGAAAGCAGTAAAAAGCCTCTAAATACATAGCAAATAATCAGGTTTCAGGAATAGAATACAAAAGATTTACCTGGCCTGGAACAATTGTCTGCGTGAAAAGCTTATTGAGTTCCACAAGCTTGTTTGGGGTGATGTTAAATTTTAATGCTATGCTGTTTATGGTGTCCTGATTTCCAGCCTGAAGAAAGATTCGAAGCTTAAAATATTGTGGTGATCACATACAGCATAACAGCTGAACTATAACCATCTAGCAGACTGTTTGCAGGGAATAGATTTGATGATCCAACACACCCCCTGTTTAACAGCTTATGCGATAAGCCAATGTCAATACAAAGAAAAAAAATATTCTCTCACACTATTCAGTAGATAAAATGGTAGATGTGTTACAGATATCCCTCTCATTTTGTCACAAACTTTAAAGCAGCAGCACCTTATTCATATGTGGTATGGCAAGTGGGGAAAAGGGACACACACTGGAAAATTCATTATCCCTTCAGCAGTCCCATTAAGTCAGACACTTGTTCTGTTCCCAGCTAGAATACTGGCCTTCTACAGTCACATTGGGTGTGGGAGGGTTGGGCGCAACTTCTGTTCAGGGACCCTGGATGACACACAGGGACCTTCTGTACAGAGCCAGTCCTCTGAGCTGTAGTGGCAGCAGTATGTTTTCTCAGTGCTCCAGATTAGAGAAAGGTCACACAGTCATCTCAAGACCAAGCAGAGGCTTGCAATCCCTGAGAAAAACTGTGGAAGTATTTTTCAGAATAACAAAACTGATTATTCTATTAAAGGGTCATATTGCAGAAGTAAAAAACAGGACTGGCAGCTGTGAGGGAGAGGCAGAGCACCTGGGCTGAACAGCAGCTCTGGATGTGAGCCCGGCTCTCCCCACACACACAACAGTAATTGGAACAAATCCTCCTGACATACACGCAAACATTATCAGTTAGCATTCATTCCCTGCTTTCTGTTTTGTGTCACTGGCTCACTGTCAACCTCAACAACTCCACTTTTAAAAAGCAGAAGTGAACAAACCACACAGTAATACTTACAGTATACTCCACTGTACCAAGGGGTTTCTGAGAAACCATCTTCTTTTCTTTCTTTTCATTGGTTTTGTTTTGATTGTCATCTAAAGAGGAAAAAGCAGAGACTGTCATTGGCTTTTGTGTATCATTTGTTATCAACATGTTTCATTATCAACGTGTTTCCGAATAGACTCAAAAGAAGCGTAAACTGAAGCTACCAATGGGAACAAGACACCGAAATAGCTATTAACTACTAGGCATTGCAAGGCAGGCACCACTTCAAGTACAGCAGGTTTAGTAATCCCTCAGGAACGCTGGAAGAATAATGTACATGATACCGTATCAATATGGAGCCGCTCCCATGCTTTTCTCCATGATTACTACACAGCTCAGCTGCTGGATATAAGCACTTTGTGTGACAAGCTGCTATCAAGGCTGAGATAGAAACCAGCCTCCGAATATATGCACTGGTACTGCATTGTTATGACCATGGCAAATACTGGTTCAACACCATTTCATCACTAGTACTTCATATTTAAATGCTATTTTAGACTCTGAAGCTTGAAGTACACCAACAGTCCTGCACAACAAGCGTGCACACAGCAGTACAAAACAGCATAAGCACAAAGCTCGTTCAGAAGACATTTTCCACCAGCATGACAAACGGGCTGCACCTGCCCAAGCACCAGAGAGGCCCACGCAGCACCAGCAGGGCAGCTCCTCTTCACCCTTACCCCGGCAGAGGGGCAGCAAAGCCAAGGATGAGGGAAGCCAGAGGGGCAGCAAAGCCGGGGATGAGGGAAGCCGCCCGCTGCTCACCCATCCCGCTGCCTGCGGCCGCCCCCAGCCCCACAGGCTCACCCCGCACCCAGGCCCATGCCCGCCTACCTGCTGGTGGTGGGGGCGAGGGCGGCGGGCAGCCCCAGCTCCAGGAGCGGGGCCGGGATGCGGAGAGGCCGTGCATGGCTGCCCTGTGCCCCAGGGCCCGAGCACGGGTGGGAGAGGCGAGAAGGCAGGGCCGGGCCCAGCACCCCCGGCGGTGGGGCCGAGGAGACGCTGCCCCCCGGGGGGGCTGCCAGGGAAGGGAGGCCGGGGAGCGGCGAGGCGCCTGGCTCGTGTTCAGGCTGCGCCGCAACCTTTGCTATTTCCACAGAGCGAGAGGCAGATAGTAAAAAGGAGGGCGAGGACTCGTATACCGACTGTAATGTACACAAAAAGAAAGGAGGGGCCCACAAGTGTGTCACACCTGGCCCTTCTGCCCGCTGGTTTCCACAGTGACACTAATGCTGGGGACTGACCCAGCGCTTCCCGAGGACTGAATCCACACACACCGGGACCCTCTCCCTCAGCCACCAGAGGCCAACTCAAGCACCTCACGGCGTGCCCAGTTGACACACGTGGGCAGAGAGCATTTTGGAGCAGAACATCCCTCCGTTATCTCAGCAATTTCATCTCCGAGACTGGAGACCCACAGCGAAACTTTCAGAATTAGCACTCTCGCTGCCTTTTTCTGTCCATTTGCATTTTTCATTGCTGCCAGTCTTACTCAGATCAAAGTCAATGGTGATGGATGGAAGAAAGAGGGTAGTGACAGCAGTTAGCAGTGCACAGTACTAAGCCATCAGAAACAGTGCCAATGATGGACAGAAGTGGCAAACAGTGGATATTTCCCATAGCCATTAAGTACAGCTGCCAATATGGCACAATCTTGTTTGAAGAAATTCCCCCAACTAACAGTAAGTTAGATCACACCCTTTTCTGTTACTCAGGAGACACCACTTCAATTACTTCAGGATAATTAAAATTACATAACACAAACGTGAAGGCAAACTATATAAGCTGCCTGTGACCTATCAGTACAGGCAAGGAAAGGTTTACAGGTAAACTAGATCTTCTGTTATTTGGTATAGCTGGAAAAGTAGACAAATTTTCAAATACATGAAGTCTTTCTTAGCTTGAAATAGCACACATTTATTAAGAACAATTATGACATAATAACAGGACATGCATCAGTAAGACCATAGGGGGAAAAATAAAGCAGTCCAGATAGATGTAGGAAGGGAGGGAGAATTTATACCTGTTGAATATGAAGTTAAATTTGTATGTGAATGAGAAGAACAACAATACACAGTAGCAGCAGTTTCCCTGTGGAGCTTGTGCTACATGCTATTAGCTAACCAGTTTTAGTTCCAAGACTTTGTCTTTGGATGGTGAGAGAGGTGACGGAGAACTGACTGTGTCAGCAACCTCTCTGTGGCACAAGGGGACCACAAAACACTATGCCAACACACTTAACTTTCTACTCTACAGCTTCATGCCGAGGTTCATGCTACCGAGAGACATGCTTTGTCTCAAAAGTAGTAGTAAAGCTGCTCCTTTCCACCCTTCCCCTCCCCTGAAAAGATCCCTCACGTACCTCAAACGCCTGAAGGCAGGATGCCTGCAGCTGCTGGTCTCTCATGATACTCCCTACAGACTCTACCTGCACAGGCTAAAAGAAGCCATCAGTCTGCGTATCCACCTGCCTTTCAAAACCAAAATCTGAAACTTCTTGTTCAGATTTTATATTTTTATTTTAAAAATGTCCTACAACAAGGATTCCAGATATCGTTCTTACACTAGCCCTAACCACTTGACAGACTTTGCCGATTCCAAAACACATCATATAATTGTCAACAATGAAAAGTCTTCAATAGTCCGTGGTTTTGATTTTGCATCTAAAGCTTTGAAGCGATAAATAAGTATCAGCCCTTCAGAAGAAATCATTCCAATGAATCCATTAAATCTGACAGGTACTGCTCACTCCACTTATTATACACATAACTGGGCCAAGGTGACAATCTATACTCTGCAATGAATCTATATAACAATATAACAGGGTGGTAGGGGGGAACACGACTGGCAAACAAAGCAGAACAATACAATATTTTCCCAGTGCTCTTATCCTCTCCCATTTCATCTTCAGGAAGCCAAATGTTTTCTGACATTATCTGAAGGCAATAGTCCCACAGGCATCCACAGCACACGAAGGCACGATAGAAGCTAGTCAGGCTGATCCTCAGTAACCACATTTCTTTCAGCCAGAACTGGATGGAAGAGATGCACCTCTTCACAGGCATTAAAATAAAAGCCACTGGCTACTTTTTGAACTTGGAAGTTTGCTTAGTGGTGAAGTGACTCAGTTCTGCCTCCCAAGTTTTCCTGCACTGCACGTACACTGAACGCGGCATCGTACAAATGTGAGCGCTGACTGCGTGTTAACGCAAATGGAATCACACTGCACTTGAAGGAAAAGGGTGGAGTGGGTGGACTGTACCTCTCTGCCATTTCAGGAAACTTGTAAAATAGGAACTGTGTAAAAATAGTAAAACTAATGAGCAATGGGAAAAGGAATGCTGAGTGAGAACAAGCAAGAAAATACAGGACTATTAAAACTGACAGGTTTAAAATGGAAATTTTCTGCCCTTGATATATTTATACCTAGTTCGTTTTCCTAGCAGACTGTTCATACTTAATTTTGCAATTCTGTGGGAAACATTGCAAAAAAGCAATAATTCAGAAAGCAACTCTTGAAGGGGTAAGACAAAGAGGTCAGTTTACCATCCAGAAGACCTTGACACATGATAGGAGAATTACACCTCTGCAACTATGTAAATAGCTGTACAAATAGATAGAATAGGTCAAGCAGCATCAACAGAATCCTGGGCTGCTCACACTGGTGTATGACGTGCCAGTGCAAGACGATACCGTCACCACCACCGTTACAGACTAACCTGCTACCGGCTGAAATCAGCATGAGGCTTTTTAGTACCAGCAATGAGAGCTGAACTGGCCTGACAGTTCAGCTGATGACCAGTAATGCTGTCAGGAATGCAGAAGTAAACAAGGGATTGAAGGACTGATCGCTTCCCACACCAGGTAAATAAACTCAGTAGCCTAACAGAACAGAGGCAATAGCATAGTTAGACCAAAAGTCCATTTTACTCATTAATCTGTGTCTTAACAAACACGTAGGCAGCATGCAAACAGAACAGTCTTCTCCCTGATCAGCCCCCAGAGTGCCTAGATATAATGGATTTCCCCAGGTAGAAGAGAGCAGAAGCCACTAGACAGTGGCCCAGTCCCTTTGCACTCCCAAGACCCCCACACTAGTCCTATGACAGCAAACCCCACAAAAACATTATGCACTACATAAACCAGTGCCTCCATTCTTCTACTTAAAGTTTAAAACTTGGTTAAGTTCACCGAGCATCCTATTTAATATCATCTTGAGGATAAACAACTAAATAATCCTTATTCACCTTCTGCATACCATGTGTGTCGTCACAGATTTCTCTACATCTTCCCTCAGTCATATCTTTTTTCAGGTCGACTAATACTAGCTCATTTCAAGCTCTTTCCTATTTCTCTCATCACACAGGCTGCACTTCTCTTTACTACTTCTTTTTCTAATATGGTCTTTTTGAGATAGAGCAAGGAAAACCACATGCTGTTTTCAAGATGCAAAGGAGCTATTAATTGATACAATAACACAATGAGGGTTTCCTTAGAACTAACTGTAAGATACTAGTCGTATTTCTTCCACATCACTGAGTACTTTGCTGCTGTTTCGGGACACTCCAGACTGACATCTCTAAGACAGATTTGCTAGAAGAAATAAAACTGTATTAGTTACGGCCTAACCAAGAACCAGAATCAAGGAGTGAAAATCTGAAGGTAGCTCACAAGAATCTAAAAGGCAATGCATTCAGAGGAGGACAGTTATCACTTGGAGCAACCTAATCAGAGTGCTGATAAGAAATTACGCAGACAAGGCTTCCTGAGGGTAGCTCCCTTATCAGTGAACGAGGCCCAATACCAGCTATCTTGACAGAGATGTAGCACAATAAGTATCACTTAAGTCATTATAGATAGACTTCGAGAATACGAAAGCCCTCCTCGAGCTGAGCGAGGAAGAAGGAAAAAGATGAATCAGTTTATCTGAACAATTTTTTCCATCTCTGCTTTCTAGACTGACGTTTTAATAACTTTCAGAAATGCTGTATACACAGAGCAGTTGAGTAGAAGATGATTTAGTTTTGCCTCTACAAGCACTTTTTCTGGCTTGTGGCAGGCAAAGGCAGCAAGGTAGATGGAAACATTCTCAGCTCGGATTTGGGTAGTGGACTGCGACCATGCTACGTGAGGAGAATTTAAAAGACGACACACCGATGACCCCCCACACACCATCTTTGGTGTCTGTTCTTCAGTTCTGCTTCCCACTTCTCCAACACCCTCCTGCCAAGCCCTTACCTTTACTTCTATTTTTCCTCGACTGAATCATTTCATCATTTAGCTTCCTTTTCTTCTGAAATCACTGAAACAACAAGTCAGCTGTCACCCTCCATGAGCTCATGTGTGCTTATCAGTCAGTGAAACTTCTGCCATAGGGGAATAGTAACTCCCAGACCAATAACAAATCCTGCCACATCAATTCTGAAATATCTACAGCCTGAACGATTTTTCTCTGCTTTCATTAACAATTGATCGTGGTTGTGCACTAGCTACTTTCCAGGCATGTCTTTTAAAGGAATGAAGAGATCACCTGAAAATACACGGCCCCAAAACAAAGTCACAACACTTCCAAGAGCTGATATAACAAAGGTAGTAACTCCTTCTGCAATACATGGAGGTGGTATTTTAAGGCCCATTTAAATAAGAATTTGGACATGAGACTCATGCAATATTCATATACTGCAGCTTCTACATGGAAAACTGAAAATATTTTCAAGGAACTTAAACTCCTCTTCTATCCAGTCATCGACTCCTTCCTTCACAAACTGAGTCTTTAGGTGCTCTGGTTTAATCTGCAGAGGCACAAAGCAATGCTGCATGTTACATTTTCAACAGGTTATTACAAGGCAAACACGCTGTGCTAAAATGCAAAGCAAAAGGAGATACGGCTCAGGGCAGCGTCATTGTTGCTCTTTTGCTGGCACATGCACATCAGGCAGGATGGATGGGGACACAGCAGGAGACACAAGCCCTACAAAGAAAGCGAGGGGGACAAGAGGCTCCCCCAGCATGCCAAGCACCCAGCAACTACGCGGCTCTGATGGTTAAGATGGCAAGATGTGCACTGCAGCACTCAAAGTTTCCTTTACTAGCATCTGTTAGAAAAGTGAGAGGAGGAGCAAAGATCTAGTTAAAAAGGTCACTGAATTTTAGGTAGAGGGAAAAAAACAAAAAGACTATTTCAGAGGGAGGCAGTTCATGTAGTGCAACTGCCAAGAGAATTATTTAGCACATTGCTGTAAAGAAACATCGAGATGCAGCCAGCAGTCCGGTGCTTCAGCTTTAAACCTCACCTAGAAAACAGCAGGGCAGTAGCTGAAATGTCCTTAGCCTGAAAAACATGTCAGAGGGCTGACTGGAAGAGTCTTTATATTGAACATTATAGTCAGAAGGAAAGCTTAAAGGAGAGGATGTGCATTGGCACGAGCAGCAAGGACGTGCAGAGGATGTTCACCAAAGGCAGGGGTGGCAGAGGGCTGCTGGTGTGCTGGGTGCGGGCTGAAGATACAGGAAGGGTTCAGGTCAGATAATGTCGTATCAGATAAAACAAAAACTTCTGCAGGTAGAGACCACTACTGAGAAATAGGTCGTGGCAGATGCTGGTGGGCAGGGCAGCTTCTGCCCGCAGCTCCTGTGAAACTTCTCCAAGAGCAAGGCAGATGGGTGACTACCAGGGAGTGCTCCCCACCTTCTTCCAGGTGCAAAGCAGCCCGTTTGCAATGGGAATATTTGGAGTCACAGGGAAGAAGGGAGAGAACATGAGAAAAGGGAGGGGGGGGGGGTTCTTGTTGTAGCCATAATGGTCAAAAATAGGCAAAAGAAGGCTGTTGTGAAAGGTAATGGGTTTCTGACAGAGCAATTAATGTAAAATGAAAAGTGAGAGGAGTCTTTGGGACTACGAACCCACTTTTCAGGTCTGACAAGCAGCTTTCTTGCTAAGTACACGTCAAGAATGAGCTAAGATATATATCAGCTGGAGAGCAGTGTTTTCCCAGCCTTCCAGATGCAAGGATCCTAGCAGTCTCTTTGCCCCCAAGTAAACTGGTTACACGTGCTTTTTTTGTTGTGCCAGGTAACACTGTCCTAGTGTACTACAGACCTTCTGTGTCCTAAGTCTCTCTGAGGGAGGCTGGGTGCACTAGCAAACCATAACTTCATCTGCCTGGGGATCAAAGCATAGCTTGCATTCCCTTCGCGGTTTGAGGCAAAGCTGTGGCTGCTTCTGAACAACTGTTTTTGTGGGAATGTGATGTAAACAAATGTAATTATCCTGAGCATCTCTCCAAAGGAGAGAGTGATTAGTGTTTGAAGATTGGCAAGGAAGACAGGTAAGAGAAAAATCTCATTTCTGCCCATCACATTTTGGGTAGCAATTCATACCATTTTTTTAAACCAAGTGCGAATGCCACAAGTGGAACACTTCCATTAGCCAAGTTCTTGCAGACGTAAATGAGTACCTCCTTATACAAGGCTGAAATACATACTGAGGCTGAGCCAAAAACTAACAGTTGTGAACTGTGCTATTAAGCCATATGCAGCTTTGCTCTTGGAGATGTAACTGATGCTGGGATACCAGTCGCTGCTTCATTTTGGGTAGGATTTGCCTAATTGTCTCGATTAAGTTTTCCAAGAGCAATTTGGGGCTCTGAAGTAACTGCATCCCTCATGAAGATTTTATACTGGGACATCTTGAACTTTTTCTTCCTATTTCTTGGAAGTGGTAGTTCACACTATCATACTGGAAAATGTTTGCCACAACACCACACACAGGCAAAGAGCAGTGTCAGAAGCAAAAGGGACCTCTCAGATGCCTAAAATTCAACCCCAGCTGTACATCTGTAGGCCTCTATGACTCGTCCAAGACTGCAGGTTGGTAACAGGACAAAGAAGTTCTCTGCAGAGGTAGTCTTCACGGTATAAATCAAGTTAGTATTTTTAAATGTTGAGGAGATGAACAAATAAAAATCTGTGAATAATATATTGCAGCTAAACATATGAAGGGCAGAAATAAAAATGGTAGAGGGATTAAAAAACAAAACTGGGTGAAGTAATTTTTTTCCTACAAAAAAGGTGAATACTGTGGAGAACAGAAAAAAAAAACACACCATAAACAGCTCTTAAATTATATGGCATTTAGAGCATGTAAACTTCAAAAGTTACTATACAACACCCTGAGCCCAAGACAAAGTCAACACTGCTTACACAGAGAAAAGTATTTACAGGATGAACTGTAATATGCACTCCCCTACAGACAAATACCATAAAGAAAAGGAAAGACTGAGACATCAAGAACTATTCGAATTGCATTAAGGGAATGCAACAGAAGCAAAATCCACACAGCTACCAAACTGATCTCAGCAAGGGTACAGCGGCCTAGATGATTACTGCAATAGCTTACTTAAACATGAGGCAGAAAAGTGTGCAACGCAGTACAATTATACAAAGCTACACAGGACTGAAGTTTCAGAGGATTTATATAAAGCTTAACCACAGAGAAGTATATGACTTCTGCTCTAGATTCCTTCAGCCTCACTTTATTTAGCAGTGAGGCTCAATTCTTCTCCAGAAGAATTTGCTCATAAGACAAAACAATAGCTTCTTAGGGGAGAGCTGTTCTCTCCTTGTATGCTTTTACCTTGGACTCTGGCTCTCAACTGATCCCAAAAAGAGCCAATTCAACTGATTAAAACAAAAAACTAACTCAATATTTTTTTGTTGGTGAAGTGAATTGACTCACCTTATGATCAGATGGAGCAGGGACAGGAAGCAGAGGGCCTCCCCTTTCAGCCACAGCAAGGTGTTAATTCATGTTGCTGAACATCAGGCTGTTCATATCACTTATCTGTACTTATGAAACCATTGCCTATGTAAACTATAGTCACCAGGCATGTGGAGGTTGTCTAAATCTATCCTGAACCACTTTTAAAAGAAATTTTAAAAAGAAAACCAATTTGCACCTATGAAACTTGTTTATTACTCTTAAAGACTGAGGAACAGCCAGAAAGAATCGGATTGCATAAAATCAGTAAGTTTTAGCAGCAAATAGACGGCTGACAGGAGAGCAGTAAGGAGTAACAGATTTTATGAGGGAAAGAAGCCCTCGCTAGTTTTAAAATTGTGTTTGCGCCATTCAGTGTCTATAAGGAATTAATGAGAATTTCTCTCTCTGCGGAACTAAATGACAGTTACTATAGCAAAGAACGAGCAGCTCCTCGAATACCATGAACAAACTGCTAACACAAGTTAATATATGCTGCTAATATCCTGCTAATATATGATGCAGAGTCAATCCATCAACATAAGATGGCAGAATCAATCTCGCTCTTATTACCTTTTCTTATATTTTATGGAGTGCTCTAAACCATGAGTCACATTCTTACGTGAGATTTTAGTATGAGGAACACTATTTCAAAATGCAACACTGTACAAATTTGAGATATCCATACAATTGTATAAAACAAGTTTTCAGTTCCTCTCTTGGGGAGCTTAATTTTTTGGATTATGCTTTAAAAATGTAAATAGTTTCCTAGTGTTAGTTTCTGCTCATCCTACGCCAACCTATTAGCTCTTACTGCATCCCAACCTGTCTAATCCTTCCAGGGCAAGGTGGCATTTAAACAAGCGTGGTGTCACCACTGAGGATGGCGGAGGGAAAGAGCGGGGAGAGAACAAAGGCGTGGGAATGGGGAAGACAGGAGTGTTTGAAAATGCACCAGCCCTATCACAGCTGAAGCACTTGGATCATAGAACCACAGAATGGTTTGGGTTGGAAGGGACCTTAAAGCCCACCCAGTTCCAACCCCCTGCCATGGGCAGGGACACCTCCCACCAGAGCAGGCTGCCCAAAGCCCCATCCAGCCTGGCCTTGAACACCTCCAAGGATGGGGCATCCACAGCTTCTCTGGGCAGCCTGTGCCAGGGCCTCACCACCCTCTGCGGGAAGAATTTCTTCCTAATATCTAATCTATACCTACCCTCCTTCAGTTTAAAGCCATTCCCCCTTTTATTATCACTATACTGCCTGATAAAGAGTCCCTCCCCAGCTTTCCTATTGGATGACAGTGCCAGTTCCTACCTGTTATTTCCTTTGGAAAATGACAATTAATAGTTTTCTTTCTTCATTATCACTCCTATATCTGATATATATTATTGTATTTTTTTTTCCTGAAGCTCGTCTTTAGTTCAAAATGATGCTGTCTGGATACATGAAAGCACGCTACTTTTAGCCTCCCATTCCACAGCCAGATGTCCTGCTGTGCATGCCTGCATACAGAGGAAGAAGTGGTGAAATAAAGATAGGTGTAAAAAGATCATCTTTTAAGTGTGACCATTCAAAAGGAAATCCACAGAAAATTTGAGATAGGAAAATGTTTGTTCATGCCTGCCCCCATTTTGCATACATGATGCAACTACATTTACTGTGGAAGTACTTGTAACCACAAACATAATCTGGCCCTGGATGGTCACAGTGAAATACTGACCTGTCTGTAACAGCAGGATGTGGTCATAAGTTCTGTGACAGGAGCTTGTTCCCATGCACTCAGGATAACTACTCTGTGGTGTTACTAAAACCTGGGGACTCTTCCTGACCTACTTCCCATTTACCAGTAGGAACTGTCTCTCTCCTCTCTGCTGCTTCACCAAACTCCAACAACCTACGATGGACTTGTGAGCATGACGTTGAGCGATGCACCAGACCGACCAAACTTAACATCAACAGCGCTACCTTAGACTAACTGTAAGCAGCAGCCAAACACCACATCTTCGGCTAAGCGCTTTATCCCCTGCTCAGAGCAAACATTTATCAACCACATAAAAGCCACACAAAAGACAGCCTGTGAGCAGTGGATGTCCACCACCTAAGGGCAGATAAAACAGCAACTGTCTGCAGCTCTACAGCCACCAGGGAAGTAACTACACGGTGTGCAGGCACATGTTATCTTCAGCCTAAGAGGTGTGAATAACAAGCAAAGCAAAGATACAGCAATAAAAACTTCAGCATGGGCTGCTACAGGCTTGCTGGCAATGCTGGGCACGCATGTGGCAGAAACCCCAATACCAGGTTATTGTATCCTCAGGACTGTTTGGCAACAGTATGGTCAGGTTCCCTACTAGCAACGTCAGCATTATGCTACACACAACGTTAAATCAACCTTCCACTGAAATATCGACTTGCATGATGTTCGCAGACTCAGCATCCAGAAGCCTCCTCCCCACCCAAAGTTCAGCTTTACCGACGTAAAAGGAATGCTCAGACTCGAGACTACAACCTGGTCACATCCTCTGCCATCACTTCTTCCAGCTCCTAGTTCAAGACCATTCAACACAAGATCCCTGTGTTTGACACTACCTTTAAAACACCCTGCTCTCCTATTTGTGTAGGAAAAAAGGCTGTCTTGGATGCACTCATACAGCTGGGCAGAGCTGCAGGACAAATTTAATTTTGTGCTTTGCACAATTTAGCAGACAGAAGGGTATTAGCTGTCTTACTGTACTGCAACAGTAACTCCAGGCTTAAAAGAGAAGTCTGTACGCCAAAAACTAGCCAGGTCAATCATATTAAAAAAAAAAAAGAACAGACTACTTTCCCCTGATTAAAACACTTTTTCTGCATGCACTTTCTAACTTTCTTTAAAATCAGGGTAAAAACTCTAAATTTTCAGTTTAATAAAGGCAGTAACAAAGTGTCCGGTGAGCATTACCCTGGATAGCAGGCACCCTTAGGTACCTTTTTTCCCCATTATTCCTGGAACATTAAAAAGCTTTTCTGGCTAAGCTGGTCACCTACGGATGCACATTTCCTGCAGAGCTCTGTGGTATCAACTCATAAACCAGAGCAAACTGCACGGTACAGACAAAGTGTGTCAATCTCTGAACACACTACAGAGAAACATACACTGTGTTACTGGGAACGCAAGAAGAAAGCTACGCACATCCTTAGATCAAACAGGTAAGGTCGTTCTCACTTTCTCTCACTTGACTGAGCAGCTCCACAGACAGTTGGTATCTACATGGCTAGGAACCCAATTCTTATGCAAATTCTACATCCTGTTTTCTGTTACTGAAGAAAACCCTGGTACAGGAAGGAAAGATTTCATACTGCCATGTCTGGCCACCGCTGGGTGAGTTCATTCAGGTTAAGTTAAGAAACAAAACGCTAGGGATAAGAAAAGGCAGAGACTTTCATTAAGAAACACTCTCCACGTACATACCTTACTTTTAAAAAAAATAATCCCAACATACAATTTAAACTGCAAGTCAATAAGGTGGGGTTTTTTTAATACCTAATACACTTTTCAGACTAAGCAATGATTAAGAACAAACCCTTTCACATAAATTGACTTTAATTTCTTTAATGTATTTACCTTGGCAATGACAAAGGCTTAACGCACATGACTGCGCAGCTGCTCCCTGAGAAGAGACCTAAGATTAGTCACTTTGGAGCATTATTGGATTTAGGCACAGCTCCACAAGCAGTTTAAAGCAATCGATGATGAAGCTGTTGTCAAAAGCGTGCATAAAATTTCTGACTAACTGTTGTATCAGGGGCCTAAAGAAAATACGTGAGGAGAATTAGTCTGCTAGCAGATCTGGGCTGAGGGAACATACGCAGAGGCATCCCCCCCCCCCCCCCCCCCCCCCCAAAAAAAAAGATGTGCATTTTAGAAGACTTCAGATTACACGTTGTGTTCATTCATTCATTTTGCTTCTTGAACACAGGAGCCCATCTGTGAAGGCTGTGCCATTTAAGCGTGCAAGGACAAAATCTCCTCAGAACACATACTGGGCTGCCTGGCTTACTGGTTGGTGATAATGAGGCCACAGGGTAGAAATATAGATGAAAATCACAAAGACTGTAAAGACGCAGGACACAAGTCCTATTTTTGTGTACAAGGATGATTTCAGCATCCGATGTGTTGCTGACCACTGTCACTTCATTCCACAGACCTTCAGGGGCCATGTGAACTGGGCTGCACTTTTCTATACAATACTGAACCCCAGTGCACCCTGAGGAGCCGTATCACAGACATGCTGTGACCAACGGGACATGAGGAAGCATCAGCATGGAAAACTGGGACCAAGAGCATTACAAAATAAAGAGGATCTGGCTCAACTCTGCATTGTTATTAAAGGCAGGTCAAAGGAGTTCTACTTCTGGAGCACTTCTGTTAACTTCCTACAGTGTGTTTCAAGCAAAAGATGGGAAGTTGTTTACGAGGAGAAACCAGAAGCCTGCCTTGAGGATACCAAGCTTACATTACGTAGAGCTGCCAAGCATGACCCCTCACACCTGTCTGAAGGCTACAAGATCTGCTGTGTGGTTGCAGTGTGGTCGAGCACCCCCCCAGAATGGCCCTGCAAGGCAAGTGGAGGCTGGCACAGCACAGCCCAAAGGAGCTCACTCACCAGGCACCACACATCGGGGGCTCCCCGGCAGCAAGAAACACCCGTGCAGAATACGAAGACTGAAAGCACCTCCAGGAATGTCTGCTGTTCCAGGACTGATGGAAAAAAAAAATGGGGAAGTGCGGTTCTTCCCCCCAGGACAAGACAAAAAAGGACGCCCAGCCCAGCAGGCACTCATGCAGCAGCACAGGGTGCACGCACCCGGAGCACTCCTGGGGCTCCGGCTGCCCCACAGGCACCCCGCTGGCTGTGCACACACCACTACCTCGTGCACCCTAGCAGCAAAGGCCTCGCTAACTGTTCAGGTGTCTCTCCCTGCATTATCCCCGCCAGAAATACGGCAGCCCCGTTCAACAGTTCTCCCAGCACGCTTCCCGTTCCAGCACACGTCCAGCTGCCGCAGCCCCACTGCACGCTGCGTGCCCAGTTGCCACACAGCTTTCCTCCCATCCTCCAGGGGCCGATTTTCAGCGAAGTTAATTACTTTTAAATGCAGAAGCACTTCAGAATGCAAGTGCTAACTCCTCCTGAAAACGCTGGCCCGGGGTAAGTAGGCAGCCCTTAGAAACGTGCCAGGTTCCTTCAGCCCTGAGACCAGGTTTAGTTGATTTAACACTAGTCATACTGTGATCTGACCTTTGTAGAGCACATCACAAGACTTCACTGTGCTAAATCTTGCTTTGAGTAACCGCTGTAGGAGAATGTAATCTTTAGAAAGTACCAAATCCTGGTATTTCCCCCCTAGTGATGGAAATTTCACCGTAACCGTTCAGAATTTTCTCAGTAATGACGGCCACTGTTTGAAGGGCATGCCAGATTTCTGATCTGCACATCTCTCTCCATCTCCTAGCCTGCTTGGCTTGCCAAAGCTCTTTGCTACGACATTTCAGTTACATACAAAGGAGATTTGGGTTGCGGCTCTGCTTCCCTCCTCCCCAAGGAGGGTTATAACCTAAGGATTATCTTATAACCCCTCCTTTCCCCCAAATGTTTGCTTCCTCCCCCAGCTGGGCTGAACAGTACCCAGTAAATCAAGTCAGCAAATCTGAGTTATGAGCCAAAACAGCCCCTGCCCCAGCATCCTGGTCATGGAGCTTCAGAGAAGGATGATGAGGATGAGCAAAGCCACGAAGGATTTCACATGTAAGGATTGCCCAAATTCTTCAGCCTAGAAAGAAAATGATGGAGGAGAGGTATTTTAGAAAGAGCACCCTTCACCTCTAGCACTCCTTCATCCTAGAAGGACGGACACCAAGCTTGGATGTTGTGGTTCAACAGCAGTCACACCATAATTCCCGTTACTCCTGTGCATAAAACTTCCAAGTACTGTTACTATTCATTTCTTCCAAGTGAGACTCTGCAAGCTTACACTCACATATGCACATCAAGTGCCCCAAGTAATTTTTCAGACCCCTGTTTCTGGGAATCTTTGTTCTAAACCTACTCTTAAAACACAATTTGCTTGTTATCAAGTTACAAATCAATTCACAGAACTCAGCACTGGTAACTTGCTTTGTTTGCAACTCAAACAGCCTTGGACAAATTTGACAGTTGCATTTTTTTCCATCTATTAAAGTGTTAAAACACACACAGCAAGCAACAGATACCTTCACGTGTTCAGTCTTCCTACCAAAGTGAGATATCATCCAAGTTGGAAACTTGTGATGTTCCAGAATTTAAGCTCAAGGACCTCACAAAACACTGGTATGTAACATCAGCAACGTAACTCTTATAAACACAATTGGCCTTGACTGACTGACTGAAAATTAAAGGAAGGAATATCAAAATGTTGCATCGAGCCTTTTTAAACACTTACTGGAAAAAAAAAAAAAGGTATCAGTGATCAAGAAGGTTCTTCAATAGACTCTTATGACTCCTATGTGGAGCCCTGCCAATTAAAAAAAAAAATAATACATCCTTTAAGTTACATTTTACTGTCATTTCTAACTGCCTGAGTGGAGAGAATCACACCAAAGGATACAAATACATCAATTTTCCTTGCACTCCCTTTTTTCCTCCCTGCTTCCCAGATGCAGACCAGAAAATTATTGACAATTCAACCACTAGCATCACAGAATGAGCCACAAGTTTCTATTTTCCTCTTAATACAGTTAAGAAATCTCTATTTTTATGCTACTGGACACATTTTTCATGTTCTGTCCTTTTTCCTATTTCAACTCCCTCACTTATCACTTAAAATTTACAATAGTTTCATTACTATCAATAGCCAATTTTACACTTCGGTTTTATATATTCGTAAAGCTTTGCATCCATGTAACAGTAGACTTTCAAACAGATCAACCTGCTGCCTGAACTACAGCTTTTTAGGCAGCTTGTAGCATGTTGACAGGCAATACCTAAGGATTACATTCATAACACCAAGTTTCCCTTGTATATCTTTTACTCAGCTTTACAACAAACAGGAACTTACCCATCAAGGTGAAGATTAAAAGAGGATTCCATACATGGAGAACTCAAGAAACCTTAGATGTTTCCATTTGATTTTTTAGAAATTAAGCGCTAGCAGCATTATTTCAGGTACCTACTCCTCCAGCCAAATTCTGCTGCCTGCAGACAAGGCATTCCTTCTGCGTGTGACAGTTTCTTGTAAACACCAATTAACAACTCAGCTCGAACATAACCTGTTAGTCTTAATGCCAATCCACTGGGATTCGAGATCATTTGTTCTCTATTCCCAAACAAGTGCTTGGAAACCTGCTGTCTTTCAGTCATTTGTCCACCTCATTCTTTCTAAATGGTTTCAACAAGTAACATAATATACCAACTGTGTGAAGCTTCCTATCCAGCCCACTGCCAGCTGCATTCAGTTCACACATAAATTACCCCAAACTCCTTGTTATTCTACCCAGGCAATTATACCAAAACAAAAATAAATTATTCCTCTGCTGCTTTAATTTTATTTGAGCCTGTTTAATAAATGGCCTGTTGATTAGAAATCACCATGAAAAGTGGGTTCAGTAAGTGTCCCACCTTTTAATTAATTTAAACTCTGCAATAATTGTCACTTCATTGCAAGCAACCTTCAGTTTTGGAAGTGGCAGCGAGTTTAGCTGTATGAGGGGAGCTGCCTCTGCTGATTTGGTACCAAGCAGGGAAAAATCTCACCACATTGCAAGTGCTCAAAATTGCTACGTCCTCTCCGTTTTATTGACCGACAGCTGCTCTTGGCCAGCTACCCAGAAGGTTCAGAGGTTCTGTAACTGCATGCATGCCGTGCTGTTCCCATACCACCACTGCCCAAATCATGCCAGGGAGAACAAACCATAAAGGAATCCACTGTCCGCCTCTGGACTCTGGGGACTTGCTTTGGCACCCCCTGCTGAATGTGTGCTATCTTGTCTGATTACGTGGGCACAGACCACTTTCCCTTCTCAGGACTCCTGTCACGGTATTGAGGACTCCTGCTTGCGCTGGACAGAAATCAGACAGACAAGAAGATGAAGATCTATTAGTGTGACCTCCCACTCGCTGCAGAAATTGAATGGTGTGCATTGAGTGAGAACAGGAGGCTGCACGAAAAGAAAAGATGGCTTTATGATTAGAGGGCAGGATAATAAGCCAGAAAACGAGACTTTGTTTTGCTGATAAAACTATGTGATGTGGGGCAATTAACCAAACTTTTCGTTATGATGCTTTCTTTAATGGTGACTAATTCCTCACGTATGCTGATAGATTATGATTTCAAGCAAGATCAGAAGAATCTAGGAATACGCAGCACATCTGGTAGCCAGACACATTATATTGTTTTGGACTAAAGGTATGAATGAAATTCAGAAGGTTGCTCTCAACCCTAATTTACACTAGTGTCACACTGTCTGCTTTCAGTGTCACATTTGTTGTTTTCACAGTCTTCAGTGGCAAAGCACCATCACCTTCATCTGCTTTAGCAATTCCTGACAGAAATGCTGGTTTCCCAGTCTCACAGCATTCCACCCGTGCAGTCTGTCCCGGAGATGTGGGCTCTGCCCTAGAGACAGTGAATTGGTCCCTCCGGGCTGTTACAGCTCCAGCACTGGGTTCCTGCAACTCACCCCCCATATTTGTGGGAATGTTTTAGAGCCTGTGACACTTACCAAAAAAAAGCAAAACACACTTACCAAAAAAAAGCAAAACAAAGGATAAAATAATTTATATACATGTATACATACACACATATATACATATATATATTACACATGTATCTTGAAGCTCGCGAAATCAACATCTTCCAACTAAACAGGCTTCCCACAGAAAGTATCTGAACTAAGCAGCCAAGTTGCAGAAGCAGGTCACCTAGGTTATCCCAAGAAGGGCAGAGCATCCTGGGCACTTGGTATAGCAGCTAGGGTGCCGAAGCAGAAACTGCACTGTGCTGAACAAATACTTCCTTAGAAGTCTGAAAGAAGATACTGGAGCAATAATAGCAGAAAACATAAGATGAAGTTAAGAAGCCAATTGCTACATAAGCTAAGAGACAAGGTAAAAAATAAGGAGAAAGTTGTTTCTATTGGTCCTCAGAAAAGAAAGAGAAGTAGTACTGGTGCCTCTGTCATTTTAAGGCAAGAAAACAAGGGCTATATCTACAAAGCAACGTCTTACAGTGTGAGATTTGGAGACTGAATGGTACAAATACATTGCAGAACTAATATAAAGCCACTGAAGAACACAAGTGCTAATAGAGAAGGAAAGTATGAGGTTACACAGGAGAAACCTTCTGGTGGTGGGATCTGTTCAGCCATTTAGCAGTGTCTCAGGAGAAATTATCGATACTGCAGTACCATTAGGTTATTTGTAACGGTGCCACCACGGTGCCAAAAGACATGCTGTGCAGAACAATCCTGGCTGGGGAGACGGACGCTGGAGGACTCCTTCCTGCAGGATGCTGAACTCTTTCTCCCCGGCTCTGCGGTGCCACCCACCGGCTGCAGACAACACCACATCACGGCGCTTGGCCAGGAGCTTCTCACCCCATAGCTGCACATCGCCTGCTTCAAAGAATAAGCCTTTTAACCACTCTCTATTCTACAAAGTGTGGCAGGGAGCACCGTCACCCCCAGTTCTCTGCAGCCTTCAGAAGCTGCATTGCAGTCACCCTACTGGAGAGGGATTTATCTAATCAACAGAATCCTTCTCACATATTAACAGCTCTTGCATAAATCAGTCAAAGGGAAAACAAATTCAAAGTGGAAAAAGTAAAGTTGCCACCACCAGCATTTACAAATTTATAAAGGCAAACATGTTCACAAGTTTCTAAGGAAGGGACATGGTGTGTGAGGAACAAATTATAGTGAGATGTAATGTTCCTTCCCAGTTTTCTAACAACAATAAAGAAGCATTTGTGGTCCTGCAAAATATGAAAAGGAAATTATTCAGACGACTGAGGTCTTCATTTGTTTAGATGGAGAGACACGACCTCACTGGGCTCAAAGCAGCTTATGACAGGACCTCCATTAAGCCACAAAATAAATTATGCATGCATCATCCTATCAACACGCAGATGAGACAAAGTACAAGACTGTTGCTGCATCTAATGTGTTTTTCTTTAGACTAGCAAAATTAGTGATTTTAGTAAAATGCAGAAAGAATTTAGGAAAAAATATTAGTAATTGGCATATTATATTTCCTTAAAGTTCTAAGCACTAAGTTAAAGCTGGATAATTGGAAAACAACACCAAAAAAAAAAAATTTGGGGCAAGTAAACCCAGAAAAATGGTTAACCATAGGAATGAGAGGGAGATCACTTCAATCTGAGCATCTCAGAAACATCAGTGAAGGGAAAACTCACAAGAAACTATGTGGAAAAAAAAATATGAGGTATAGGTACCCATAGCATTAAATAAAGACAGGTACATGTGCATTGATGGTCTCAGCCAGTTTCACATGGAAAAGACTGTGTTTTAGAGGTGTGGATACAGATTTGGCAGTGTATTCTGACCAATACAGCTAACACGTCTTCCACTGGGGACCTGCTGAATTTACACTTCTGCAGAGCTCAGCTCAGAGACATGACAAAAATTGTCTGTCTTGCACATGAAGGTGAAGGCTAACTCCTAAACGAGCCCAGCTCCTACAGGCTGCTCTGGGTTTAGGCAGAGCTCTCAGGAGCCACTCAGTCCGCAGGGCAGCAGAGGCGGCAGCTTTCAGGAGGGCTGTGGTGACAAGTGGCTGAGCACAGTAACCGCTTTAACAGGTACAGCTGCAGGGGAAGAAGGCAGGTGTAACACAGGCAGGCTAATACCACGGCAACTAATGTTTCACCTGAAATTACTGCATTTTGAGACTTGCATAAGGAACACAGAGCTATTATATTTATTTCACAATCAACCACTTTCCACCTCTCTCTAAGCTTTCACTCCTACAACTTTGATGCTCCAGTTGGGTAAAAAACTTTATTTTTCATGACCAAAAGTGTAAGTTTATATAACAAAGGGGTTTCTCAATGGGTTTTGTCAGCAGGGTCTGTGCTCAGGTCAACGGCAGAATTAAGTTCTCGTACTTCTGAAAGCACTGCAGAACGTCGCACATCTGCATGACAGCTAGCAGTGCGACAAATCACCCCCACAACGATAGCCGTCCACATAAAAAACACCAGCATGCTTATCAAACATTAGTAAAACCTGACTTTGTACTGACTGCTGGATCATTAGCCAAGGAAGACCTGGAGAGCTTTCTATTCTCCCGTGTCAGCCAGAAGGACCCGTGACAGAGGCACGCCATCCCCCATCTCCCTACAGCAAGCACCAATTGTCGCAAAGCTTTTCACAAAACTCCTGGCACACTAGAGAAACAAGCCCCAGCTACCTCACGCAGCCCTGAATTCCTTTAGGTACAAACCAACAATAAATTGATGCCTTAGGACAAGCGCTTTGTTAGCAATACAACAGGACTTTACGCTTTGGGGTATGTGTTGTAGGCTTTGTTTTTAAAACTAACATACTAACAAAACAGAAACAGGGCACAGACTCATTCCTTAATAATTATTCAGTTTTCCTTCTACTTATTTTCTTTCAAGAACAGCACGGTAAGAACTTCTTAAGGCAACAGTGAAGCAACTTTTCTTTTAGTTTCCACATTATTGACCTTATTAGATTCAAACCTGCCAAAACCTATGGTCTGATCAATGCATCACTGCAAACTCTTGTGCTTGCTAGGAAACATTACTCCACAATTTACCTTACTTTTGGGAAGGCCCATATTGCCTCATAAAAAAAAAAATCTTTAGATGCAGCCTAGTCTGCATGTGCCAGTCAATGTGCAACAGCACTTCTACTGCTGATTCATTTCCTTCTCCTCGAGAGGAATCCTCCTCAGGAATCAGCTGTCTGCGCACACTGCGTGAGCAGGAAAGAAGTCTGTTTTCACGATATCTGCAGTATTTTGTTGCCTTCCTTCTTTAAAAAAAGAACTAAGAGTTCATTCCTATAAACTATCCTTTCAAATTCTCTCTCGATAAGTAATTTTAGATACAATTTATGAAATACTTCAAGTATTTAACAAATTACAATCCAGAACTGCAAACATCTGTAAATGGTTCATCTCACATATATTTATGCACAAATTTAATTTTGTCTGAATTAATTGCAAGGATAAATGTAAAAAAAGGTATTTATGACTGACTGAGGTACTGACGATACAGTGGGAGGGAAGGGAGAGAACATGATGAGTATTCCAGCACATGAAGCTTTTGACATTTTGTTTAAAAACACGTAGTTAATTTCCTTACTTGTTCACACTTCAACGGACAAACTGGGATGAATTAAGACTGCAGTCTTATAATAGTGTGCATCATTTAAGAAACAATAACCCAACGAAAAAACCTGAACTCCAATTTCATAAAATACTGAAGAAAAAGTCTAGAAAAACAATTGTAATAATGAACATAACTGTTGCTTGTAACACTGTATTTTAGAACTGAGAAACAAAAAATGCTTTTTTTTTTTTCTTTAAGAACCGGAAGGGTAAAGTTAAAAATAGAGGATATGTAGAACATAAATTTGTTTGCTTTTACAGAAGAGATATCCAGAGTCAACTAACTTTTCAAGGAAAGCCCATAAAATAGGAGAAAAATACATTAACAAGCTATCAAAGCAAGTGCATTTAAAAGTACTCTAGTGATAACATAACTCACCAGTACTATAGTATCTTTTAAGTTCTGTGCGCCTGATGTCTTTCAGTTGATTGTATTTTTTCTTTTTCTTTTCTTTGTCCGGAGCAGTTTCTTTTTCCCTAGAAAATTTACACTTGTCTTCAGAGGAACTGATTTGATCCAAAATAACTTTACTTCCATCATCTTTCTCAGCAGGAGTTTTGGAAACAGGAGATCCAGGTGAACTGGCAGAGACAGTCTCAGCATTTTGTTTGGCTTGCCTTTTCTTTTTCAAACTGTGCATTAAAAAAAAAAAAACAACATGAAGACATAGCTAACCTCTGCAAACAAGTAAACGCACTTGCTAGCTTGATTTTTAAAATGAATTGAACAACAAAATTCCTTACGACTATGTAAAAGCCAGACTTTGCATGAGTATCTAGTATTATTCTAGGGCATGCTCTTCAGTCATCGTATCACCACCTCTAGGTTATCTTCTCAAGAACAATTTAAAAAAAAGGAAGATAATGTTTTTACTGTTGTTTCCCCTGTTCCTCTTCCCCAGTAAAAGAAACAAAAAACAGCCAAAAGTTGTTTTGTTTTTAAACCACCATACATCTACATTTAGAAAACAGAACCATGTTTTCAAGATGAAACTTAAAATAAAACTTAAGATCTTAATGTATAATAATACAACAGCTAACAGTAATTTCACAGTCAACTGCTCCTGCTTTATAGAAAGCTGCTTGTTTTGATATAAACTTGTTATTTATTTCCATTTTGTCCAAGGTTATCTACCAGTGGCCACCCACGCTAACCGACATCTGCTCTTGCACAGCTCACGTCACCTTGCGTCCCAAGTGTCACCAGCAGCTCATTCAGCAGCGTGACCAACGTAGCCACAAACTACTTGCACAGGAACATTTTCCAGACATTTTATCTCTTCTGAGAAAAATGTTAATGGCCTGCCAATAAATCTGACAAATTACCACCAACAAGAATATTTTCTTTTTAGGAGAAGCCTTAAAACACAAGCTGAAGCGAGAAAGATGCTTCAGGAATCCTAAAACCATTTTCTGCTAATTCATCATCTTTGCCACTGACTTTCAGCAAGAACAAAGCTCACTTTCTGGGCTGGGGGTCAGGGTCACTAAAATACCCTCAGTTACCACTTGTATAAGAACCACTGATGCATACCACACGGAACAAAAAGCTAATACTTCTCTCTAGCACATTCACTTCTTAGTTACAAGGTACCTAAGGGAGGGAGTAGTATATTAAGCTTGTTGAGGCTAAAAAATCAGCTACATGCACAGTAAGAGATACAGACAGAAAACAGACAACCAAGGATTCACCACAAATGTGGGAAGGTTACATGACCTCCAGCAGCAGTTTAGGGAAGTATGGAAAAACTTAATGGATATGCAGGGATTTGAGAGGTGGTTCTTTCCACCTCTTACATTTATATTTTAACGATATATTTTTTTTTTTTTCAGGCTACAATATAAAAGTAAATACACAGAACAGTTTGAGAACTGTAGGAAGACATTTCAGGCTACACATCATTTTGTTTGCTTCTTGGTGGTTTTTTTTGTTTGTTTGTTTGTTTAAAAACATTAAATCCAGTTCCCAAGTTTGAGACTTCTAAGAAGGGTCATTTTGACAGACCACACGTAACCAACATTTTCCAGTGAAGCATTTCAAAAGACAGTCTCACAAAAGCTGTGTCTATATCACACATCCGTATATATATTTCTTAAATGCTTTCCACAACCTGCAGCCAACTCAGCAGGGATGGGTCCTACTTCTGCAGCAGTTCCCTATTTGCTCAGACCACAGATCTGTGAGGCAAGTAGTAGAAGCTCACACTCTGCACAGCAAAATAGGTTGTGTATGTGTGAAATTTTACAGACCAGGTCCTGACTACGTATGAAAACAGCCTACAGAGACTTCTAAAAGATAAAAGCGAATGCATCTATATAACAGATGAAATGTTTTGTTTAGATTAGACAAAATTTGGGTATGCAAAGGAAGCTTATCTTTGACTAATAAGGCACAAACCCGATCAAAGGCTGCTCTAACAACTGCAAAACATTACAGTCACATTGAATATACAATGTCTATAATTAGCCCTGGAAGAAGTCTCTACAGAGCAGCCTGCTCCACTAAAATGACATATCCTTACCTTGTGGCTGCACTTGGTTGCTGACTTGTAAATGAGACCCGCCCCTGACTTTTTACTCCAGTGACACAGTGACCTTCCTGCACGCGTGCACCACAGGCTATCCAAACCATTTGCTTCAATAGGCTGGGACTGGTAAACACCCGCTGGCTGCTCCATTTCTATCTACACTGCACCAGAGCCTTCCGTTTCAGATTCCTAATTTATTTGTTTTGATCACAAACCCCATTAGGTGAGTTCTTTGTAGTATGAAGGTAGTATCTCACAAACAAAACAGAACAGCCAATAGAAAGGTATAACTCTTTTCTGGAGTAAAAAAAAAAAAAAAAAAGAGAGACACAAAACCTTCCCTAGAGGTCAATAGTCCTCCTGATGATACTACCAGCTCCCATCAGTACTTTTCTTAAAACATACTTACACGAACCAGAGTTTTCAAAGTTGCCCTGGGCAACTTTAAGAACAAAGAGCTGAAGTAGAACGGGTCCATTAGTGACAGAAAAGAGGAAAGCAGAAGCGAGCCTGAACTGACCCGTGTAACATCGCCGACGAGTGCTCCCCACCTCGCCCGACCCCATGCTGCACATACCACGCACCCTCCAGCAGCTCCCACACACAACTGCTGCTGCAGATGGGCAGGGGGTGCCCCGTAACTCCTATCGTGTCTTCAAGACGTATACCAGATTTTCAGCTAATGCCAAGCCTGCTCCTCCTGCCCACTCCTCTGTTTCAAGGCAATGACCACCCAACTCCCAGAGTGGTGACCTTGAAAAGACACTGGATGAGGACTGAGTATCCTTGATGTTCACCACAGGAGCTGGAGTCACTGCAGCTTCTCCTGGGGTTATGATCCGTGCTGACAAGATGCTGCTTTTAAAGGTTTCTAACGCCTGACAAAATTACCCCCCACTTTACTCACTCTTCAAAGACCTCAGCTATAATATCCCAAGGAACCAAAAATAAAACCATAAAACCAGCCTCATATTCACTGCATTTTTTGACTTTAAGTACACCCTCTTAGTATAGCAAAACCAAAGTCCTGTATGCGCACAAGGCAATTCATTATTAACATGCACTGGCAGCATGCTGCAGAGATTGGGCTGTAAGCAGCATGCCAGGAGAGCTACTGCATATTGAACAAAACTCCGTCCCCTTGGGCACCCCTTCAACATCTCCCACACCAAACACACACCCCGGCAAGGCTGCTTAACACTGACTCAACTGAAATACCCAACAGACAATCAAATGGGAACTCTGTGTATTGCACAATAATTGACCACAGGCAAGGAGCACCAGGTCCACATCGCAGCAAGGCACACGAGCTGCTTGTCCTGCTCCTGCTAATGCTAAGATTTTAAACTCCTCCTCTTCTGAGCAAATTGGAGGCTGAGGGTCTCACCTGCTCTTCTCCCAGCTCTCTGTTGTTTCCTACCCTCCCTGACAAGAACCGTCAAGGAAAATCTATTTAGGAACATCATTTTTCAAACTATTTCCTTTTTTGACTGCTTTGGAAGATTTCTAGTGGTTTTGGTTCAGTTGTAAACGGGATTTCCTTGAATGCAGCCAGAACTCAGTGTCTTATGAGGAGAGGCTGAAGACACTGGGTTTGTCTCGTTTGGAGAACCGGAGGCTCAGAGACGACCTCATTGCTTTCTGCACCTCCTGAGGTGGTGAAATGGAGAGAGCATGAGGGAACGGCACAAAGCTGTGCCAGGGGAGGGTCAGGCTGGACATCAGTGTTCAGGAGGGATTTGGATACTGCCCTCATTAACATGCTTTGCCTTTGGGCTAGCCCTGAAGAGGTCGGGCAGTCGGAGTGGATGATCTCTGAAGGCCCCTTCCAACCGAACTATTTTCTACCTTACAAGAGCCAAAACAGAGCTGAAGGCCACATAAATAAATAAATAAAGCCCCTCAGAAAACAATGTCAGGCTTTGCAATTAAAACAGCCTTTCAGATAAAACTATGTGCATCTTTTCCAGTAAGCGGACAAAGTATTACTGCAGATGACGTTTGTTTTTCAGTATCACAGTCGAGGAATATGCTGTGTTTCACCAGGAAAGTTGCTAGGGGAAGGAAGAGGGAGAGAGAAAAAGGGAGGGCTGGAGACAGCTTATCTGCAAAAACACTCCTGTTTATGAAGAGTCTTACACATCTGCAATTTCATTTAGACAACAGATAGAGTTTTTCAAGCTAATTGGTTCTGACAGGCAAAGCACGTCTTCTGTATTTACACAGAGGCATCATTCTACTGCTCCTCAAAGCATTTTCTGAGCAACAACTGATACTCCATTTTCTAAATTTGTCCAAATACGGTTTTCCAGTAAAAGCTTTCAGTCTATTACCGTGAAAAATGGATGGCATGGGAGCTTTACTACTAAACCCCATGAAAATCAGGGGGAACTAGTTTTTAATGGACACTGGGAGCTGGCTGCAGAGATTTCTGGCACCTACTCTTTAGCCTGAACATGGAACAAAAGCATTTTGCAACACAAAGACCATTCTCATATGATTTAATAAAGACTAGCCAGCTGAAAGGCATATAATTTCAGAGTAGGCAGGTAAAAGTACAATGTCAGCAGTGCTTGCTTAAATTAATTTGCAACTGATTTAAAAAAAAAAAAGTCTGGGCACTGACTTACGGGAAAAGAGCCAGGAAACATTAAGAAATTACCTAGTTCATCTTCCAGATCAAAGTCTATTTGATTGCCTACAAAAAGCAAATAAATATGCATTTTTAGAATAAAACGTATGGAATTTCCCATATCACCAAGATAGGTCGTTAGTGTAAAAAGCAAACTGATCAGACAAAGGAGAGGTGGGAGAGGTGATGTGATCTGCAAAACTTTCACTACGAGACTACAAGCAATCAAGAAAACAATGCATCCCTGATACTGAGAAAATAAAGAAACAGAAATCTAAAAATAACTTTTTTTTTCTAGAAAATGCATTTGGTTTCAATTCACACTTATTCAACTGAAAGGCCCAACTAATAATTGAATTGGAACTCATTTTGTGTATATTCAATAAGTAATCACAGACAAAGAGCACTAGGTCCACATCACTGGTTGTTCTAAAAACCTCCCAGGTTAATAAGACAAGGCTGTTTTTTTTGTGATGTGTTAGATTAATTAAAATCACAGGGCACAGGCAACTCCTTTTAGAAACAAAAGCATCTAACAAAGTGGCCCTCCAAGAAGTATTAAAAAAAAAGAGGAGGAGGAAGGGAGAAGAAATCTTCATTATATTTTGAAGCTGACACAGTTTTCCCTTTGGAAAATGTTCTCCAATATACACCCTCTAAAATATGCCTTGATATCTGGCATACCGTCAGCATAACATCCTGCAGAGCACAAACAGATCATGCTCCACAAACGAGTTTCTTTTAATTCATTATTTATGCATACGTGCAATAAGGTTAACAGAAATTGTGAAGCACTTCAACTATCTTAATCCCTTTTGTTCCCATCAAGATTCCTGTAAATTTGCCCTATGTACAAAATCATATACACCACAATTATTTCCTTCAGAATTAACCATTTTCATCTACATTTTACAACTCTTCACTCAATATGTGCTAATTTCTTTGTATGCCAGATGCCTTTCTCCACCCATCCAGAACAGCTGAATAAATCAAATTCATTGTGTTAAAAAATTACGTACAGAAACCTTGTAGCATGACTGTGCTCTGATCCAATCTGATGTAGCCTGATGAATAAGTGATCTCAGGCAAAGCAAATCATTACTGTTTGCAGAGCCAAAGGAAGTCAGCCTGCTTGCCAGACCATAACGCCTTCTCCCGACTTCCTCAGTGCAGCTACTTTCACTTCACAACAGCATGGAGAAGTGTTCACCCTCAGTGAGAAATCTCGGTAAATAGCGGCCACCCTGCAAGAAAGCACGCTCCAGCAAACAGTCGCCGTTTCAGGCTGGTATGCATCCTGTTTTGGAAATGAGTAAGCCACAAGGCTGCATGTTTACAACTAAAACAGACTAGTAGGGTAAAAATAAAGGAAGGCACATATTTTTATTAATTTCAATAATTAACAGGAGGGGAAAAACCTATGATAAAAGTAACTCTGAATAAGCTATCAAGGACAACATGCACGGCTGCAATAACCTGAGAAGTGCCCACGCTCTGGTCATGCTCTGCCAGTTCTTCCAAATGACAATGCACACGGCAGCTACAGAAACCTCTGGTATTGGTACCACAGGTCAAAGCTGGAAAATTCTACCTTTATTGGAACTCCTGTTACTAATTGACAACAAATACCAGCTCTGGGTTTTACACATGGTCAGCCATCAGCAGGGCTCAAGAAAGGAACTATGCTTCAAGGAGTAAAATGCTGTACTGACAGTTCAGGTATGTCCATTTTCTTCCTGATATTGCCATTAACTTACATTAACAAGTCCCTTTACCTTTCTTTCATCATCTGTAACGCGGAGGAAAAGATTCATAGCCACGCTATTCTGGAATTCAAGAAAGGCTGTACCTTCTGATAAAACACTGTTCTTAGATTAAATGAGAAAACGTTATTTTTTCCCCAAGTCTTCTCCTGAATCTTAAATAATCTACTTAAGCTCTCTCATGTTAATTTTAGATAGGGGTTTTTCACAGTTTCCCAGGGTAAAACTCAAGGGAGTTTTGAGCTCTCCGAAAGGTTCTGTTTTCTTAAATTTAGGAATAGAGTGCTCCCGCACAGCTTAATAAACTCTGTTTTCCAAGGCATAAAGTATCCCCATCTTTTCTGTTTACTTAGCGAAAGAGGTTATGCAGTATTCAGCACTCCATTACCATGACAACAATTTAATGAAAACCTTTCCATAGGGAAAGGATTTTGGAAAGCTGTTTTAGTCTGATTTAGACATCTATTTAATTCCTTCTTTTATAGCCTCAGTTACTGCATGCTCTTGAAGAAGAGCTTTAGACAGAGTGTAAAATGAAGAAATCTCTCCCTTAAGAGTCACTCCTTTAACTTTGCCCTAAATTCATTGAACAGCCTTGTTCGATTAAATCCACGCCACAAATCTATCTTGTTGCAAATACCAACTTGACTTTTAGCACAATCCCATCCTGCTCCCCCTCTTCTCCTTTGCTAACAAAGCCAGGTACTTCTTGCATGTACTCATGGTGCTCATTAATGATCCCAAACCCTCTCCTACACATGCAACGAATTCTTCCCAGACTGGCTCAGTGAAACACTTTTTCTCCACTGGAGCCTCTTGCCGGGGAGGGATGGCCTTGACTGGTCCCCTCCGGCTCGTGCACGCAGCTCCATCCACTCCCCGCTTGCCGAAGCACTGCTCCCGCTGACACCCACGTGTTGGAGCCGCAGAAACCAGCGCTGTACTCACATGGCTGAGCAGGACAGTACGGGGAGGCTGCACGGCTTCTGCACAGGACAGTCACGCTGTACAGAACTACGAAGATTATTTGATGAAGAAACCAAGCACATGGTAATCAGGCTCGCTGAAATACATTTGCTCCCCAGAAGTTTCATAAACTCCTCTCTCTTTGCCTCGGTTAGGGGCTCTTCAATAAACTCAACTTGCATGAGACAAAAAGGAAGGATCTTTTAGATTACTAATTGATTAAATAGGGAAATAAAGTGCAAGAATTGAGAACTTCCCAAAAAAGAGAGAGAAGCCTACAGGATATTAGGAGACCTACAGGAATGTGTATTGCTCAATGCAGTCATCACTATTCACCCACTCTCTCAGATAAGTGCCATATTTTCTTGAAAATACAGTTAGTTTTAGTTTTGATTAAACTGACTGAAAAGTCAGAAGGAAATGTAATGCTCAGTGACTAAAATAGCGATAAACATTTACAATGAAGCAATAAAATAGCAAATGAAATTCAATGGTCAAAGCAAAATCCAGGGGAAAGAGAGTCCTAATGCGACACTCGTCGTGCAGCAATAACATAGCTGGGACCCACCTCCAAAAGAAAAACCTAGGGAATGACATTTCAGTATTTTAGCTACAACGAGTATTGGGGTCATCAAGATAAATTGTTTCATGTAATACTGCCATAGTGAAAAGCAGCTAAAAATAAATAGCTTAGGCATGCTGTGTTTGCTAAAGATATAAACAGATACAAAAAGCAACCATGAACATTCATTGCGACTGCTCCTTCAAGCAGCAATGCCAGTTCAAAGGTGCTCTGCCCAGACTGCGGGGCCTGTCAAACTACAGCCCTGCTTGTTCTTTGCAGTATCAGGCTGAGATCAGCAAAAAGAGGACGCCAGAAAGCCAAACCACACAGGCTACGCAATGACCACCCAGCCTTTGGACAGGAACACTGAAGTAGTTGCAGGAGCTTCTTCCCACTTGTCCAGAAAAGGCACTTTGATGATGGGAAAGTTTCAGTAGGGTTTGAGTTGTGAGAGCCAGGAGAAGTGTTGAGAAGTGGGAGAAGTGTTTCCCTGCTGCAGAAAGCAGGGAAACAGTGACACTGCTTCCCCAACAGCGGTGGGGAAGAGAACACTGTTTTCTTCTTAAAGTAGATCCTATGGTTGAGTCAGTCGACTCAACTTGATAAATGAAGTCATCTGGCTGACTTTGCCACCAAGGTAAGGGGAATTAGAAAGTAACCACAGCTAAAAAGTCAGAAACCAAAGGGTAGTCAGAAGTTTTCATTATTTCTTCATTTAAACAACCCTTAAAAGGGACGTCCTAAGGAGGGAGAGGACTGAGATTGAAGTCACTTATCTTTGCTTTTGCTTTCATTTAAAAAGTTACTTTGAAAATTTCCGTTCAAATGTCAAGGCTACCTGCATTGTTGCACCACTGCGCATGGCATGACCGCCAGGACCCCAGAACGCCACGACACCAGGTGGCATTGGAATTATCCAGCTGTCACCATGCATTTCTTTGGGATTGTTAATCACATCTGGGGCTTGTAAGGGATATGGTGCACATGCTTACAAGCAGGTTGCAAACTCATCTGTTCAGGAACAAATTTACAGCACAAAGCACCGTGACACAAGTGGAAAAAGCTTCTATTTAAAGCATTTCAGAGTGGTTATTAAAAACATGTCTCACTACGTATCTCATCTCCCCAGCTCACTGTGTGTCTCAGTTCTACGTTTGCATTCATTGCTCCCAAACAACCTACAAGCTATTTAGCAGGTTGAGAAGTTTAATTGGCTTCTGAAAGGAGTCCCAATTAAGTGACACTCAGCGCAGGAGAAGAAACGTGCACGTGTATGGAAGATTCTGTTATTTGGCTTAAAGTTCAGAGAAGCACCCAGCAATGCTGATAATGGGTGGGGGAAAAAGAAGAAGCTGCAGCTTTTGTGTTTGGATAATGCGTGATACTGTTTCATACAATGGGTATTTCATACGTGAGAACAGTAATCCCCCCCAGGAAGCGTTTGCATCAATGCTTCTATACCAAACAGCATGGCACCACCTGGATCAAAAGGTCGCTAACCCTAAGTACGAGGATGACAGGAGAGGGTAGGGCTTGCCTACACAGGGCAGTTACACAGCACACGTGTGTCAATGCAGCTTTTCGTATGGATATCCCTTACTCTGAAGGGAGTATTTGGCATGGTCTGCTGCGATTCAGTAGCCAAAGCATTATACTAGTGGGGTAGGTCCTCCATTGCATTTACAATTTCTCTGCTGTTCTTATATCACAATAATAAATTATTTGTTTTCACTTTTAAATGAAAAATAGTTTAGATTTACCGCAGGGGGAAAACAACAGCAAAAAGCAGATCCTGACCACTGTCAGCATGAAGGAAAGAGGGGTGACAGGGGGACACGAGAGGTTCTGCTCCACTTCCATCTTCTCCGGACTCCAGGAGTCCAAAGGGCCACCCACCACACTTGAGGCAGACACCGAACCAGAGTAACAGCCTGGGGAAAAGGGAAGGTTAAAGTGCTCCTGAATTTGACTGCTCCTCTGCGTGGGCACAGAAGGCCAGCTCCCGGCAGCAGCCCCGCACACCCACACCGCAGCAAGGCCACAGGGTGGGTAAGACACAGCGTCACGGGCCGCCTCCCCCCCACAGGAGCGAGAGGCCGGCTGTCTTCACCCCCCACTGCCTTCAAGGACAGCGTGCTCCCAGCAGGCTGGGCTGGCAGGAACCAGGTAAGGCAGGTGCTCCTTAATATCCCTCTCACTTTGCCCCATCCCTTCTCAGAGGCTGGGAGCAGGAGCTCCCTGGCTGGACATGATCCACCGCCCTGGCCACAGCTCTGTTCCCACAAGCGGCTCCCGCTGTCCTGTTAAACCCAGCAGCACAACTCCCCACACGCACAGCATGGCTCAAAGGCATCAGTTGGCAGGACCAGAGTCGTCTTCTGCAGCGTGAAATACTCGGGATCGCCAAAAGGCAACGAGAGGCTTCTGCAACACCAAGGACCGTTCTCGGCCTGGGGCAAGCAGAGCTGCTGCAGGGGCAGCTGCTGTGCTCCAGGCAGGAAGAGGAGCCCCGTCCTTGTAGCACAGGCATGGGGCACACGCACAAACCCTCGGCTTCAGAAGATTTGATTTTGAGAGATCATCTGATTTAAACATGTGATGAACGCCTCGAAGCCATGTATTTATAGAAGCATTACCAAAAGCAAAGCATCCAGCAGCTGACAACGTAGAAATGCGACGTTAAGTCAAAAACATCAAATATAAGCTAAGTTCAGTGTGTATGCGATTGGCTAGACGCTAAGTCTAAGCCTACTGAATTAAAAACAGGCACTCCAGAAAAAAACGAGTTAAAAGCCTGGATTTATTACCAGTAGATGAAGTGCTACACAAGACACATTCTCCATGCCAAAGAGACTGCTGCCTGACAGGAAAATGCTCAGTGTATTAAGAGGCTCAGAGCCAGCTACCTGATTTATGGCTCATTTGCATTACAAAGGTTTTCCAGCAGAAGGGCAATTCTCTTCCTACCCCCCAAATTCCTAACCAATTTTGCTGCTCTCCCTGGGATTTCCTCCCACACAAATCAACAAGAAAAGTCCCACAGGCCTCAACAGTGGAGCATCGGAGACTCAGAGCACAGTTAACATACGTCCTCAAATTTCAGCTGATCCTAGGCAACAGTCCCTGTCCAGACTACAGAGTAAGACAGAAAAAAAAACCACAAACCCACACTTAGAACCCACTCCTTGTAACCAGATTGGCAGGAGCAAGACAGGGCTTGGAGGAATTGCTCCCAAACCCAGTCTGGAGGCTGGGTTAGTGCTGAGGGCATGGGAACACACCAGCCTTGCACCACAGAGAGCCTAACGCCATGAAGAATTGCAGCACAGGCTCCTACGCTGCTCCAATTCCTCCAAAGCCCCATAAAAGAGCAAAAAAAAAAGGTGAATTTCCTGGGGGAGACAAGGGTGGGGAGCCTGATGCCCACAGGCACGCGGCAGAAGCTGCAGGATGCGCACTGAGTTCTGCAAATAAAGTGAAAGCATATAGCCATCCCACGTCCCCATCTCTTACCTACAGACTTGCCCTAGCTGGTTATATAATCCTTTCCAAACTCCGGGACAGAGAGGAAAAAAAAACCAACTGCCTCTCTCCAAAAGCACACTGCTGCAGGCATCATTCCCTCGGTACACCATCTTTCACTTCAGACATGCAGCATCGTTATCAGAAGCGGACCCTCTCACCCGCCAAGCCAGCAATTGGATGTAACATGGCACACACCAGAAACAAAAGGGCAGGAGCCCTCAGTCACAGGAGCAGACTTCATCTGTGGGCCAGAAGCGCCAGCAACTTTTCCTGAAGGTGGATGTTTAGTGCCTTATCAAACCAGGGTTTCTCCCAAGCAAATTGTGACATACCTCCAGACGCTGACTCTGCTCCTTCTCAAAATACTCTGTGCCCCACCAGCCACGAGGCACAAGGCACGTGAGAGCTCAGCGGGGCTGCTGTCACAAGGTGGTAGGGCAGCCAGGATTTCCTGGAGCACAAACAAGGGATGATCAACAGCACCACCGCAGGAGTCAGCCCTGCCAGGCATCTCCTTAGGTGTGGGCACCAGTGTGGCTGCTCCTGGAAGGGGCCCCTGCTCCCAGCAGTTCCCAGCCAGCAGCACTGCTGCCCATAGGAGACCTGGCAAAAGAGAAGCCTGTGTGGGACCGCCTCTTCTGGTAGCTGCTTGCGCTCAGCATCAGCATGAGGCACAGATCTGCCAGGCATTAGGGCTAGATTTCCACCAGCTTTAAGCAGGCTTAGTCGCTGGGAACAGGGAGAACTGTACACAGTAGGTCCTAAGAGCAGAAGAGAAAATACTGCTGGGAGGCCGACTCGTGGGCACTACAGCAACACAGCACCGTCCATAAAGGTAACTGCGTCAGTTCCCTACGGACTATGGTAAAAAAACTAAATCTCACCTATCCAGAAGGCCGTCTTTTGAAGCTCCCACGTTTTTATAGCCTTTAAGATGCAACGTCTTTTAATCTCTCTGAGAGCAAAGAGGCAAGTTGCAGGCTGCGCCTGAAGCAGACCTGGCTGCAGGCAGCGTGGGGAGAGGAGGAGAGGAAGACAAAATACATTTGACTACGTGAACAGCAAGTCTTATCGACACCGCACAGACTCCTACATCAAAAGGTCTATCATGTAACTATTTATGTTCTATAAAAGAGGAGGCTAAATCGGTTTCTTTTCTTACAGTTTCTTTTTAAAAGCTGATAAGAGACACCCAAAGGTCCCTTTGGGAAAAGCAAATACAAGGTCACCGTACACTTTCTGCCTAACAAACCAGCTGGGCACCGATCTTGCAAGTTAATTAGTGAAGATTCTGAAATTGCTGCTACAAGACAGCATGCTTTAAGATTAAATAAACTGGATCTCTTTTCTCTGCATATTCTGTGATATGGCCCTCAAGGAAATCAAGAGCATAATAGAACTCTCCCTTTCTTCTCTTAAAAAAAAGAACCAAACAAAAAAAACACACTACCACACCCCTTTACACAGAACCCACACTGTTACCGAGTCAAATCACATGCAGAGGGAAAGAAAAGAACGGGTGAGGAGATTAACCATGTAACCAGTCTTATGCAAGCTCTGAATCTCCATAAATAGCATTTCTAGTATTGGAAAATTTCAAAAAACCCCGTCTCGGGGCCCTATTCGATACTTTCACTGAACTGTTACCCAGTAACAGCATTCTCCTTCGACCATAGATGACTCCACTACGCTTGAGGACAAAAGCATTGCCCAGAACCAGCACTACACAAGCAGCTGTCTTGTTTGTATTTCCCAGAGGGAGCACTGAAATTGAGAATAATTCACGGGCTAAGTAGAGGGTGATAATTCAGGCTGCTCTTCCGCTCTCATCTTGCATCACAGGATTACGAGACTGCTAATATAAAAAAAAAAAAAAAAACAGCAATGTGAGATGAGGAAACAGTTCCCAAGCTAAGCAGCTATCTGACATTCTTCTGCAAATATCAAATCTACAACACACTTCAGAAAAAGCAGGTTCGATTTTCCCCCAGCCCTCCTTTTTCAGGTTTTACATCTATTGCTTTCATTTTTATATATACACAACAGTAAGTATATGAGCAACGTACAGCAAATGTCTTTCCAGCGTCGAAGGATCTCACCAACCTCCCAAAAAAGCCCTATTCAAAATCTTCCCATGCTGCTGTCTGTGAAATTCTAGATAATCTTTAATGTCTGAAAACTAAGCAGTTGCAGAAGACAGCTGAAATACTAACCTACACAGCAGCAGGCAGAAAGTCTGCTAAAAACATTGAAACCCCTCCATTTTAAGTAAGTGGAAGCCAAATAGGAATACTGCATGCTTCAGAAAGTCATTTTTATGGCTTCTCTCAGCAGCCAACATATCAAATCAATCCCGAGCATACACACCTAAATAACAGAGCAAATAATATGCTTGCACCTATAAATCTGATAGACTGATATCTTCAGCCTTTTCTTAGAAAATAAAATGCCTCAGGCATATATATTATTGGTCAAAACAATGGGAATAAACTGCAATACCACTTTTAGTTTCAATAACAGCATTATGAGGTAATGTTTATACGTCTGGAAGGAGAGCTAAGAAACTTCCATTACACAGATGAGCTGAAATGAAGTATTATTTCCTCAAGTCATTTAAAAAAAAATTATGCATCTCCAGGATCTTGGCTTGAATATTCTTCACACCCAAGATAAACCTCCACGATGGTTTGTTTTAAAAACAATGTGTGGAAACTTTTCCTTCTAAAAGCAAAAAATAAATCATGGGTGCTACAGGAAACCTGAATAAACACCAACACTTTGGCTCAGCAAAGCAAGAACAATTGCGAGGAGATGACTGCTGGCAAAACTGTAATCTGAGGAGCACTCAACATCTGAAGACTGCCGTGTGGATGTAATGAGCCTGGCCAACAAGAAAAGCACCTGAAATAAAGATTTATGATCAAGTCTCACATATAGGAGATGCTCTCAGGAAAGTACGTTTGTGTGTTTATTACTTATCTGGGTTTCCCTCCTTCCTAACCACCACTGATATCCTCTCATTCCACACATTCCCTCTGTGCTCATCACATTCTTCTCACTTCACCATTCTCCTATGTCTTAATAGCCACAGGAATGAAAAATGTGAAGTATACAAGTACTGAACAAGGCAGCAAAAGAGAATAAACCCAGAAAGATTCCACATGGGTCCCCTTATAGCCTTACTGGTTTGTAACACGCAGCAAACTGACCCAAGGAGTGACTGTGCTGCCCCAGAGCCAGGGTCCGTGCGAGCCAGCACCCTGCCTCCAGCAGCAGCCGCGTGTCAGTGGCGGGGAAGGAGTGCAGCAGTAAGGCGGCTGCAGGCGGCTCCTTCGCCCACTCCTCTTCACAGACTCCAGCTGTTGAGAGCTCAGCAGCTAGGTACTGCTGATTCCTACTGCAACCAACTGCAGATGTTTATATGTTAAGCTAAAGTTAGGCTGTAAACAGCTAACGTTACAGTAAATCATACACAGTGTTCCAGTATTATTTCCTTTTAGCTATTAAAAATAATTAAGAGAAAAGCTGCAAATTAGAACCCAGTAACAAGTAAACAATAACTGTACTCAACACTCACATATATAATCCTTGTAAGCCTTGGTTTTAATGTGCAAATCTCAATCTGCATGAAGGCAAATTCAGCTATCTAAGCCAAGAATCTAAATAAAATTAAAACAAGTTGTGAATTTCATTTCTTTCCTTAAATATTCACATCATAAGGCAACATGAGGTGAATATCAGGCTGTACAACTGGCTTCAGACTCTGACTGAGTATTAGCAATCTGGAGCTAAATGGAGCCTCTGCCTACTCAGATGGGCTTTGGAGCATGGCCCAGACATTTGCAGAGGGTTTTTTTCAGAAGAATGATGCTAACAAGACAACTGTAAACTCAATAAACACAAAGGCACCCAATTCCCCATGAGAATATTTTCCCCAATAGAAGTGCTTCGTCTTTGACTTCAGAAAACTCTCATTAGTGACCAAGAAATTGGGAAATAAAATTCATAGGTCCCTTGGAAACTATATAAAAAGAAAATCATTCAAAGTAAATATCAGTCTTAAGGTACATCTCTATAAAGCATTCTTCAGATTAAGGTCATTACAGATTGGAGACATAACTATTAATAAGATTAATGTAAGCAACTTGTTCTACTTGTTGAAAACCAACTTTTTGTTTTGTTTTGTTTTCAAATAAAGGATGTATTTGTTGTTCTCTGCTAAGGAAATAGTTGAAAGCTTCTTCACATAGCAATGACAGATCATGCAAGGCATGGAAAATGCTAGCTCACAGCAAAGAGAGCTAAGAAATACAGAAAACTTAAAACGAAAAAAGCCTATTTTGTCACTTGTTCAGAGCGCTGCTCAAACTCTTCCCTTGTGATTTGCCATCTCCTAGAACTTCTTGTCCAAATATATCCAGTAACACAGAAGTTTGCAAGCAAAGCAACTCCAGCAGCTTCGAGCTGTGCATTCAGTCTTCCAGTTTATCAACTTATACTCAATTCTCTTCATGTGACACGTGTCATTCATTTCAATAATTTCTTTGTGTAATTTAGTGAAATTTGTAATAGCTATTCATTATATAATTGTCTTAAAAACTATTCCTGACAGAAATGGAACTAGGTTTCTATAAGCAACAATGATAATGAATATACTAAGGGATACCAAGTTAGCCGGGGTGGGGGGTATCTGCTCTTTGTTCATACTAATAGAAATAATCCCTTCAAGAGGGCATGAGAGGATAGTCCTGTTACTGTAACAGCTACTTTGTTGATTTCCCGCTTTCAGACTGCACCTCAGCACAACAAAATTTGGATTATCTGAAGTTTATGCATTTGTATCACATGCAAATACCATAGATGAGTGAAATAACTCTGAACTTGATCATATGCAGCAGGCAGAGGAAAACTGAGAGGTTTTCCATTCTGCAAGAGCAGAGGAAAGGCAAGGGAAGCACAGCACAGAGGAAAACTGCACATTATATCAGGACTCAAGAGCACATAACCACAGTAAAAAGAACCAAATGTCACAGGCAAGCAACAGTAGAGTACAGACCCAATACACACAGATGTACCATTGTACATCTATATTATACTGTATCATTTATTTTCTGACTGCCTGAATACCAGGAGAGCCTTCAGGGCAAGAGGAGACAGAGCTCTGTTCAAGAGCTGGAGTGACATTGGTCCGTTTGGGAGCTAACGGCACAGAAGTAAACAGAAAAGCCTGGAAATGAGGTTAAAAAAAAAAGGCAAGAAAACTTAACTATGCTGGGTAGTCTTTAAGTAGGAGTAGCAGTGTTAAATAAGGACCTATTGCTTAAGAGAAATCTATGCTTGCATGTTACTCTTCTACTTCTTGCCTGTTAAACTCCCACGAGCTGTAACATCTTATCTGCATAAGGAATACAAATTGATCTTTGAGAAGTTTCCTCGCGATTTCTATTTCACTTGAAAAGTTACTTGTTACAGCTCTTGACAACCAAGTCCTTTACCACAACACAAGCTGGGTAAAAGGAGCACTTGGTAAGCAGAAGAAATGGATGGGGAGAGCTCTGTATTAGCTTCACTTCCCATGAGAAGGGCTAGGAACCTCTTAAAAGTGCAGTTTGTCAGCAGGGAAAACCTGAAGCACTGAAGAGCATGAAGATCTGCAGAACAAAGATACAATGGCTGGGTACATCTCTTCAATAGAGGAAGTTTAAATATTTTAAAGGATTTATGTTGCAACCAGCTTACTTGGAACACTGATCTGGCGGAGAGAGAGATGCAGACAGTTCTTGTTAACCTCGCACCCCCCTGGCAATGCAGGAGCTGGTTTGCCAGCACACTGACCAAGGATTTGGGCACAAGGATTTCGGAGTCCTCAAGCTGAACACTTCCAGCAAACATTAGTGTAACCCATCAAGATACTGAGCACTGCCCTGTTCAAAAGCCTTCCAGGAGGGGCCAGGACTACACCAGTGTGTAGATGAGAAGCTGCCTCCTGACGGGAAATCAGACCCTTTGGGGTGCTGGCAGGACCGCGAGGCCAGTGCTTGTTCTGCTGCTCGTGCCCACACGCTGCCAACACAGAATTCAGGTTTCAGGTAGCAGGCATTTAAGACTGATACTGGTTTAAAGTAAAATTCCATAAGATGCAAACATTTCCCCTTTTAGCTAATGCTTTTGTCCTCGTTAATGCCGTAACAACCTTTCCCCTCATATTAGCGAGGGGAGTTTTCTGTTTAAATCCATATATTTTCATGCATATAGCCCACAAGCCTGCTGTGAAACATTTTATTTCAGCAGCACTGCATATATAAGTTTTTTCCTTTCTAAGCAGAACCCTTCTCCTCAGCCCATGGTAGAGCAGAGCCCTTTCCCCCACCCTCCCGAGATGGAGCACAGTTTTTCTTTTCCATGGCAAAGGGTCTAACGCATTTTCCATTCTCTGCTTTGGCAAGTAGTAGTCTTCTCCCTTGGATATTTGATCTCATGCAGAAATAACAAGTTTACAATAAATGGGGGGAGGGCAGTCCTTGCCCCATAAGAATGTTTACTGTACATATATTACTTTCTGCAAATACTATTATTACCCTAGGCCCACAAGACAAAAGAGGCAAGGGGAAAAAAAAAAACAGTAATGGAAGTAGTAATAATAGAAGCAGAGGGATGCATGTGTTGGGGTATCAGCTGAAGTTGCTCTTGGCCTAATAAGCATGAGCTCAAGTTAGCAGGAAAAACAGGATACTTCAAGCAGAACACAAACCAGTCTGAACCTAGGGCCAAAACTATTAAACTTAGGTGCTCAAATACAAGGACAGAGCAGGTGTCCGCAGTCTATGATACTAAACCAAAATTGACAGCAACATCAAAGTACACGCCTGAGTAAATTATCTAGGTGTGCCAATATTGGGCACCTAATGTAGACAAAAGTTTCCAACTTAAGTCAAAACTAGCGCTTTAAAAATCAAACAAACAAAACCAACCAAACAAACAAAACAACAGTTACTGGCCTTGTTAGAACTGCCTTTGCACTAAGGGCAATACAAACCAGCTAACTGTTCAGGTACTCCTGTGACACTTCTATGGGCCATCGTGTAAAGCATTTATCTACAAGATGTTGTGACAGCTGCTTGCTAGAGGAAACACGCTAGACTAAAACTGTGGACATGTAAATTCTGTTCTGCTTCTGTCCCTGACTGCTCACCCAGACGATGCATGTGAATGTAAGCTGGGCTCAACACCTTCTGACCTATGTCAGTGTCTATTAAACATGACTCGAGGGTCTGTGATAGCATTCGTGTAGAAACCATACATGGGTTTGCTTAGAGTGGAACTTTCATTTAAGGGCCTAAGACCCACATAGAGGAAAAGGATGCAAGCCAGGAGGGAAAAAGATAGATGACCTCCGCAGTGCTACACAGCAGGTAAGTGCTAGAACTCGCAACTGATGTCAGGTCTTTTTGACCCTTACTTAATGTCCTGTGCCCATTTAGGAAACGCTGCCCTCGTGAACATTTAGAAGAGAATAGCCACAGGTGACACAGAAAAGCTGCAAAACAAATTAAATAAAATGTCAAGGAGGACTTTGCTGAAAGCTTCTCATGGCAGCTGCAATTTGTTTAGCAGATAGCATTCAGAAAGGACGCAGAACATTCTCTTCAATGCTACAACACCTTACTCAGACACCTCTTGAAGATCACGTCTTCCTTAACAAGTTACTTTTTCCTTTATGAAATCTCTTCAGATATGTTTTCCCCTATTTGATACATCTTCTGCCTACAGCTGCCACTGTTTATTTCCACTTCTCAGAATCATAAATCACAACATTCCTTTCTGACAACATCGACATAATTGCATTTCTCCAAATGAAAAGCAAGTTACCTGACCTTAACAGACATCCTTCACCGCAAAACCTTCTCAAGTCTTTAGTTATCGTTACATGCCACATGAAGAGCAATTTAACCAGTGCTGCAACTTTTCCCCACACTGCTTCTTCAAGGTGGTGTGACAGACATGTCTCTAGGTGTCTGTAATGCGCTTAGGCTGGTGTTTTAGCACAGTTTCAGTAACAGTTATTTAGTACAGAGTAGAAAGAGTGCAGGCTTTTCCATTTCAGTGGTGCAGGAAGTTCTTCCGAATCAAAGTTGTTTTTTATACTGATTTTTTCCTCCCCTCCTATCCCTACAAAAGTAAATGAGCTTTGGTTCTTCTTGTACATCAGAGCTCAGAGATTACTACAGACATACTAAACTATCAAAGACAAGTTATCAGGAAATCAACGTCACTTATTTCTTTAAAAAAAAATCATTAATTCCAAATGATAAAAAATGAATGACTGAAAAAATGTAGCTTGTATTCATATAGATGATAAAGTCCAGGCAGCTTAACCCATCAGCATATAGCTACCTTTTCTTAGCTCACCTTATCCTACAAGATAATACTACTTAATCTGTGCTTTATTTGAGTCAGATAAGCTTTAGGTTTAGACGTTTTTGTTTTAGATGTGTTTATTTTTACAAACACTCTCCAGAATGGAATGCTGGAAACTCAATTTTTGTGCACTGTGCAACTGCGTACCCAGGGACAGTTTTCTGTTATAAGTAACAATTACAATTCAAGTTTGTCTTCTCTACCCAAAGAGAACAAATCACCACTCCAGCATTAGGGACAGCCCAAGAAAAGCACTCTTTGGACACACAACGCAGCTCGGGGTTTATTTTTATGCATAATTTTAAAATTGTAAAGCCTTGTGAAAAAGGTAGAGTGGGGAGTTCGATATTTTAATCTGCACTGAAATAAAACCCGTAACCTTACCGAGCAAAATAGCCTTGTCTTCGTTCCTTCTTCTCTTCCTTGGTCTCCATTATGTGCACTCAAATGGGCGAGGTGAGCGGCCAGGCGTGATGCTCTTCTTCCCCTCAGTACCTCATATCCAGGTAGAGTTCCCTGTATATAACATTTATAAACAGGAAGTTCATAAATCACCATGTCAACAACACCTACAAAAACCAAATGCAACTGACACAATGACAAAGCAAAGTAAAACTTTAACTAGTCAATGCTTGTCATGTGGTATCAATTTAGTATACGGTAAGACAAAATACAATAAATGCACGCAGGCCAGTTTCTCCAGCACAGGAAGAGGCATACTACAAAGCAGGTAATCCAAAGAGCAGCAGCAAGTTGTAAAACCCTGGAAGGATTCAAGTCGTTAGCAACTTTACACCAAAACATCTTCCTGTGTGTTACAGATAGGAAGACTGAGACTCGTCAAAAACATCCCATAGAAACAGTAAAACCAGACTCTGTAATAATTCTTTAAAACGGTGAAAAATCAGAAAGTTTAAGAACAATGGAGAGGAGAAAAGAAAAGAGGAACCGACATTCTGTACACAGGTTTTACTGTTGGGAACAATACACAAGTTCAAACAGGCATACAGGGAGAAGAAATGGGATCGACCTCCTGCTCCTCAGATAAACTGCAGAAGTGCTGCGAGACTTGTAAACCAGGAGGTGGGAATCTTAGAACGGCTTGGCACTGACTGCAATTAATGATATGCCACAGCAACTGCTTTCAGACAGTCCTGCCAACAAGGTTCATCCTCTTCCCCTCTCCAATATACATTCAGGCCACCTTGATGGCATCTACACATGCACACCTTAAGTTAACTTCAAAGTTTTTTTTTTTTAATCAGTACCCCAGATTAAAGTTTAAACCAGAATTTACTACTGAACTTTTGAGTCTAATGGACTGTACAACAAAGAAATGGAAATCACGTAACTTATGATTCATAGAAGAACAATTACTCCAGACCTAATCAGTTCCTATTATTTTTTCCTGCATTAAAAGACCATAAGCTACAAGCTACCAGATGTCAGAGATAATGTAGTAAAAATAGATTAATCTATTTGAAAAGCCAAAGAGCATATTGTGCTACATTCTTTCAGAAATCCTTGCCATAACATTTTCTCCACATTTATGGAGCCTCAGACCACGGCAATTAAAGTCCATTGCTTCAAAATGCACATCCCTTACTCATTAATTTTGAACACAGCGAGGACATCATAAAGAAGCTAATTTCTCTGATCTCTATGCATCAGGCAGAGCCTTATTCTAATGGTCAGTATGTGATGGCACTCTTTACATGGCAAGTTTGCCTATGACATCTTTGGTTTATAAATAGAAGACTACTTTATCTCTGCAAGTTGATGCATGCTGCGGTCTCCAGCAGAATGCAGACATCTACATGACAGCAGCCTGCTCTGCTGTCCAGCCTACATAAGGGCATCGCACATCTCCCCAGAATTTCAGCACATCCTCACCTTCCCTGTTGAGTGAGAGGTAGGCTCTTAGGCCTTCAGAGCATCAAAAATGGTGTTTCTGTTAGCACTGCACTTAGAGCTACAAAAATCTTTCAAAAGCACACAATCACCACCTCCATAGCGAACTACATGAAGCTCAAAGAAAGAAGAGCCAGTTTTTCCCTTTCTCCTACCATCCCTCTACTACACGCTGTGGTGCGTGCATAGGAGCACTGACCGGTCACGTCCGAGTCTCACGTTGATATCAAGAACTACCAAATAACCAGAGTAGTGAGACAATATTGAACCCCCAAACAGAAGGAGCATAGAGGGACCCATGGGAATGAGAACAGGGAAGTGTCAAGGGTCCCTCAAACAGGACAGCTAGAAAGCACGGGATGAATGAAGGGAAGTAAGATCTCTCCTTGGGGCCTCACCCTGTGCAAGAGGTGGAGGCACACTCCTTCCATCCATTCTCTTCATCTCCCCTGACTTACTCATCCCACCCAGCAGAATATCTGCTCCAGCACGTTGCTTCCAGATGAAAGGAGCATCACTGACCAGGGAACCAGGAGAAAACCCTGCCTGCCCGCAGCCCTGTCCTGCCAGTGCTGGAGCAGCAACCCCCTGCTGCAAAGGGAGGCGAGGAGAGGGGCAGACTCTGGTGGGAGGGCTTCTGCCTAGAGCTGCAGGTGCTGCAGAAGGTGTCAGCACAAAGCAACCTGCCAAACATGAGGTTTGCTGAACTCAGAACAGATGGGCACTCTGAAGACAGGAGCGTTGTCCATAGACCAGAGGGAACAAAGGCATTCTGGGGAAACTGGCTTATTTTTTGGCTTATTTATTTCCTTTGGAAATAAAAATACACAGGGATCTTGTATCCTGTAATCAATCACTGGAAATTTTCACAATAAAATAACTTAACATGAGGTCCATCTCTGGTGACTTAAAACTTATTTAGCTTACCTTCTTAAAAGAAACAAAAGGATTATTCTAGGAAGGTCTATTTAAAGTTGAAAATTATACTTCAAAAATGTTTTCCTTCAGTACCAGGAAAAGCAAAATGATTTGTACAGCCTTCATGACCTCTGAGTTTATTTTTGTTCTTTGTAATCTTTCATGTACTAGTTAGCTTTAAGGGAAAAAAAAATGAAAGCGAGGAGGACCACAGAGTAACATGCAGTGATTGCTACTAAAAACAGTGTTTTTGAAATGCCCTTTTCAATTTTTAGTTAAGTAGGAGGACAAAAGCAGTGTCTACTTTATAGGTTTTCAGTGGTATTTTAAAGTTAATCAGAAAAAGCAAACCAATTCCACGCTTCACCCCTACCTGTCCTTCGTAGCCTCCCAATAAAAAAATACCGGGTATTCTTCACTAATATTAACTGCTTAAAATGTTATACGGATACACGATTAAAATGAGTCTTGGCTTCCTAGTAGCTGTTCTTTGTTAGAGATGAAGATTGAATTGGGCAGACTATTAAAAATGTATATATTTGGGGAATGTTTATATGCTGGGAGACAGACATGTTACTCATATATCATGAGTACAGTCCAAGCCCAAATGATGACAAAGCTGATTTCATGGAAATTTCAGGCTCCCTTTAACCCTTTCTACACTGAAGCTGAAATAGACAGTGACAATCTTATTTTACGTGTCTACAGCAGTGCTAATTCTTTTACTAGATTAATTCAAAAGGAAAGGTATTCCTGATGCACAATGTATTTATGTAGGCATCCTGTTAAAAATCTACTGCTCTCCAAATTCAGCAGAGTCAGGTAACATCTCACCTAATAATTATAGGAAGAAAAGAACAAAACACTTAAAAATACACTATGCTTTGCCGTTAGTCCTAGTGCTCTGGACTTCTTCGTTTAAATTAGTATAGTTTTGGATACTTGCTCCTTTGCCTGTTCAGGCATGCTGCTAGGGCACTACTGAGGACGCTGCTTGCTCTGCTCAAGGGTAAGAACCCAGAACTCCTGTTTGCTGGCTCTGAAGCAGCAATCACCAGTCCTCCAATTGTGAGCATTATTTTCCAAAACCACGCACATGAACAACAGCACATTCCACAGCACCAGCAACGCAGAAGCCAATGAAGTATCTGATTATTTTTAGAACATTCAATGGACCTGATAGCACATTGCTGGCCATCTGTGTCCACTGCAAGTCCTGGAACGACACAGAGGAAAAAAAAGGAAAGCACAAAACTATTAGAGAGTGCCCAAAGGAGGGCTACAAAGATGGTGAAGGGTCAAGAGAGCATGACGTATGAAGAGCAGCTGAGGCCCCTTGGTTTGTTCGGCCCAGAGCAGAGCAGGCCGAGGGGAGGCCTCATGGCGGCCTGCAGCTCCCTCACGAGGGGAGCGGAGGGGCAGGCGCTGAGCTCTGCTCTCTGGGGACAGCGACAGGACCCGAGGGAACGGCATGGGGCTGGGACAGGGGAGGGTCAGGCTGGGGGTTAGGGAAAGGTTCTGCACCCAGAGGTGGTCGGGCACTGGGACAGGCTCCCCAGGGCAGTGGTCACGGCACCGAGACTGACAGAGTTCACAAGTGTTTGGACACTCTCAGACACAGGGTCTGATTTTTGTGTGGTCCTGTGAGGACCCAGGAGTTGGACTCAATGATCCCTGTGGTCCCTTCCAACTCAGGATATTCTGTGATTCTATAATGTAAGATCACACAAGTCTCTTTCTCTCTCTCTGACACTCTTGTGTCAGTCTCTCTCAACCTTTTATCAGGTAACAAAAGGCAATAATTCTCTATTTTGCAAATGGAGAACAGAGATACAAGAAGTACCCTCTGCACACTCACAATGAGACCAGAAGAGCAATGTGCACAAGTATCCTCCCAGTACCTCTAATCCGAGCAGCCCCAGTAACAAACAGCAATGAGAACAAAGGAGGAGACTAACCTGACAAGGAACCAGCTATTATTTTCACTGTAAAATTTAAACTGACAAACCACGGAAACCCACAGCACAGTCTCAGCTTTATTTAGCTCTGTTGTAACTAAAGCTCAGGTCCACAGGAGGAAGTAAAAAGCCTAAGTTTCCCTGTGGATCTAGGTTCAAATGGTTCTCTTAACTCTTTCAGGTAGCATTGAACCAAGCTTATGAAAACCAAATCAAAGGTAGCATCCTGTACCTTAGCAGGGGCTCCACACGGCAAGAGTGATGGCAGCAATCACACTGTGAAAAGATGACAGAGGCGGCGAGAGGCCTAAGCGCACGATTTCCATCAGCAGAGAAGCCGAGCTGACATGAGAGAAAGCTCCCGTCAGGCAGCCAAGCAGACACGCGCAGGCTGAGGACGTACCGAGGAGAGCCCGCCGTGCAGAGGAGCAGCACGTGTCCCACAGGCACGCACCGCAGCCCACACCTGCTCTCTGCTGCCGCATCCCACGCAGAACCAGCTTTTTATTTCTGCTTTTTTATTTTACCTCTGACCCTGAGGCTACAGGCAAACAGCACACAGCTGCTCATGCAACTACACGTTTCCTTACTATCGCCTGCTGCAATACAAACATCCCAGCGTTGCCCCCCGTCGGTTTGGGGCATGAACCATCACCGATGACTCTGCCCAGCTCCGCAGCACAGCGTCTTCTTATGACTTCTGGGTACAGGTGGCCCTTCTGACCCCTACAAAAGGGCACCATGAGAGGCGATGAGGATCACACCAACAGGTCAGTCTTAAGACCAAAAAAAGGAAAGATACGTATGTAGTACTTTAAGTGCAGTGCGATATTAAAAATCTCCATCAAGCAGACAGAGTAAAATATTGTACAACAAACCACAGGTAGAGGGGAAGTATTTTCAGTGTGCTAGCTCTCAAACTGAACACCTGGGGTTGCTGTCTGTACCTCTGGTCAGCCCAAAGCAGCTACCAGGGCACTCCGCAGATGCAGCATAGGGTCTCACACAACACACTGAAGTATAAGACAGTGGAAACTGTGTATCACAGGACAGACGACATTCTCATTTGCTACCAGGTCATATATAATGCACATGATTAAGGTTCACCAGGCAAAGCACTAATATCAACTCTAAAATTCATTTCAGCATACATCACATTTTTATAAACAGGAAGGGGAAAGCACATTAGCACCTTAGGAGACGTGCTAAACTTTGCAGTATTTCATTAACATCTCACTGATTGAACTAACCAGGTTGAGTTTTACTGCCTTTATATTCTGCTAAGGCATTTCATTTGGTGTTGTCGTAAAGATAAAGGTTTCAGAATAAACACTACAGCATCTTAAGATGAAAGAATAACAGAAATGCACAGCCAACAAAGATGAAAGTAGCCACAATTTTTTTTTTTAGTCTTTGCTTCAGGCAGAATGACTTAGCTAAAATGAGACTGGAAGTTTTCAGGAAAGTGCTAGCACACACCAGCAAAACACAGCAGAGACTAGTTATGTTAATTAAGATTCAGTAGAGCAAACAAAAAAATGAGAGTTCATTTCAAAACTATCTTAAGATAAATACAAATTTTACTACAATTACCATGTAAAATATAATGTTACTTCTAAAACAATAATAAACTCTATCCTTATAAAGTACCACCAGTCCATTATATTTAATTGAAGGGTACTAAACTAAACTAGGAGAGCTTCCTCGCTTCAGTAAAGTTAGGGCTGATCATACAACTCTTGCTAAGGAGAAAAACCCTTATTTATGTATGCAACTCCACTGACCTTTAAAAGTGTTAAGCCTGTCATGTTTGTTGGAACAAGGCTGCACTCTTAAAAGCCTGACATGCAAAAATTAAAAGACTGAGAATGAATTTGTATGCAGAAACAATTTCTATAGTCCCTGTTCAGATTGAACACAGACCAGCATCACCATTTCTCCAAATGGATAGCCTGACAGTGATTTGATGTGGTCGTTGTACCCTGTGGACTCACAGCAACATTTTCAGAAGCCCAGGACAGTAAAGATGAGATCTGGAGATGAGATCTACAAAGGAAAAACACACCTGCTCATAGGAAACTGGCTGCAGTGGTTTAGGAGGTGGTTATCCCCATGGCAGAGGTGCAACAAGCCAATGATCTGACCGTTTTCATTCTGTACTAATGCAATAGAAGCAGGCTATGCTTAGATCACCACCAACTCGCCAACTGGATCTGCAAGAGCCCGTCCAAATAAAGAGCTCAAATAAAATAAACTCAAGGGGTCAACACAACAGACACGTCTGATTCAGAAACAGAACAATAACAAAGACTTGATTCAGTTCCAATGGACTTTCCAGCTGAATCATTCCTCGCTTACTTGGGAGGAGAATTTTACCACTAACTCAGGCTATCACATTTCACACAGAATAAGGGAAGCAAAAGAGTTGCCAGGAAGCCCAGCCCATGAGTGAGAAGAGAGTCAAGAGAGAAGAGCATCCAGATGTTATCTTCCCTGACTGGCAGCTGAACATCACCAGATGCGTTTTCCATAAGGATCAATGGATTCTGCTACATACTTTAGCTGTGAAATTGGTTACAAAACACAGTGTAAGCCAGTAACAAGCAGACTGCTATGCCATACTGAACGTAAAAGCGCAGCACTGTTTGAAATAAAGCCACTTCAAAAAAAAATTTCATTTTTAAAATCACCAATAAAGTTCCTACAGAATTTGCTGCCCATTGGAGTTTTAAAAGAATTAACCCCTTCATTTTCTTGTATCCCCTGTGCTAACTCACCCCTGTTCAAATAAACATCACGGCCAAGCCCTCTGAACCCAGCCACCTTTCACACTCACATTGTACAGGCACACACAGTATGCTGAGACGACATGACAAGTCCTGCATGCTTTATGGACTGTTGACAGAAAACACCGGTGCCTTCCTACCAAATACTGTAACAAAATATAAAAGGCAGCAGAAAAAACATTAGCATTTGGATAAGGAAAACGAACTCCACAGCCACCAAAGTACAGACAACCTCATACATATAAACAATTGAAGCACCCAAGAATTTGCAGGGTACTGGTTCCAGTTATTTGTAAGATTCCAATAAATTTTAGAAACCTTATGAAATAAACTAAGTCTCTCAACATTCTTTGTCAAAAACATTGCTTTCAATTCACAGGCAAGAGGCTGAGATCCAGAAGGATGTTGTGGTCATTCTGCAAAGTTACTACAAAACCACAGCTCCTATAACTGTAAGCAAAATGGTTTGTCCATTGTGCCTTTCTTTCCCAGGACACCTTTTGAATGAAATGAAGCCTGTGTTTACGCCACGTACTGAGGTACTTCAACCTCTGTTTACATGGCATTTCCAAGTCAGATCCTAAATGCCTGACATATGGCAACACAGTTCCACCACTTCTGAACAAGAGGAGGATGCGGTTTACCACATCCAGAGACGAGAAGACAGATGTACCTGTTTCTTACCTTCCCCTGGAGCATGCAGGGCACATACACAAAGGACTTATACGTATGTACTCAGCAGCATTCACCTAAAACACTAAGTGCTTCTAGTTTTCTAAAAAATAAAAATTCATGAACACTCTAGACACATCAACTCACATTTAGAAAACCCCCTTGGGACTACTTTGCTGATTTGACAGTTGACACCAGCACGTTCCTTGCTTGTAACAACTGCTAGCTTTATGACCTGTTTATAAACATTTCAAAGAACGCCTGCACAGGTATGTTTTGACAAGGTTTTGACACACGCATACACAAATCAATGCCACTCCCAGAGCAGATGACTTATTAGGTTCTCTGCTGTTTTTAACAGACGTGACCAAGTCCTCCCCCAATTCCCTGCGCTGAACCAAGCAAAGCAACAGAAGCAGCAAACAGAAAGTCACTCCATCTTCACAGCCCCTAAAACAGCACAGTGTTACAAGACAGCATGAGGTAGCAAAGGGGCTTTGAACAACTAATCTAACCTAGCTTGGGAGGGAGGTTGGACTAGATAATCTTTAAGGTCCCTTCTAACCCAACCCATTCTGTGATTCTCTGAAAACCAGCCAACTGCCTGGTGCCACCTCTGAGCCAGCTGAGCCATCAGAACCATCACATATGCAGGATGCTGTTAAGGGACATTGGATCGCAGCATCACATACCCCAGGCCTGGCCACACCTCAGAGCTGCTCCTGTAGGACTCAAGTGGGATTTGCATTGGCAAAAAATGCAGAGTTCCTGACACAGCAGCACCACTGCTGAGAGGTACAGCAAACGTCCTTTGCCAATCGAGTGGACCTCAGCCAGCAAAAGTGCTGAGCCAAAGAAACTGGGCTTTCTGAAGCCATTAAAACACGCCCCTGCAGCAAGCAGTTGCTGTGATTTGAAGTACTGCTGCCCTTCGCCTTTCTCCCTTTCACCTACTGCAACTGTTTATCACTCTTCCACCAAAAGTTACCAGACAAATTACCTGTGTGTAACAGTCATCAGAAGAGACTATATCTGCAGCTCAGTTGTCTCCTGCCATACCAGCTCACTCCCACTTCCACTGGGCTGACCTCCTGAAAGCAGAGCCGGGCTTTGCACCACACTGATAAACTGCATGCACGTGTTTTTTTTCTGCCAACTCTGCCATAAAAGACAGAACTGCAGCAGAAAGCCAGGACAGATGTCTGTAGATGTAACTCCTCGTGCAGTCACCCAGCACGGTGAACGTACTGTTTGACACCTGGGAAGAGGAGTGCTGATGAAGCCTACAGCCAGCAAGCTCGAGGTGAGAGGCATAGACTAGAAAAGATAAATGCATGCTCACAGTTTCACAAATTTACTCTCTCTTCTCAGTTCCTGCCCCACCAACCCAATAAAGGATTATACCAAAGATAAATCAAGTCGAGGTAGGTTTGAAAGCAACCGATGTTCTTACTTTGAAGAGTCACTTCAAGAAAAACAAAGATGCAGCTCAATGCTTGGCACAAATACACGTACTGTAAATCCCCTTCTAATTACTTTAGATCCCAAAATGCTTAAGCATGATGTTAGGTTTCTATTTACAAATTTCTATTTACAAATAGCCCTGCTGTACTAGATGAGACTTGGTTAGCATATTCTCAGTGCTCTACAGAACAAGGTCAAGAAACAAGGAAGTATAAAAACATGCAGAAATCTATCAGTTTAATGGGAAGTATTGCAATCAGCCAGGTACATTTCCCACAAAATTAATAATTGTGCTTTGAAAATTACTATAAACTTTTATTTAGAAAGTCCTTATTATTTTCAAGTTTTCAGGAAAAAAAAATACAGCCTACTGACACTACAATATTAAAGATTAGCATTTAAATATTCAAACACTTAAAAAACAAGATAGAAGAGGTACCCAAAAGGAAAAGGCTCGTTTCCAAGCTCCCCCTCAGCATCCCTTTTCCAATCAAGCCTGCCCCAAGGACCCATGCAAATCCTAGGTCACGGCCGTTCCTCCCTCACCTACCTCCCAGCCAAGAAGCAGAAGGGGCTGAGAGGAGGAGCGGGAGGGAAAAGGGAGTCTCAGAGTAGTGCAATGGAAATGTTTTCCGATCTGAAACACGGTTAACAGAACCAAAAAGCCAGGTCTCCATAGCAACCCCAACTCTGTCACATTGCATACGCTGTATATTAAGTAACATACTGAAGGATTTCATTGTAACAGAAAATCCTGTGTGTTTGTAACACACAAGGATTAACCCTGAAAACCTTGACTGGTTATTTCTGGGCTGCTCAGCCCCCAGCATTTACTGCGTTACGGGGCTGTGAGCGCGGCCCGGCAGGACGGCGCGCAGGCCGCATTCCTGTCACAGCGCTCCCACAGCCACTCGCACCCCTACCGCCACACGGCCCGTGTTAAACGCAGCAGCGTTTCTAATTATGTCCTTCTTTCTTGCTGAATTCCTTTAGGTATTCCATAACAAAGAATGATTTAGTTCTCTTGCTCTTCTGAAATATCCTCAAAACCTTTATTATCTTTCCGTTTTCCCTTTCTCCAGCTCCTACACAACGCTACAGAGCTAGCTTCTGGCCTTGTACTGAGAGCCAGCTTGCACTTATATACAGGACAAGAACTTCTATGTGAAACTAAATACACCTTGGTATTTAACAACACGCTCACATTTACCCACCCAATTAATTAGACAGCCTCTCTGATTAGCTACTTGCTTCTTCACTTGTTTACAGCTACATTGAAGTAATTGCTTGGCCTAGCTCAAGTAGAAGTCAGACAGAACAGTTAACTATTTTTTTTTGTCCATGTTAAAGACTTTTTTTTTTTGAGGATCTATAATCCATCCAGTTTTGATGTCAAAAACTTAAGATTTGGCAGACCAAAAACTTTGGCAGACTGCAATGCGGACATTTTCACAGGCCCTCTGGAAATCTGTCCAAACTGTGTAGAAATATACACCTTTAAGAAAAAAAAAGAAGAAGAAAAAAAAAAAGGAAAATGCAGCTTACACCTACCCCATCTGGGTACGTGAGTAATCTGTAGTTAAAAAGCACTGACACATTACCCGTAGGAAGCCCATTATCCCCGAGCAAGATCTGTGTTCTTATCAATAACCATTACAAGGCTTAGGATTAAAACGTACACTTCAAGCCTAGAGTGCACTGCTGGGCTAACCTAATGAGCAGGTGGTATGTGGCATGAGCTTTCCATGGGTCAACATAGCTTTTCTGAGCTATCTGCTTGCTGAACTCAGTGAAGCAGAAAGATAAAAAGTGAAGAGAAACAGGAAGAAAGATACATTTCAGGGCCAGATAAAGTAAATTTCAATTTATAACACAGTATGCTGTCATCCTAAAGCCTTTCAGTGAGACGATAATCATCTGCAGCTCTTTCATCACCAAATGCCAAACAAACAGCATGTGGGATGAAGAAAAAAATCAAAACTTAAACATCAGTTATAAAACAGTACCATGTAAAACTTTTAAGTGCAATATAATGTTGACTGCAAAGCAGTTAAGGGTTGAAAACTGTACTCAGCACTGAAGGTAAAGTCCAGATTTCAATGACATCCACGGAAATTTGGATGGATAGAGACAGAAAGATGCTCACAGGCAAAAGAGACACTTTTCAAGGCCAGTTACCATTTACGAAGGGATGACAATCATTTTGCCTAAGAAATATATTTTCTAAATTGAAACCCTCACAGAAAGAAAATGAAAAATAGCATCCAAAAATCCTATCCTGGTCCACATAACAAGATGACCACGTTACAGCTAACAAGCACAGAGAAATACTCCATCAGAAGCACCTTAAAATCACATTTATTGCTATAGGTGGCCTCTTCAGCTCTGACAGCCTGCAATCCTTGTTGGCTTTCTGATAGCATTTACACAGGTTGCCCACAGCACTGCTGTGCCTCGCTCCTGATGGAGCAGGGCTGGACTGGATTCTGCAAGGAGCAGAGCACTCCTGCTCGACAGAGCTTGGGCATTTCCTTCCCAGAAGTGAGAACAAGGAACATAATGCACCTTTCTTTCTTTTCTCATAGTCTGAAATGTGCTTCACAGACAAGAAGGACTAAGACCAATTCTCCCGGGTAACATATTTTCTCCATAACTCACTATTCACTGCCTAAAAGCAGTTCACCAACATCCATCACTGCATCAGTCTGGTAGTTTCCTTGCCACTCTTACCCTTCGTAGAAGTATCTGGATTTCTTGTATTTATTATCCGAGTAGATTTCCAGGAGAGAACACCCACTGGGAGCTCCTAAGTTGTAAAAGCTGCCTGTTATCTGCCAGGTTCAGCCTGGGACTGAGAGCTGCCACAACCATATTCAGGAAAGGACACAGCCAGTTGACAAAACATTGAAACTTGCCACTTGACACAGTGTCATCTGAGTGGGAAACTCAAAAGAAAACTAATCTCTGGCTCCTTAATCACTTTTCATGACAATGTGCTACTTGTACCAACAGAAACCACACGTTACACTGCGATTTTTAAACCAAATAACCCACTTTTAAATGTATCCACTGACTGATCAGTTAGCAGCAGGGCTCCATTTGAAGGAATACAGAATTCTTATGTTTAAGGAAACAAATATGCCCCAGCAAACAACCACATCGACATTAGCTCCACATGAGAGATTTCGCTTTCAGTCCTGCAGCAGGACACAAACACAGATGACACTGCAGGCTCCTGCCTAGCCTCTGTACGGTGATGTAATGATGCCAGCCAGCTACCTCTCACCATCTATTCACCCCTAGCAATAAGCCATGCCCACCCAACAGAGCTCAGCATCATATCCTAAAAAAAAAAAAAAAAAGCCTACCAGTAAATCAAACAAAATTTCTTCAGCTGATCCCTAAGCGGAGAACAGAGAAAGGCAACCTTGTAATTCCTTTGCACTTCACAACTCATCTCTTAGCCGCTCGATGACTACTCAGACTGTGTGCTACTTGACCCCTCATACTTGGGCAGCAAGAGGGCCTCCCATGCCCATCAGCTGTCGCCCAGCTGTTAAACATTTGACCCATATCTGCCCGAGTGACTGGTTTACATCAGGCAAAGTCAATCTCTCACCACACACCTGGACATGTTTCAGCACACAGGACACGCTGCTCCATAACAAAGTAGAAGTCAAAGATTTGTCCACTTGGTTTACCACCCATTGTCACCAGGATGTCACCACTCACACCACGCACCTACTGGACAACTCCTGCAGGCTGGAAGCCCTAGGAGCTGGGACAGGTGGAACTGGCTGGATTTTACGGCATGCGTTATCAGAGCTGCTACCTTTAGCCATCAGTCTTCAGCAGCTTCACCGCAGAAGGCTTGATAAGAAACCAGGATGGAAAAAAAGGGAGTATGAGAAGTCAACCATTGCTTGTAGATTACAGGAAAAGTTATATATATATAATATATATTCTAAATGACATACAAACCATCTTAATATGTGAAACAATATTATACTCTTCATCATTCTTCTGAATTAGCTGAACCTCTGTGAGGAACTATCAAGAGAAACTCAAGCCATTCTCCAGCCTACCAAGCTTTACCGTGTTTGGTACAGCTACCAAAACCTGCATGCAGTATCATACTCAGCTTTACCAGAATAACTCAGGATTTCTTTGGAATCACTACAGCTATTGAAAAGCATTATACAAATGTCACTTCTCAAGCTAATGGTAAAATAAAGCCCCTGCCATCATACTGGGGGGCCACCACTTGACCAAGAGACTGTCAATTACAATGCACTAATACTACCTACTATGTTCTTTAACTTACATTTTGCACACTGACAGCTGACACAACATGCAAGCACTGCTGAGCTGCTGATACTGAATCATTCCATGTAACATCCCATACAAGCCACAACCGAGGCCAATCCCAATTAGTTTCTGAAATCACAGAATCACCTGAGCTGGCAAGAAGCCATCCACACCTCTTCCCCTCAGAAGTGATGGTTCATGAACATGCATACTTCTTTTCTATTTGTGGCATTACAAAGAAAACAAACCAGAAAATAAGACAGATGGCATGTGGGACAGAAAGCAGAAAAAAAAAAAGAAAAAAAAACAACAGACAAGTGTAGCTGCAGAGAAGGAGCACTGTTAGAAAGGTTAAATTACTTGAAAAATGACTCAGGGAATAAATTACCTTTTCTTAAGACAAGTGTGAGTTCAAGGTAGTAGTAGCTGTCACTGTGAATTTCTGTAAAACAAAGCTGTGATTTCCTCTAACTGGTGCGCTGGGACAGCTCCTTGTCTGCCCTAAGTCTTAGATTTTGGTGAAATGGCTCTCAGGTATCTACAGAAACACTGAAGGGAGATTCCCCAAATCAGTCACTAATAGGTGAAACTACTGTAAGAAAACTTGCATTCTAGAAATATATAATTCCTATTAATAAAAGGCTTTTAAAACCTGCTAAATAGAAAGGGAATCAAACAATCCGAATTTGACACTGCAAATAAGAAGGTAAACACAAATCTTGCCTGTATAGAGAGAGATTCTGATGCTTTCTGTTCTTGTGAACTTGGCTGGTTCTCAGAAGGAACTACATTTAGCTTATCAAACGGGAGGCCTGATGCTCAATCACAACACGTGCTACAGGAAACAGAACAACTGAAAGCTGGGAACAGCTTCATCCAGCTGACAAGGTCACAGGACCACACAAGACATGGAGTCCGAGGCATACAACTGAAAGCTCAGCACACATTTTAAAAGCAAGATAAGTGATGATCAGAAAGGTTTGTTAAGATTATGATGTATACCATATCCATTAAAAGCTCCAAGTTTAAGCCAAACTTCTTCCTAGAAGACAAGAACTTGTCATGAAATCACAGCTTATGTCTTCAGTGAGTATAGGCTCATCACTGGCTCACAATGTGGTGCCAAACTGAAACACGGATATGAGCTCTGCAAGTTTGGCCAGAGACTGGGAGCAGCACTGGTGTGAGAGCAGAGCACTGCACCGCGAGTAACTCACCCTTCCCAGCACCTTTTTACTAGCTTCTGCATTGCGACCCATCATGAGGCCCTGACACACCCTACAAAGCCTGCCTGCACACCGTCCTTCTGCAGTCAACAACAGAAATTGCAGATTCATAACTAAGGGCCCCTGGACCGCTGCAGAGTGCTGCCGACTTCAAAACAGAACAAGCAGTTCCTCATCAGCATCTTTCGGCTGCAGCTCTGCTGCTTACACCTGCTTGATATTTTGATCAAGAACAAAGAAGTATGGCTTTCCACCCACAATCAGAAGAGTTTGCAAAGACAAGGGGGAAAAATACCCCCATATGTGTGTTTAATGTGTCAATCTGAAACGATGTGTTTGTAGCGGGAATATAATCCCTCTGGTTTGCTGTGAACCTTGTCACTGCCTCACTATTTCATGAATCAGGCTAGGGAGAAATGACTTGGGGATAAGTAAACCAGTCGGATCTCAAATAAAGAAAGAAATCTGAAAACTTGTTTCTCCTACCCTCATATTTCCTTCCTTGTCAACGGAGCCCCTCAGTGAGTTCTCTCAGTGTTGACTTCACTCCTCAGTTGTGGAGTTGTTTCCTCTTTTAGGAAGAATGATACTAACCCACATGGAGTCCCTGAAGCAGCAGCACCATTTGTGCGTTTTCCTCTTCCACAACAAAGCTGACCCTGAGGCTGAGCTCTCACACAGCAGGGAGCAAGAAATGATGAGCTCAGAGGTCGGCTGGCATCTTCACCCTCCGCGCTGTACCAGCAGGCAGATGCTTCATCAAAATAAGAGCTGAGCCAGTAAAGCCTCAGACGTGTTTGGCTTATTGATCGTGGGGAGGAAGAGATTTGTCACTCTGTCACTCCTTGGACGGCCACACCAGATTCACTCAGCCTGCAGAGCTGAGGTAACACAACCGACTGCTGAACAGTCCCTCGATGCGAAGGGCACAAGTCAGGTGCAAGATAAGGAGTTTTACCGTTTCTGTTGCTGGTGGTGGCTATACTCTAACTTTCCTGCACTGCCTATTAGAAAGCACAGGTCAAACGAGACCCTTCATCCTCCATCTAGATCATAACTGTCTTCTGTAAAAACCTCCAGCTGCCTGGAGCAGCAATTTCTTGCATCAGATCATGCTCCAGAGGGTTACAGTAATTTCTGCCTTTGGCACGCTCACCCGGATTGGTGACTGCACGGAGCCGCTGTAGCTGCCATACCTATCTATAGGATGTTCACAGCTTTGTTCATAACCTTTTTAAAGAAATGTTATTCTCCGAGACAAATTACTTTCCAATGATTTCAACTTTATTTAAACAGACAGAGACTTATTCCCTGATACTGTAAAACATTTGCAAGTTGTCCACTCAAGAGAAGTCAGGATCCTAAGCTAGGCAAATATTTACAGAAGCAATCCCTAGCCAACCTGAGTCTTCCCTTTCAAAATCCTGGATACATAAAACAACAAAGCAGTGCTCCTATCCAACAGGACAAGGACCGTTCCAATCAACTCTGAGTCACTTCAGCTCCAAAGGGAAATATTTATCATTTCAGCAGTAGATGTGGCAAATCAAAACCAGAACGTGGCCGTTGATACAGTGAAAGCACAAGAGAACAGCCCACTGGGCAAAGGCAAGGCCTGAGCCTCACAGACCTGACTTTACAACTTAGATAAATTAGGTTTTCTGGAAGTGTGCCTTTTTATATCATAATATACAATAACAACAACAGTACTGAATTTAATTGAAGTACAGAATTTCCTTCAAACTCAAGATTTTGCTTCACTTAAAAAAAAAAAAAAGGAAAGGAAAGCCATTAAAAAGCATTTTGTGTCTACAAGCAGTCCCATCAACTTCATTACAGCTCTTCACAGGACCCAAGTTACTTATGGGCTTAGATCCTTACTACCGTTTGTTTAGATCCTTACAACTGTTTGTTTATATTTATGGCCATCATCCAGGTAAAAGGGTGAAAGAGAGCACAGCCTACAGCCCACTAAACGTACATATTTTGAACCATGACTTACACTTAAAGACATCTACTCCTGATGAAGTAGCTTTCATTCAGAAGCCATAAAAGCGCGTGCATTTTCTTGGTGTTTTCTGTTGCGTTCTCCATCACTTTCTCAAAGACCGAGTGGGTACACAAAAAGATGCATACACACGCATCCAAAAAGCAGTACGTGCATAACATAACATCCACCCTGTGTAAACACCTGCTTATACGACAGGCTGCAAGGGTTCTCCAACAAGCGTTTTAAGCATCACCCCAGCGCAGGCCCTCCGCCGGGCTGGCGGCCCCTCGCAGCACGCCGTGACCAATTAACGCGCACCCAATTAACCCGTTACCGCTACCACCAGAGACGCCTGACGACCCAGCGGGCTCCCGGTAATCGCGGCGTGGGAAGCAAACGCCGGCCGGCAGGCTGTCCCCCGGCGCAGGCACCCCTCCATCCCCTCGCTCCGCCGCCCGGGGGCCGCCCGGCCGCGCATCCCCGGGTAGCGCGGCACCCACCAGCCCCCGGCCGGCCCCACCCGGAGCAGCGCCGGCAAGGCGGGACCGGGAACGAACCGAGGGCGAGCCTGGAACGTTCCAGCAATCCGCGGCGAGGTCCGGCGGGGCTCGCGCCCGAGAGCCGGAGGAGCCCGGCCCCAGTGCCGGCGGGCAGGGGCGCCGCCGCGGGCCCGCCTCGGGGAGACGCCCGCCCCTCCCTGCCTGCCTCCCTCCCGGCCCGGGGCTCCCCTCACCTCCCCTCCCGCTCCCGCTCCGCAGCTCCGCCGCACGCCTGCGGCCGGCCCTGCCCGCCCCGTGTCTCCTCCTCCTCCTCCGGCCGCCCCCGGCCTCCCCGCCTCCCCGGCACCCCCGGCCGGCCGCACCTGCAGGGCGGCGGCATGGCGGCCCCGCTCCCCGCTCGGCCACGGCTCGGCTCGGCCTGGCCCGGCCCGCGGCTCCGCCCCGCCGCAGCTCAGGGCGCAGAGCAGGGGGCGCGGCCCGGCCGAGGCCGCGGGAGGGGAGCGGGGCCCTGCCTGGGCACGGGGGGCTGCCACCGGACCGGGCGTCGCGTGAGGAAGGCCGAGCTCCGGCCTTTGCCTCCGTAGGAGGGGTTTTAAGGACGATGCGGAAACAGCGCTTCGGGATACCGGGGTTAACCGAAGCCTTTCGACCCTTGGGAAACGGGGATGCCCGCAAACTTTATCTCTTGTCTCCACGCTCTTGGCGCGCAGGCTCCTTCGCAAACACACCCAAAGCCCAAAACAAAACCCGCCCTAGTTATCAGAAGCTCCGTTCCCTTACCTTAGATCACTCAGGGTAACCCCTCCAGACCTTACAGCTGGCCTAAACAAGATCTCGCTTCGTATCCATCCCCTCCTTCAGTCCGTAACCAGTCTGAAAGACTGCAAAGCCCAGGGAAGGGCCCTCGGTATTACAGCACTGTTAAATCCCAAGTTGTACAAGACAGGCAGATACATGCATTCATAAAAATTTAATTGTATAAACACGCATACAGACAATAAAAAGACGTGCAAAAATAAAACAGCAAGTGCTGTGCGCGCATCTGAAAAATCATTGTTCTTAATAGTTATGGTGTTAATATTAGAACTTGTTGGATGTATTAGAGAGGTGTTTGTCACAGGCATATTTTTTAACCTAACTGCTGTTTAAAGACCCCTCTCAAAATCATGTATGTTGATTCCAGGTGTGAATGCAACTCTAATATGGATATGCAGCCATCTCCCCCCACTACCACCACCCTACTCATAGCATAGGCTTTCTGCCGCTCAGTGTCAATACTGGGTCAAAAATACTAAATTTGCTGCTGTATTTTCAGCTAAAATTGAAGTTTGTACCTGTTTTTTTTTTGTTTGTTTGTTTGTTTGTTTTCTTTCTTTCCCTGAAACGTTTGGCAAGATACAGATTTTCTTTAACACACAGTCTCCACCTTAGAGGATACATTTTCATAGCATACTGAATTTACTACATCTTATACCTGCATTATTACCCAGGCAAAAGATGGCCAATCCCAAAGTTACATCAGCTAAAACCACAAAGAGCTCTCTAACACAACATAGAAGAATGGGGCTATGCTCCCAGGTACCCCTCAGGTACTGTGTAGATAACAAAATTTGGGGGAAAAAAAAAAAAAAAAAGAGAGAGAAAGAGACAGAAAACTGCAGGCCTAAAATAGTACCACTTACCTGACTTCTTTTGGGTTTGCTGAATTGCTATAGAAGATACACAGCCCTATCCATCAAAGTTGTGGAAAACCTACTTAATCTCCTAGCTGAACTTAAATGACAATGACAGTGACTAACACCTTATTTTAGCTCCAGGAAAAGTTGTCTCTGTCCCTGTCATTCCCCATCGTCATTCCAAGCACATCAGCTGTATTGTCTTGTGTAGGAAACTCTGTGAGGGTGATGCTTAGATTCCACACAGCAGACAAAGTAACTACACATTTCTTTTCAGTATTTACATTGCCCCAAGCATTTTAAATGTATATTCCAGCTACAGGTATTCGGAAGAAATCATTCAAGCTCCTGTCACAGCAGCAGAATGAGCATGCTGAGGCTGGAACAGAAGCATGTCACAAGTTCTGGTTACAGCACTGTGGGATATTGCCTGGGGTTCAAGGCAGAGAGTGAGTGTCGTTGGAAGAACCTGCGTGACTGGATCTAACAAACTATTTCATTTAACTGAGCCTGGAAGTAAGCGGTACTGTCTGACTATCTGTTACAATGATGATCATGATATATAGGTATAGGTAGAGATACAAATACACATCACCTTTGAAACAAAATTTAGTTTTTACCTCTGTATAGCACAGATAATAGAAGACAGTCTGAATGATTTGCTCTTTCCCATGGTAATATATCCCTGTGGCGATTATTTTGAATAAAAATGATCTAATGCTGTTTAATTCATGGTCTCTGTGATACTAAAACTTAGAATATCCTTATCCAAGAAAATCTTAAATTCAGGTTGCTCATTCATTTCAGGATCAGACAAATTTGTTTTATCGCTGATTGTGCTACTCTGGAGGCGATGAAAATGCAAGTTTGCTTTTTAATCACTTCCAAATTGAGAATTTTAACCCCAGGAAAAGATTTCTTACACAAACTCACATGCATAATAACACGTGGAAGACAGAATAGACTTGGGATATTTCAGTACAATATCTGAATGGGTCTCGATCTCCCACTGAATACCCACAGCAGCATATATCGATAGAACTGCATACATTGCACAGAATAAAATTGTCACAGATACTGACAGTAAGTTTATGGCCTGCACTCAGATCAGCTTAGCCAGTATCAGAAAAAAGAAACAATTGCTCATGCATGGTTCATGTCCTCTTTTTTTAAACATCTGCATCTGTTAGCTTATTGCTCATTTGTTTGAGGAAGATAACCTGCAGTAAAGAATTACGCTGATGAGCCTGAATACCGTTAACAGCCCAGTTTTGAAAAGGTATAAAAATAAATGTAGATGGATGTTTTCTATTCCCATTAACAGTCATCCTGGTCTTTCCCAAGAATTCTTATGATTTTTCACTATGAAATAGTCACTAAATTGGTTTCGTACAGGCAGTCTTTTATGCCTAATTGAGGTTCTGCTTGATACTACCATGCACTGGGGGCCGACTTCCGTAACAACAAATTGTTATTTTTAGCTTGGTTTCAGTTGATGCAAAGAGGAATTTTGCAAGTCTCCCCAGCTAGCCCTGTAGTTTTGAATCAATTGCCTAGATTTAAAACAATTTAACAGACAGGGGTATTGAAAATTTCTACGACTTTCACAAAAGTGAAACAGAAAACGACCAGAGCTTGAAAATCTGTGAGAAGTTCTCCCCACGTTATTGTTTACCAGTTTCTACTGTCTAGTACAGCAAAACAGTAGATTATTCCAAAATGCTCTCTAGAAGAGACTGTGAAAGAAAAAGGATTTGTTCACATACATGAGGAGATAATAAAAAGTCTTATTTGTTTCAGCTAAGGTATTTTGTTGAGCTCTGTGAGAACACTTGATGAAGCACCCCACTGCCATACCTGATCCCAGACCCCGGGATAACATACATTATAATACAGGATAGAAGGAAAAGCTGACACAGGTCTCCCTGGATCAAGAACAGTGTCAGAAGAATGGAAGATCAAGGGAGGCAGTAGTAGAACTTGAAAAAATATTCAGAAAAATATTGTTGGTGAGTTACTCCTCTATTTTTCATGAGAGTCTTTAAAATATTTTCTATTTGTAAATAGTAAATAACTAGTCCACACAGTATTAAGACATGACACTGCAAATTCTCACATACTGCCCCCTACCTCTGTTGAAAATAAACTGCAAGAAGATAGAGCAAGTCACCTTAGAGCTTCTAAAATTAAATGGTCTTTGAGCTAGGAATATCAGAATTGCTGTAAAATTTGGAAAACTTGTTTTGAGATTCTCTTTAAAATTCATTTCATAAAAACAATATTATGATGAAAACAGCTACAAGAAATCCAAACTACATTTTTTTTCCCAGAATATGTGTATAAACTATCGGTTAGGTAACCATTCTGAACATACATAGAATTAAGCATAAAATAGCAAAAGACAGTACAGCATTTTTCCTTCACTCTCCTCTCCATCTCCCCAAAACTGGGATAATGCACATTTGAAACCTGGATAACTTAAAGAAGAAAAACTGATGCCAAGACTTTCCAGATCAAATAAACAGCTGGGGAAAGAGAAGAGTGATAAATGCACACATTACACATAATTATGAATAATGTTTACAGTGCCTGTGCACATCAAGGATTTTCCCTACTACTGAAGTGGGTACCCCAGCTACTAAAGACAATTTGTACTTACCATTGTATAGAAGAAACATATCCAAATAAAAGACTTTCAGTAAATTAACACATTACTTTGATGTCATTCTTACTCATTTTTACCTAGTAAGCCTGCTGTCACACATCAATTAACAAGGCAAATTAGAGTAATAACAATACCTAATACATTCATATGGAACAGACAAATTAATCGCATGCTGTTTACAGCTGGCAGCTAAAGTAAGGGCTCTGATTTTTCATCTTTAAATACCCGACTCTGAAGGCTGGGGTACAGAGCCTCTGACACTGAGTGCTACTCACTTGGCGTTACTGACACACTGCCATCCGGTCGTGTTAGGTGACAAGGAGCATCGCTCTCTGACATCCCTCCCCTGCGGCTCTCAGGACGATCGTTCTTCTCCAGCTGGCATCGCAGGGACGCAGGCACAGGCAGCGGCTGCTTCTGCGCGGGCAGGAGGCTGAATCGCTGACAGCTTCACTGATGGGTTTCTCTATCGCATGTAGGAAGCCAGAGAAGAGGCACAATCTTTTGCCAGCGCACATGACCTGCACGGAAAAGAAAGCCTTTTCTAAAAATTACCACATACCCTGTGACTCTCCGTGCTATTTTCCTGGTGGTCATGGGGTCTGTCCCCTCACCACTACAGCCTGGGTTCACACCCTGGAAAAGATTTCTTATTTCGGTGAAGCTTCTCTTGTACATACATACATTCAAGTTTTCAATACCCTTACAGCTGCAATCAGGGATTCTTTCACCGATAAAAAGAAATTTCATCATATTATTGCACATTCATGTGGACCTACCCTAGTTTTAAAGCACCTGCCCTGAGTGCTGTTAGCATCATAGCCACTCTGTAGCTCTGAATTCTGTACCCCTCCAAAAGCCTCTCTTGGGGTGACGGTAAGTGCTTGGGGTGGAGGAGCCTGTGCTGCTAACAGACGTCATGGAGCTGGTTAAGCATGCAACTGTATTTAATCCAGCTCGGTTCCTGTGGTTTAGAACTACCTTAATATTTAGCTGTTGTTCCTGTCCTGCTCTGGGGCCAAAATAATCACTGTGTTTACAATGGTACATTTACCCTTGGCTCACATTGGCGTGAAACCAGGTCCCACGTGGTCTTTCTCTTCAACGAGGGGCACTGGTGACCTGCTGGGACCAGGGACTCTCTCACCTGGCCACGTCCCTGTCTTTCTATATGTCTCTGGCCACAGTGGCACCTCAATCTGAGCTGCTGTCTGCCTCCAGCACTCCTCAGCTTTGTCCCCTCACGGATGAAAATGCCTCGGTCTTACCGAAGAAGCTGCTATCAACATGCGCATGTGAAATGCAGTTCTTGCAGTGTGCAAGACTCTGTCCAAGGGGGCCTAATCCTAACGTTACAGTTTTATAAGTTACTTACATCACTGCATACTAAAATCAATCAGCTTGGACAACAGCAAGCTCCACCTCAATCCAAGTGCACACTGCGTTCAAGCCTGCTCAGAGAGGTTTGGGCTGAAACGAACCATTGACTCTGCTGGGACTTGGTAAGGCTGAAACCAACACCCCAAGCGCCTGAGCACACCCGAGGACGTGGGAGTCCTCCACGTTTGCTTTCTGACTCTAAGGCTGTTAAAGATAAGCTAAGGCATATTTGCAGAATCCACAAGCGTAAAGTCTGAAGCTTATCTTTCTTAATGTGGGAAAGGTTTCTTGTATAATGAATTTCAGAGCCAGAGGGTTTGAGAACTGGCGATTTGCTCGTACAGAGCAAACCCTCTCATATTATGGACATGGCTTACACAGAGGAAACTACTTTCTGTTAGCATAGCTTACAGCTCTGCGTTGCTTATGAAATCACCACGCCAGAGGGAGAAGCAGATGCAGTCTGCATCTATGGCCGAGTTTTCACTCATCTCATAGAAATATTAGCAAAACCAGAGGGGTCACCCATTCTTATCTGTCACACCGGGGTGTCCTGAAATAGCACAGAGGACAGCACGTCTCCTTTCTCCCCCATCTCGGGTCTAGATTTGTGGCCCAGGGCACTCTGCTGACGAGGCCTTCTCTTTTTAGGAAGGGCACGAACAGGCAACATGAAATAAGGGAAAACAAACAGTGATGCACTTTGCACAAGGTATGCTGAAGCCTTTTTATTTGTATTTTTAAACATAGTTTTAACAAATACTCTTCTGACACTTTCCCCTAGGCACAGGAGGAGGAGGAGGAGGAGGACTCACCGCTCCCTCCTCCCTCAGACGCTGCCCGGTGGCGCTTTGGCCCCGGGACGCGCCCCCACACCTCCCCGGGGAGCGCCGTGCCCGCCGCCATCCCGCCCCGCCCCGCCCGGCGCCCGCCGTGCCCCGCTGCCCTCCCCGCACCCCCTCCCGCGGGGTGCAGTGGAACGTCCCTGCCTTACGCACAGCTGCCGCCGGGCCTTGGTACGGTCCGGAAGGGGGGGAGCAGGGGAGATCCCGGCAAGAAGGTAGGACGAAGGGGCGTGGCCTTGCGGATAAGGTCTTGGGGAAGGAGTTGAAGCCTGCTCGCAGCGTTCCCTGGTGGTCTAGTGGTTAGGATTCGGCGCTCTCACCGCCGCGGCCCGGGTTCGATTCCCGGTCAGGGAAGAAGTTATTTTTCTCCGTCACTTTATTACTTCTCTCTGTGCCTTCCGTTTTGCTTTCACAGTTCAAGGAACATCCAGTCCTGCCTTCACAAAAATGTCTCTGCGATACTATACGATATTCCCACATGCAGAGTTTTTAGTACCCAATGGGTGGTGCTGTTAGCCAGCACGTAGAAATACAGTATTTTCCTTTTTTTGCCTGCTCTGGCAGGTAAGGGTGCTCCCACACCCACACAGGTGAGCGGTCACTTGGTGCCCTCATGGGCTGTGCCAGTGGGGACCCAGGTGAAACGGGGTGCTGACCCCATGGCTGCCCCCGCCATGCACAGGGCTTGTGGCCTTGGAGGAGCTTTGTCCCCTGCCCCTCTGTTGGCCGTGCCTCTCCCTGCTGCCTCCACACCTGAAGAACAGGCCGTGGTGTGCAGGGTAAGAGAGGGGCAGGATCTCTTTGTTTGTGTTGGGGCAATGCCTGTCGCAGGTAAGAGGAGAAATGTTAGCCTGGGCTGTGGAGCAGAGGCTAGCACGCCTGGCAGGATCCTCCCCACTGCCAGGAGCATGCCTCAGGCCTCGCATCACCCAGATGACTCCTTCGTGTTGGCAGGCCGTGCTGTACACTGGAGGACTTTGCTGTCATGTGAAGGCACCCCTGGAAATAATGGCTTTGGCTGCCTTTGCCCAGGTGTGCTGTAGGAGTGCTGCAGGCTGGGCCACCCTCCAGTCCTGACGGGAGCATCTCATGAGAAACCTTGAGCTCTTCCACTCTATTTTTAACAACAGAAGAGTTCCAAGGGGGCGCAATGGGATGGGCTCTCCTTTGCTTTAAGGAAGAAAACAAACAGTCAAAAGAGCTGTCCTCACCCTTTTGGTATTAAGAAAAGCTGTCTAATAATAGTGTGGGTGATGGAGCACTGTTTGCGGGTGACGTAGCACTGGCACAGGTAGCCCAGAGAGGCTGTGGAGCCTCCCTCTTTGGAGATCTTCAAAAGCTGCCTGGACATGGTCCTGGGCACCCTGCTCTGGGTGTCCCTGCTTGGCAGGGTGCTGGACCAGATGGCCTCCAGAGGGCCCTTCCAACCTCATCCATTCTGCGATTCTGTCAATAGTTAAGCACTGGGACCGAAGGATATAAGCTAAGGAATTATATCATCCCCGTGACTGGAGGCTGTTAAAAGCAGGCTCTGTGAGAAGCTCATCAAGGGTCTTTCACAGGCTCAGTGGGTCTCCTGAGGCCTGAGTTTGTTTTTTCATCTTGGACCTTCCTCTATCATTAACAGTTTACTTGAATTGCTCTGAGATATCCATGTGAGAGCTCTTAGACTTCTCCCTCTATCTTTGGTCTCAGTGAAATGTGTTACGAAGTTGGTGGAAGAAGTTGCTGTTTTCTATTTCAGAAAATTACCGGCCACTTTAGAAGCAGGCAAAGTGAATTTCAGGTAATGACTATCTTCCAGAAAAGGTATAGGTATGGTTTTACAGAGTAATAACAAAAAAAATTTCCTTTGCTTTTAACTCAGTTTTTGTAGTGGTATGTTTGCATGCTCTTAGCAGCATGAGCCCTGCTTTAAAGTAATTTGAGAAAGGTTAATCATATGCAAGATTTTAAACACTTGGAAAAAATCACCAAAATAGCTCTTGCAGACAAAGAAAGAGTACAGTTTCCAGTGTTTTACTATAAACGGAAACATAACTTTTCCAAAGCCTTTTCAGTCCAGTGCCAGACCTGAATCTTGCCACTGAACGTCAGAGGATGAACATCCACCTTGCAACAAGTGGAAAACAGCCCTCTTTCTGGTTTACTAATGCTTCGGGTTTGAACTGAAAAGACTCCAGGATAAGTGTTCATCTTCACCATGGGCCAAACTGTTGTGGTGGTAAAATCATAAATTTTTAAGATTTGAGAGGCCTGGCCAAGAAGTTTGCGCTAACTAAGAGGTTATTCCTTTCAGCTGAAGGCTGGAAGCCTCTGATTGTTTCCAGGCCCCACTTCTAAGCTGAGCTAGCACCGGCTCTGCCACTCCAACAGACTCCTTCCTCCAAGAGCCATCTTGCCATATGCCACACCACCATGTCTTCACTGCTTCATCCCTTCTTAACTACTCCTAGGGATGGGTGCTTGGCCTTGTTAACATTGGAACAGTTGTTTTTCCTCATCTTTTTTTTTTCTTTCTTTTTTTTTTCTTCCCCCCCCCCCCCCCCCCCCCCCCCCCGAAGTAGCATGTAGATCAGATCTATGCAATCCCTGAGCAGAGAACAGGGGAGCAGAGGGGGGAGATGCTGCCTGGATGTGCTGTCACTACGGTCATAGTTCATAAAGCTTCTGTCTGATCTGTCTTAATTTGCACTTACATTATTACACACTTGGATTACCGATATTCTTTGACACAGTTACGGGGGTTTTAAGATTGTCTCCCTGTTTCATGTTCTTCAGATTAACATGGTAGAGGGAAGGAGCAGGGTACTCGTTTTAAGAGATGGAAGAAGAATCTCTCCTACATTCTTTTTTTTTTTTTTTTTGTAATAATAGGTAACTCATGACACTGGAATGCAGAATTCCCAGACAAGGTGGGCTGTTTTGCAGAGGACAGGCAGTGCAACGAAAGACGCATTACAGGAGCAATCTGGCTCATATCCGCACAGGCTAACAAATTGGTGTTTCAAAATACAAGATCAATATATGTATGTATGTATGTATTTATTTATTTATTTTTAATTATTGTTTGAAATGTCACATTCTCAAAGTGTAGCTGAATTTGCTCCCAACTATGATACATTCTGAGATACTGGATCTCTCAAATATTTTTACTTTCACTTATGTTCTTACTCAAAAGCTTGATCAATTGCCTCCTGTCTCACAGCAAAGATCAGTGGGAATACACGACAGTAGAAATACGGAAGGTAAAGAGAACAATACCTTAAGTATAGATCATTTTAACCAGCAGCTGAGTATCTAGTTAAGACTCTTACCTCTTAGTTTTTATATCTTATTAGAAAATTTGGAAAATAGGAGCTTTCAGATCCAAACTTGATCTTTTATCTCTGACATTAACTTTTCTTTTTGGCTACCTATTTTAAGTTATAGCACTATATTAATTCAGTTTCTTAAGTTTTTCCAATCTTACATTAAATATTTTGCCTGTGTTGAGCATAAAACTTTGCACAACTGACTATTTAGAAAATGAAAGCTCCCAGTGTTTTTCTAAAGGCATATTTTCTACTTGTCCTCATATTCATATTGCACTTTTGTTTGAAGCATACATGGTCGTGTATTTATTGGATTTATTCTGCTCCCATGACATTCAGGTGGCAACTTATCTTTTTTTTTTTTTTTTTTGTGGAAATAAATGATGAAGTAAAACGTCACGCTGCACTCTTAAGGGAAACGATCCTCTGCTTGTTGATAAAAATCTCCTTTTAATATGCCACGAGGTGGCATCCTAGTTGCATGTCTTCCACGGTCTTGCACCCAGCCTCCCAACCCAGCTGCAGTTCAGATTTCAAACAATTTCATAAGTTAACAATACACCCATTCAATTGTAATAAGCTGTGAGGTAATGAAGGCTTTGTATTTGCTGATAAAGCAACTTCATGTACAGATGAAGCTGTCATTAAGTGAAATCCTAAGCAACATATTTCCTTCTCTTCCATCTTCTTTCCATCGTGTCTTTCTACCTGGAGATTTGGAACAGAAGGAAGTGCAGAAAGTCTGCGCCGAGGCAGAGGAGGGAAACACCATTTCTGCATCCTGGGTAGGTGGGCATCGTGATCAGCTGCCTGGGGAGGCGAGAAGGGTCTGGGTCTGGTTTGGTTCCTTCTGCACTGATCCACCGGGCCAGGGGACCACGGAGCCGGCTGTGCTGTGACACGAGTGCCGTTGTCACCATGGCAGTCAACGGACACAAACAAGGCAAAGTGCTTATTAGATAAGCTGCTGGAGATGGAAGGAAGAGAAAAAAAGAAAAACACAAAAGATGTTGTCAAGCACAAAACCTCTTCTCCAGACTTTTTTTTTTTTTTTTCCCTCCCAACATCATTTCTGTAATATACTACTGGCTTGCAAGTGTAAATCTTTCTCCTAAATACAGATTTGATATGTAACACTTCCTGGCCAGTAAGATAAACTAAAAAAGCATAGCAATCTCATTTTAAATACTACTATGATCGTCACTGCAGAACTACAGTTGGAAAACCTACTCTGAATCATAATTTAAAAGAAATGGTTTTATTCAAAAGAAGGCATCTTATTTAAGGTGATGTTAATGAAAGTCCAATGCAGATTTAATTACCGCAGGCAGCTCTAGATAATACTATCCAAGGGCCATTTTCCAAGAAGTGTTTTCACAGGAGCAATTGCCATGTCCTATTAAGAAGTGCTCTGATCATGAAATTATGAAAGCTCTGACCCTTTTAAATGCCTGAACTTTTTCAGTTGCTCACTGAAAATCTGCTTTCTAGATCTGTTTTATGACTGCCTTGTGGCTACAGTCAATCATTACCTTCTGCTTTTCCATGCTTTGTTTCCCATGTGGTCTTTTGATTAATCACATTTTAGTAAACTATATTGACAATGTATTGTGCTGAGCCTAATCTTTGTCTAGCTGGCAGGAAAACAAGAGCTGGGAGGTGCCAGCTTCCCCCGAAAGCTGGAAAATAATAACAGGCTATAAATTGATATTGCAACACATGCTCTGCCTTGTGCTGCTGCCTGCTGCGTGGGACAGGGGATAGCAGTGACCCAGGCGAGGCCGGCAGGGCTGGCGGAGCGTGGCCACGGCAGGGAGCCTTCTGCAGCTCCGCCGCCGAGAGGCCGAACGCCCGGGCTGGCCCCGCGTCCCGCGCAAGGGATTTTTTTCACAAACAACAACTCCACGTTGCAGAAACCGTGTGAACTGTACTGCGTAAGCTGCGGTTCTGCACAAGTGGTCCAGCAAAATAAATGAAAGAAATGGGTTGGGTTTCCCTCTGTTCAGAGAAGAGACTGCCTGGCAAATTAGAGCAGGGCGAAGTTTTGCAGTACGTAGTCGTCAGTTTGCTCGTCCTCTGCCCCAAGCTGGGCAGAAAATCCCAGCTCCCGGTTTGTTTGGATGAGGGTCTTGGGTCAATGGAAGTGGAGCATCCTGCTGCATCCCGCCAGGTGGTTTCCGTCCCCCCAGCCATACCGCGTGCATCTCCTGGTAAGAAAGCGGGCTGAGGCTGAGTGTGAAGCACGTGCGGTGATAACAAGCTCCTACCACCGTCAGTCCTCCGCCTGCTGCGAGGTCGCAGAGAGTGCCTGCATGCATGCAAACCCCAGCTTGGAAGGAAGGGCTCACGTGTAGGCATCCCACCGTGACCTGCCCAAGGTCGTGTTTGGAAGAGCAAAGCATGGAGGGAGCTGCTGGTGGCTCCGGCTGTGCACGCTGGGTGTGTTCTTGGTGGCTGCTTGCAAGTATGGGTAGTCTGCACTTCTGAAAACAAAGTATTTTAACATCTTTAGCACCTACAGCCTATCACAGTTTGCTGATCTTGCTTTAAGACTGAAAAATAAAAATAATAAATCAATGGTTAAAAAATTTTAATAAATTCTGCTTCTCTCCTGGCCGTGTGATTTCAAGGGGATTTTTCCTCCATGTCATCCCTTGTATCATCAGAAATTTGCCTCCCTCACAAGCAGCTTGGCTCTAGGACAGCTACGGCCTTCAGTTAACTGGAGCCTTACGGTGAGGGCCAGAAACTCCAGTTAGGGGTGCTGACGCTATGAACAGGGATTTGAAGGAAATCTCTTCCCTGGAGTCTGACATCTAATTTGACAAGATCAAGGACAAGAAACTAAATAACATTATCCCTACTGTACCGCAGGGCAGCCAGGAAGCAGACAAACAGTTGCATTTCTGACATGTTTAAACATTCAAAAGGAGCTTGGAACCTAAATATTTTTGCAAATTAGACAAATGAAAATGCATCCTCTAAAGTTTTGGTCCTGCAAGGGCTTAAAAGCACAACTAACTTTATTTATATGAATAGTCCCACTGAAGTGGAATAGTTCCTCTGAGTGGGGCTACTTACGTCCTAATTTCCTCTGTAGGATCAGTCCTTAAGTGCGTATTGGTTCTGAATATCAGACCGCTTTTGAAAAGCAACAGGGGCCCCCCTCAGCTGAAAAAGTCATGCACATCTGTGGTAGCTGAAGTTGTCTCTGAGAAACGCCCAGCTTTTCTTCTTTTAAAGGGTTATATGCAGAAAAAAGGGGAGGGGGGATTTATTTCTCTCTGCTTTTTTTTTTTTTTTCTTTTTTCCCTCCAATTGCAACCACAGGCACAGAAATACCCCACTGCAAAAGCTGGCCATATGGGGAAACAGGTTTTACATATTTATATTGAATTATTACTTCTCTATTGTTTCGTTGGTGGCTACCGCTATTGGGCATCTTGGATTTTGACGGTCACATCAAAGGAGCTGCTCTGGCGTGAGAACCGGTCAAAGTGAGCCAGATAATTCATGGATTTATTACTGAGGTCGGTTCCCATGATTGTCAGTGGGCAGCAGGCACGGCTGTGTCGTAATCCTCATTCTCTCGGTAAAGCACATAGTGCCTTAAAAAGGTTTAATGATCCAATAGTGATTTACTAATGGGAATCTTTCTTGTGGGTTTAGCGGGCCTTGGAGGAGGACAGGGCAGCACATAAAGGTCATTCTTCAGCTGTATCATTCAGCAGAAATGTGTGTATTTATTTCCGATTCAGATTCCCGTTTAGAGCATTTTCGGAGTCCTGCTTCGAGCAGTTTTATCGGCTAACTGCACGGGGCAGGGAGCTGAAGGGGAAAAGTCACTGCAGCTGAGCAGGTGTCAGACTCATCGTAACACGGGGAGGGAAGGAGGCAGGCACTGAGGATGGCAGATCACGGCTGAATATCCAAGGTTTTAATAAAAAGCACACACTCCAGCCTTTGAGGTCAGTGGAGTAGAAGTGGGTAGAGACCTGGGGCAGCCCGGTGAAGCTGCCGCTGTGCTGCTGGTGCTTGCCTCCAGCTATTAGTTAGAAGGCTGGTTGGCAGGGCCATTTTATTGCTGTTTCACCCCATTTGCCTTTCCTTTTAGTTGCGAGGGAAAGGGGGGGGGGCTGTCCTGTGGGACAGCTGCCCAGAAAGGAGTCAGGAGAGGCCGAGGAGGAGAGGAAACGATTTTGCTTTGCCCAGCTCAAAGCGATGCTCCCAGCACAGACGATGAGCCGCTGGCCTGGCTGCTGCTGCTCTGCATGGTGCCTCTGCAGAACAACAAAGCCAAGAAAACCCAAACAAAATACACTCCCTTCTCCCTCACCAAAATACCTCCAAAAGAGGGAGATGGTGTGGGGAGAGGAACAATGTTATTTTATTTTAAGGCTTGTATATTAAACCCAAGTGTTGTGCTGGGAAGTGTCATTAAAAACTATTTGAACTATCCGCACACAATAGATGTCATCTTGTTAAGCCAGTTGCAAAAGCGTACCTTAGATGCATAACTCTTTGTTTTAAAATCCCCGAGGGAGAGTCCTTCTCCTAAAGCAAAATAAAATTACTTGGCTCTCCAGTATTAAAAAAAAAAAAAAAAAAGAGAGAGAGAGAGAAAAAGAAAACAGTATTCAGAGTTAAATCAAAACTGAGAAAAAAGAAAAAAGTGTAGGCCGTTCAGTAATTGTAACCCTCCTCCTGAGGTTTATGGATTGCCTTGTAGTCATTTATTAGATTTTCACATACCACAGAGTAATACAGAATACTATTTATGGGTATTCTTTGCAGGTAAAACACTTTTCTTTACATTTACCAGTGACTTACTGCTTCCTGGAGCAGGGTGCTGATTTAATAGAAGGAGGTCTTGTAGCGTAACTTGTATGAAGACGTGGGCAGGGTTAGAAATTTCCAAACTGCTGATGATCGCAACCACAATTTCAATGTTGCATCAAGGTATTTTTTTTTTTTGTCCTGAAGACTTTCCTTTGTAGAAGAGAGAAATGCTGAATATGGACTATGTGGAAAGCAGAATGAAACAGCCCAGAAGGACTTTCATCTAGAATAGGTAACAGCACTGTTCAGATAGGCACAGTCTAAAGCATTTATCTTTGCTTAAATTCAGTATCGGCAGCTGTAGCTGTAAAAAAAGGAGCCTGCCTCTCCAGAGCTTCAAACTCATTTAAGCAGGCACATTTCCTTTTATTTCCCACAGTCATTTCCTTTTCCTTCCAATTTTGAGCTTCTAGGGTGCAATACTAGCTTGTGTTGCCGAGCTTTGCACTGCCACCACGAATGCGGAAAAAATCCTGTTAAAAGAAGTTGTGTTGAGATCACCTTGTAACCAGCGCCACTGCTGCAGCCAGAGCACTAGGAGAAGTTCAGAAGTTAGTGCTGAATGGGCTCATTGCAGGCGTTGACTGGTCTTGCTTTTACAAGATCAGCAACCTCACATTATCATCAAATGGTTTTGATAAACTGTTGTATCTTCAGCAGGCAAGGAGGCAGCTGGTTCTTTGGAAAGAAAAAAAATTAGATTGCATTTGAAAATATAAAGATTCAAATCCCATCTCTTCACAGATGATGCAAGATACAAAAGGAGAAATTTGGTTGCCTGGGCATACGCAGTTAGTGCTGCTCAGGCAGCTGGGGGCTTCCCAGGCATCTGCCTGGGGCTGCCGGAGGTGATGGGACACGAGGGAGACCCGTGGCTTCCAGCGTGCAGGATGGAGCCCTGCTTAGGACCCCACAAATACTCAGGCAAATGAATACAGACTAGGTGATTGCATTTACACAGAAATGGCACTTTACCACTTCCAATAGTAGCAATTGCCAGAGGAAAACAAGCAAAAACAAAAATCCCACCCCTTTTCAGTCAATTACCTGTCAAAAGTTTGTTTCATTTGTAAATCAGGAAAGGTTGGGTTTACAATCAAGCTGAGATCCCAATGTTTCAGGCACCTGCCTAGCGCTCTCTGCTTTTGAGACCCTCACACATCAGCTTGCAAAGCACCAGTCTTTGCTGGTGTGAAATGGTGAAGCAAAGGAATGAGCACAAGTAAAATTTCAGCTTTGGGTAAGAGGACACAGCTTCAGGCATCAGCCTCACACAAATGAGACTGTGCACATGAAGCCTGCAAAACAAACAGTACCAATTCCTTCATCCTTTCTTGAAGTTGGACAAAGTACCTGTAACTATTAAATCACTTACATCCTCATTTGTGTAATGTCAGGCTGTCTGTGCCTACAGCAGTGGATGACTGAGGACACCGGTGACTACAGAGCTGGCTGGTAACATTCCACTTTAAACTTCAGTAGTAATTTCTGATGTAGTAACTCCTGATGAGAAGATGCCCGTGACCTTTTTCTGTTATTAGGATGAAATTTCTCATTTACAGTAGCTCTGAGAATTCGCCAATACCCACGTCCTGAGCTTTGGTCAATGCCCTTTACTTATCTCATGACAGCCTGACCGAAGGAGGGCCCATCCTTCAGAGCAGCTGCAAACAAGCATTTTGAAGGGTGACACCAAGGAGGCAGCAGCATGACCCCTGGCTGCTGCTCGGGCAGATGTAGTCACAGCCAGGATACGATTATCCTGCTTTGAAGACAGATGCTCAGCCCTCAGCCACAGCAGCCAGTTTTTCTTCTGTGGCAATACCTAATGCAGGTTTTCCTCCACTTGCAGTTAGAGCAGAGGGATGGCAGGCAGCATCTCCCCTCCAGGGTAATAATTTTCTGCTGGTGCCGTGTGACATAGCGAGTCCCACCGCTACGGCACCGTAAGTGCTGTTTATTTGTGGTGCTGAGGGCTAAGGTTTCAAGCCTCCTAATGCTGAGTGACAGAATAGTTTTTTAGCTTTTTCCTCTTAAGAAAAGCATCCCATGAAATTGCATAACCTCCTCTGATCCTCTTGATAACCGAAATTTAAGGTTGCAAACCCACACATGGAAAAGTTAGTCAAAGCCAGATATCCTGGTGAGTAAGCAGTCTGATTGGCTTTCTTGTGCCACGTGCTGCGACCTAACCTTATATTATACAAATTACAAGTTCTCTTCTTCCTCCTCCAGGTCCATTCTTCAACTGAACACAGAATAAAGATAGAAAAGGGCTGAAGTAAGCCTGCGTGCACAGCCACATGTCGTACCTTTTGGAGCTCACTTATGCCAAGTGACCGGCTTTCCCTTGCTCTGTTTTAACACTTGCCTGGAGTCCTTCAGCTCTGACCAGTTAGAACAGCTACAGCCCCAGTCATCCGAAGCTATTACCCTCTGATGTCTTTCCAAGAGCACATGTATAATATGCTTCTTCTCCACTGATTTCTCACTTGGGAAATCTTCATCCGCCATTATAGGATTGACATCCCCAACAGAGGCTCAGAACTAAACGGGCGTGAAGGCTGAGCTCCTGTCTTGCCCAGTGCTGGTCCCTTTGGATGATTCAGGAAAAAAAAAAAAAAAGGCAGAAAAAGAAAAGAGAGGGGACATCAGCAACTCAGTGTACATGAACTTGGCCTGGATAAATGGAATGAGAACAGGATAACCCCAGATACAAAGGCTGCACAAATCCACCTGTGGTTCCTTGTTTCAAAATGCTGAAACAACCACACTTTCAACTAATCAGCCTCAGAAATATTTTTCAAACTACCTTTCTTCAGAACGAGGCAAGATGTTGCATTTGGGGCAACAAATTGTAATGATCTGGGGCACACCAAATAGATTGAAGCCCTTAGCTGGAACCGAGTCAGTGGCTGCCCGTTTTTACCATGGTATGAAGCAGGGGAGACCTCCTACCAGGCTCTTAGAGAGCAGGTTAATAGTTAACAGCTTAAAGTCAAGTAGGGTTGCAATCTGCTCTTTTTCATGTAAATAAAGCCCACTTTTTATCTACTTGCCAGTTCATTAATGTGATCTTTCTTTTTGAAGCTGCTCATAGAGAAAAAGAATAACTCAACTGGATGCTGCTCAACATGCCAGTAGAGCCACACAGCATTTATGTCCCCAAACAAAAAATGTCAAATTCCCCCAGAAACAACAAAACTTCACGTAAGTTTTCATCAGGCATGATTTATGGCACAGGGGTAGAGACCCCTTCCTCCCCATCTTTTGTCTGTTTTCTCCATGGGGCAGGCAAATCAAAGCTCCTCCTTGCCCAAGCACTGGCGACCAGTTTATGCAGGCGGGGATCAGCCACATTTTTAGCATTTGGGAGACAGGGATGATGGGGGCAAGGCACTGAGCTGAGGCTGCATTTCGGCAACAGGTGCTGTCTCCGGCAGGCTGTGGGGTTGTCACCCCATTTGTGCACCTCAGTCTTGTCACCTGTTGTGTGGGTGTAACACATCTTTTAGCAGTGCTTATCCTTATGGCCAGAGCTTTACACACCTTCTACTGATGTTCTTTGCAGACCTAAAATGAAACAAAAATTCCTGTCTCAGGGAGAACTGGTAAATTAGAAGACCTGGACTGGGGGTAAAAACTGCCCTCTCTCATCTAGATGATGAATAATGTCACTGTGTTAAAATTTTCCCCTTCTAAACACAGGCCTTTAGTGAGGATTTGAATGAAAGCTGGACCTAGAAACCCCAATGCTTTGAGGAGCTCTCCAGGATGGACAGATGTGTCCGTTTCATTAAGTGCCCCACCAGTGCAGAACCAGTTCACAAGCCTAAAAATCAATGCTGTTTTACTGACTGCTTTTTTTTCCTTTTTTTTCTTTTTTTTTTTTTTTGCTGCCTATTTCAAAACATCCTGTAAGAGATGGGCTTTCAGAATGAGAGAGGAGCACGAGAGGGGAAAGCAGCTGACAGACACGTTTCGAGCAGTAGAGTTCGCGAGTATTCCTCAAGAGCAAACAAAATCTGCAACAAATCATCCATAAAACGCAGTCAAAAAGGACTTCGTTTAATTAGTGATATGTAAAGACTTTTGCATAGAAAAAAGGTTAACAAAGTAATGCATAAAAGACCGACTAGGTACAGTATTTTTAAAACAAATATTTTAAAGTATATTTTGCATAATGTTTAACATTCTCAATGCTTACTGCTTTCTCCACACAGCAGAGAAATCAAGTGCATAATAATACATGCTGTGTTTTATTTTTACTTTTTTTTTTTTTACATAAAATCTCTAGTTTTTTGACTCGATGTATTAAAATACTTAGGTTATTTTAAGTCACTGTAATAAAAAATGAAAGCAAAACATTTTATGCAGCACTAGTTGTCTGGGTATTGACAAAATAATTTACTGCCATCCCCTTTAATACATTCATTTTGGTTTGGAATCAAACCCACATTACAATGTTGGCATGTTAATAGCCAATTTAAGAATTGTCCCTACCGTAACTTCATTCATACCCAGAGCGATCGTTATCCCAGAAGTTGATAGTGAAAAGATCTTGCACAGAGTCGGCTGAAAGTAAACGTCCCATTGCAGCTAAATAAGTTAATTTCGACTCTCACAACACCGAGTCTCTTGTATTGACATGAGCCGGCCATATGGAAGTGTGCACGCTGTATGTAGGTGGTTACTTCTGGGTGCATGACAGACTCGCTGTTTGTGCAGATACGAGCTAGCACCATATTTAAGCCATAAAAAAGGGTGCCTCAAGGCTCACAGGCAGTGCTGAAACGTTCATTAATCCGAGCACTGATAAGATAATCGCTTTTACCGACGCTATGCTAGATGTCACAATTTGGCAAGTCTGTACAAAGGAAGGAGACTAAGTAAGCGAAAACCGGGCCTGTCAGACTGAACATTCTTTCTCGGCAGTCTTTTGGCTAAACGAACCTGTCCGTTAAAAGAGCACACTCCTTCCTGGAAAGATATCAACGTCCTGAAGCTGCACGCAGGACTCCCCCTCTCTCCCAGACCATTCCCATACCTGTGCAATGTTATTTGTTTTAGCAGAACACACATATATATATATATAAAATTTTATTTTTATTATCGTTTAAATGTCAGGCACTTAGGAAAGTCGAACTCGTTTTCGAGCCCCAGGAGACCTGATAGGTACGATCCCTCGCCTCTCCGCCAAACACGGATGCATAGCTGGAGGATTATTCTTAGTCCTAGTGCCTACGCATCTCCTGGGAAACGTCCGCGTGCTGAGGCGGTCACGACGTTTCCGAAAGCCGCTGCCTCGAGGTGCCCTCGGCAAGACCCGCCGGGAGGAGCAGGGCGCCCCGCGTCCCCTCCGGCACCTGCGGCGAGGGCAGCGCCGCTGCGCCCGGGCCGGCTGCCATGCCCCGGGGCGAAGGCGTCCCCGCGGCCCTCAGCGAGGACAGGCCGCCGCAGGCGGTCCGCAGGAGCCTCGCGAGTGTGCACGTGTGCACGCACGCGTGTGCATGTGTGTGTGTGCGGAGGGAGAGGAGGGAGCAGGCTGGGGAAGGGAGAGGGGGCACTTAAAAGGCTCCGACCTCCGTCCCCCAGGGCCGGTAGGGCTTGCTGCTCCCCGCGCTGCCGGCCTGCTGGGGGCTGGCGGAGGCCGATACGGCCAAGGGCGGGGTGATGGCCGTAGCTGCTGCCACGGCGGCGGCGGCCGCGCTCGGGGGGAGCATGGGGAAGGCGCCGGTGAAGGAGAGGGGGAAGCTCTGGGCGGCGGCGGTGGCGGCGGCGGCGGCGGCGTGAACGGTGGCTGAGAGGGAGAGGAGAGAGGTAGAGAGCGGGGGGACGCAGGGAGCCACGCTGCCCGCGGACGGGACCCTGAGGGCGGCGTCGGCGTGGGCGAAGGTGGCGGTGAGCAGCGCGGAGCCGTGGGGAGGCACGTCCGAGGAGAGTCTGCACGGGGCGGCCTCGGGGGCGTGGAGTCCGTTGGGCTGCAGCAGGGCGGCCGGGAGGTGGTGGAAGGCGGCTGCCCAGTGGTGGGGGTGCAGGGGGTGGTGGTGGTGGGCCATGGAGGAGGTCATGGCGGCGGCTTCCCTCTGCGAGGCGCAGGTGCTGAGGTGGGACACCAGTCTGACGCGCAGCGGGTCGGAGGTGTCGAGGCCTTCCACGGACGTCAGGTACCTGGCGACTTCGGTCAAGCACTCCCGGAAGCCGATGCTCATGAAATCCATGGCCAGGGAGTGAGCATCGAAATAACCTGCAAGGGGAGGGCAAAAGATGCGCTGAGTGTCAAGCCGAGCTCCCAGCCGACGTCGGGCGACACGCCTAACCTCCCTCAGCCGCTGGGTCTTCCACTTAACGGGTTAAGATTTGCAACGAGAAAAGTGTGTTCTCTGGTCTGTAAATGATTTGTGTGACCATTCCTGTAATGCAATAGGCTACGGGTTTTTTTTTTGCACGCTGTATAAATGGAAAGAATTAAGGCCATAAGTACTCGTGGCTCTTGAGAAGATACACGATGCCCCTCCTGAAATACCTCAGGAAGCCTCTGCAGTGGGGTGCTGACCCCGCGTGTGGGTGAGGGAGACATTTCTACACACACAGACGATCAGACAGCTCGTGCGCACTGTGTTGCCTTTTCTTCCCTACACCAACATTCACAGTAATGCTCTTGAGCTGTTTGTCGATGTTGTGAGATACTTGCATCTGCTGCTGGGGTCCCATCTACTTCACAGAGTCATTAGGACAATGTGGCATACGGTGTCATTTAACTACAAACTAAAAACATCTTGTCATGACTCTGCACACACACAACAAAAAGCTTTACTGAGAAAACGTTTTATGTAATGCCATTGCTAATTTGGAGATGGAAGACTGACGGTCATATGGCCCATGAGGCATTTCAGCAAACAGCAATTGGAGCTCCACAAGCTTGGGACAAAAAGCATTTGAAAAAAAAATGTTTTATTAAATGCACATGAGAAGATACTCCCTTTCTGAAAGGGTTTAGTATCAAATCCAGTGGTTAAGTTGCACCCCTTCAACTACAAAAAACAATTCCGCTTCAGTTTAAAGTTATTCTCCTTGGGAAAATAAAGTCCTATCCACACTCAAGCTACCACGGTGTTTTTTCCTCTTGCTTTCGGTGAAACTTTTTAGGTATGTGTGACTATGATGTGTGCTAGTATAGAAAGATCAAATGCCCTTTTTACAGAGGACTCTGGCAGCAATACCTACACTAGGCCTCACACATTCTGTTATGAAATAATCCATGTATTTTTGAAAAAATCAAGCCACTTAGATGGCTGCTTTCACTTTTGCCAACTTTCAGGCTAGAGAAAAGCCTTTCTGTTGCTGCACATCCGCACTGTAGAACAAACGCAGGCACATTTACAGATGTCAGCCCAAATCCCCTGCCTACTATATACCACCAAATTTTGGTGGTGCTTTTGACTCAGGCCACTTTGTCCACCTGACGCTGAACAAGACCCCAGAGACCTCACCAGCTGACAGACTGGTGAGTACAACTGGTTGGGGATTTCTGTTAGGAAGCACAGGCTCGTCCGTCACAACCGAACAATCTGTGAAAACACAGCGATTTCAGTGAACTTCTGGCAAAAAAGACAGGCGGGCAGGCAGTGGGTGGGCTAGCTGGGTGCCTGCCTGGTGGCCAGCAGCTTAGCTTGGGGACTGCCTCTGCACCACAGGCCCCAAGGCCTCCCTCCCTCCCTCCCTCCCTCTGGACTGCAGACACGAGGGACGCGGCTGTCCTCAGCTCCCCCCGAGCCTGAGCTGTCTCTGCGACGAGCCCTGGCCGTGCCAGCTCCCCGTCAGTCTCCTACGAGGTGGCTAAGACATGGAAATGGGAGGACACCAGCCAAGTGACTCGGCGCCCCCAGCCCACAAGGGGACGGGGCTCCAGGCTCTCGAGTGACGGGGCAGAGCCGCGCACCCGTCCCGCACGGCCGCCAACGGCTCCGACCCAGGTGTCAGTCACCTGAGCTCAATTTGCACTGAAGCTGCAATAAAACGACACCAAGGTCCCAGCCAGCTACTTGCTGTTGGCTAATTGCTCTTCCCCTTTGCTTGCTTGTGCTGTCAGCAAAAAGCGCTGGCCCTGGGCCAAACAACAACGCGACCACGAGACCATCGCCTGCACCTGCGTCAAAACACACGGAGTCCACACAGGGCTGGAGGAGCGGCAGCACCCTGCCTGCCTCCCCGCCTCCCTGCCTGCCTGCTGCGGCGGCTCCAAAAAGCCGAGGCCACATCAGCCTTTCTGCTGCCGTGCCCACCTCGGATTTAGCATGCTGAGCAGCCGCCAGCGCCACCCTGGCTTCCCCAGCCTCGGGCATCCTCAGTTTGTGTGCCAGGAAGAGGAGAACAGGCTGTCCCCAGCTCTCAACGCAGGGCAGCGTAAGGGTACCGGCACCCATTTCTCTCGCCCCCCTCCCCGTGATAACAGCTTTTGTCCATAGATGAAATGATGGAACTTATATTTTTTTCTGATCCAAGGAAGTTTCTGGCTCAGAAGATGAGTTATGAAGTGGGAATGGCTACACTTGCAAGTTAAACAAATGTCAGCCTTAAAAACACCCTAAGAAATTATATTTAAAGCTGTTACTTAGGTTGCAAAGTAAAACATTAAGCGAGCAGGAAACATAGGCTTAAACTTTGCCCAGTACTGACTTGCAGACCTCTTTTCTTAAAGTTTGTTAATCTGCGCTGTGAGATTACTCTTATCTCTGGGTCAGAAGGGGAAGATAAAGCCGCAGCATTTGTGAAACAGCTAAGTGTTAGACCAACATGCCACCCACCACGGGCCCCGGAGCAGCAAGGAGGGCTCCAGCAAGCCTCAAAGGCAGCTTTGGTTGCCCACGGGTGGCAGCGGGCTTAAGCGGGCATCACCTCTCCCTGCACCCTGACACCCCTCACTCTCTGCCCGACAGATCCCATCTCCAGCACCTCCACCCCTGCCCCATTAGCCAGGCCACCTGATCTGGCCCGGTTATAAAACAACCCCCCACACTGCTTGTTTTGGGTGGGGAGGCAGGGAAGGAGGGCTCCTGTCAAATCCCATGGGGTTCATCTCCTGGCCCTACCGCTGTCGGTACGGACGCTGGAGGGGTGGGAGCTGCTGCAGCTTTTATGAGGAATGGTGCAGCACGATGCATGGGTCAGGCTGCGATAGCCGGGCTCCGCGTTGCATGGGGAGGATGCAAGGAAGCAACAGCCACTGCCCTCGGCATCTGAGCCTTGCCCGCTCTGGGCACCAAACGAGACAGACCTCGTGGAACAGCAGTGTGCAATCATGTAATTAAAGGCTGCACCACCACGTCGGCACACGAGACGATCTGAATTCAAATTGCATAAGCACGATAAATTCTGGTGTTTCGTAACTTTCAAGAGCGTCGCTTTGCCAGCTAAATAGTGGCCTTTAGAGGACATTTTTTCCTGCATGCAGTGACATAAAATTAACATTTTTGTTAGGGTTTATTTTGCACATTTGCCTAGGGTATCATGGGGTGTGTCTGTTAGATGAAGGGCAATAAAATCCCTCTCACCTCTGACAGAATGAGCTACCCTTAAATTTTAGGCTTAGATGGACTCCTAACAAAAGTCTTTTAACACCTAGAAAACATACATGTCAGCTTGGTGTTAATTTTTAACAACACAACACCAGCCTCCAACAGGCTTTCCTATAGGAAACCATTTGTTGTCAAGCACGTGCTGATTTTAGGTTGACTCCTGTAATCACTGCAAGAAGGTACGAAGAGGTGCAGTAACTCACTCACATGCTAAAAAATTTTTAGTTTAATTTAAAAAAAAAAAAAAAACAAAAAAACCAAGGGAGAAAGCAGCAGCAGTAGCCTCTTTTCTAGCCGGTACCTACACGGCACAACGGGTCAGTGAAAAATCGTCTAGTTTGCATCACAGCAGTTTGAACCATAATCACAGCTAATGGCACGTGAGACGGTGCTTGCAGAAGGCGAGCAAGTTTTCTGCTCCAAGTAAGTTCCAAAATCATGACTACGGAGAATACCTCGTGGGTGGCTGAAATCGCTTGGCCTCCAGCCTCGGGACTGTCAGCTTGCACAAGCGAGGCACGCTCGGCTCACGGCAGCCGGCTGATGGAAGGGGTCAGCCAGTGCGGCCCCTGCGTCACGCCTGCCCTGCCTAAGGAGGAACTACCCAGACCTCTGACAAACAAATAGAGCACGTAAATAGGAGTGCAGATAGCACTGCTATCAGTCTGCCCGCCGGCCTCGTCTGATACCTAGAGCCCCGTATAACGCGGCTGGATTTTGTTCTGGGGGATGAGGCCGTCTAACCTTGCATTTACTAGTCTCTCCAGAACAAAGAAAATGCACCACCAATAATGAAAGCTCCTCTCCATCCACTTCCTTTGGTATAGCTGCTGTAAATGAGCTTTAAGGTTGGTTTTGCGCTACACAATTGTTGCCACAAACCTCCTGTTTATGTTTGGTGTTTGTGTATTTGTTTTGTCTCCCTGTGCAGATTTCAGTGCTCTTTGGAAACCCCAAACAAATCTCTGACTGGGCTGCCTGTGAATGAAGCCTTTACTCCCACAGTGTTATGAAAGCAAACACAAGCCCAGGGTCAAGTGCTTCTTTTGTCCCAGTAGTTCTTTCCCACGAGTTCAATCCTGCCATTAGCATTGATTTCCACTCCTTTAATCTGGAAACGCCTATCACAGCTCGTCAAAGCACTTTTTGCTGAGATTTCCCCAAGTATCAGAAAAGAAACTGTCCTCTCCTTACCTTTACCTCCGGTCGCCTGAAGCATCTTCAGATGATCCACTGTCATTTGCAGTATTTCCGCTTTTTCTAATTTGGCAGATCCCTTTGAGATAAGAGACTCATGTAAATAAAGGCTTACGAGTACTAGAAACTTGAATTTGATATACTTTCCACTGAGCTCAGCCTTACGGTTTCAATTTCCCCTATCATCAGGACATTCTCAGCTTAATTCTTTCATGAGCATCTGCATCCCAGACATTGTCTGAGGACTAATGCTGTCTCCTGCCTAGCGATACAACCATCAGCAGCATAACTTGGCTTTATTGAGGCTGCAGCTCAGTGTAACTCTGGCCTTGAAGTTGGAGCAGAGATGACATCTTCATGAAATGAAAGCAGCACACTACTTCCAGCATGTTCTCTTTAACCAACCGACCCCCAAAACCGAATGGAAACCCGTCAGAACAGGTCTGCAGAGTTAGTGATGAGGACCCTGCTGCAACATATTTTTTTTTTCTGCTTTTACCAGTAGGTGTCCCTGTGGACACACACCGAAAAGTATCCCTCTTCCTTAATAGCCTATTAATTTTTGACATGTCATTTGGCTGCTGAATATTCTATTCTCATTCTCTACTGAAAAAAAGAAACAATCACACAGCCCACGGCTTTTAAACTTATTGAGAGGCCTCGTTTGCAGGGACATGAAGCTGAGTGCCATGAAAAAGAAAGAGCTCGGCCCCTCTGTCAGTGAAACTTTTCTGTTACTGGGGACGGCTCACACTGCTATGGGTGCTGGAAAAGTCTAAGATGCAAACCCAAAGGTAGTGTTAATACATTAATCTACCAAAAATAAATAAATGAATAAATTTCCCTTGAACATCTGGAGCATTGCCCTGTTCCCCAGCCACGCAGCGCGGGCAGGGAGCTCGGCCGCGGGGCTCGCAGCGGGCCCGGAGCCGGGCAGGAGGCAGGCAGAGAGGGCAGGCGGAAGCGAAGCAGCCTCCGCTCGGACACTTCAGTGAGCTGAATGTCAAGGAGCTGAAAAAGGACCGATGACTTTGTCCTTGGCATATCGCAGAGGAATGGCGGGGGTTTCTGAACAGAACGCGTCACACACTTATTTTTACCCCCATCCATTTTTTTTTTTTTAAGATTCTCTTCCTGCTTTCAGCGTTTCCTTCTAAAAATTTCGGTGCACGGGTGAATTTTTGACCAGAATTCTGCATTTTACATGCGGCTACATCCTGTGCTTTTCTCAGACTTCATCTTTTCCATAGACACAGTACAAGCCGTCTCAGTGAGAGTGACTAATAGCTAAAAACTGCATGTTGCTGGGTAATTTCCAAAGGCTCTGTAGGACTTGTTTTATAATGTTTGTGGTTTTCAAGAAGTAAACAATAAAACGGGACAAACAACTGTTGTCTCTTGCCCCTGTTTATCTAGCTGGAAATGCCGCTGTCGCTCCATTTTGCCAGAGCCTATGGAAGGGCTCGGCTACCACCGCAAGTTATTAAAAACATATTGCAGGTGACACAAGGGATGCTCTCACTATGATTGCAATACTTCAAATTTCTTTCTAGCTGGCTTTTGTTCTTGTAAGAAGAGATGTAACAGGCCTCGTACAGGGGGGTGCTAGCCGCCCTTAGCTACCCCAGAAATTCAGCGCCCCACGGGCCTGGTCTCAAAGTTTACTTTCTGTTTTTTTATCTTCGGTTACGAGGAAGTCAGCCTCGTTATTCTCAGCTGGTGCCTCTCGCTGAGGCTCAGTGTCAGTTGCACAGATCCACAGATCTGATAAAATCCATAAAACAGGAACAATGTTAAATACTGAACCAAGACCCCCCCAGAATAAAAAAAAAAAAATCAAGATATGGAAAAGTAACTAAATAATTAAATTTGAATGGTAGAAACAAAGTTCACTTTCTGCAGCACTGATTATATTCTAAGCTTTCGGCCTCCAACTTCACGACCGAGGAGCTGAACCCAAGTCCACCGAAGTCAGCTGCATCCTTCCAGCCATCCCATTGAACGCTTTCTCACCAGAAGTCTTTGCAAATACTGCTGACTTCCCCAGCTCACCCTGCACGGGCCTGGGCCGGGTCCTAAGGCACTGGTTCTAACCAGCCGTTCAAAAACCTGATTCATCCAAGCAGCCTGTTCACTTCTTAGGAAACCGGACCCATTAGTTTGCCACTGAAATTGCAGATTAAAAATAAAGGTTCCTTAACGAAGGGACAAAAGAGACTAAAGATTTATAAGGAAAGCTAATCAACATACAGGTTTGGGGGGGTTGCTTGTTGTTGTTGTTGTTGTTGTTTTTACTATGAAGTAAAGCACTTTTTTAACAAAACCACTACTGGAATTCATCGAAAGAACAGAGGCAACACGAACACTGTTACCCTTAAGGGAAAAACAAGCCAAAGAATGGAAATGTTTTTCAGCTTTATGATGAATTATGTTCCTAATAGTTTCGCCACAACAAAGCATTTTATTGAAATGCCTGCTTTGTGCCAGATCAGGACACATACAATATTATTTTAATGAGCTTTACAAGAGAACTAACATTGCCAGATGAGATACAGAATATATAAAAAAAAAAAGGGCTTACTTGTTTTTCAAAAGCAGTTGGCACAAGCCGCCTCAGCTCAGATAAACTGTTATTTATACGATCACGGCGCCTTTTCTCTATAATCTAGTCCCAAAAACAAAACACATTAAGTTTATAAATACGTTGAAGGGCAAAATCTCACAGCACGCATGCAAATTGTCACACGGGAAAAGAATGAAGCAAAACGTACCCCTCTTCTTTTCTTTCGGGCCATAATCTGAGACGTTGTTGTTGGGGAATTCGATCGGATCACAGAACTATTGCTTTGCCTGTGAAACAACGAAAATACGTCAGGTGTCGCATGGCTTGCCACCGCTCTTGGGAGATACCTTTGGTCATCGCATTAAGCATTCCCGGTCCCCCCTCTGCTGTTTTAAACGCTGGGAGGAGAGGCTTTGAGCCGCACGGTGCTGTTATAGAGAGCGACATTGCAGTTTTGCTGGCTCCACTGCCAGAACCTCTGCTGGAAATAAAGTCCCTGTCTGAAGACAGCTCGCTGTCCAGCTCAGCCCTGTTCGTCTTCACTGTATATGGCCATGCTACAAAATACAGTCTGGAGGACCGAGTCCAAAGGAAAACACGGGGATTATCTGCCCGTGCTGGCAGCAGTAGGTGCATGCAATGTCACAGCTCTGCCCGGCCAGCCAGGTTTTGTCGCTCCCGTCCATCACCTCAATGTCCATGGGCGCCCGCGTAAGAAGCCGGGTTCCCTGCCCACGTCCGTGGCTGGCCCAGCACCAGGAGCAGGATGCAAAACCCGCTTTTAAAACCGCACTGCCCACGAGCGTGGAAAGGTTTTTCCTTCTCCACGGGGGAGCAACAAGCGCGGCGGCAGCCTGGCTGTCATTCAGCCCCGATGCGGACAAGCCGGGGGCACCGCTGGGGCGCCTCCGAGGTGGCCGCAGCAACCCCAGCCCCGCACAGCTCCCCCCGGCCCCATGGCAGCAAGCACCCCGGCCCCGGCCACCTCGGGGCTCGCCTTATTTCCAGCCTCGGACCCCAGGCACCCGGCTGCAGGGCAGCAGGCAGCGGGGCGACCTGCAGAGGGGCACGGACGGCCCCGGCGGGGCGGCCCCGCGTTGCGCCCAGCGGGGGGGCTCGGCCCCCTGGCCCCCGGCCGCAGCGGCCCCCCGGGGGGGCACTCACCCGGAGTAGTTGTTCTCGCTCCCCACGTCTATAGTCTCGTCCATGTCGCTGTCTGAGGTAGTTTCCTCGCAAGGTCGCTTCATGGCGGGCAGGGGACGCAGCTCGGAGCCGGGGCGGGGGCAGAGATAAATAAATCCGGGAGGTGTGGGCCGGGGGGGGGGGGGGGGGGGGGGGACGAACGGCTCCGGCTCGGCTCGGCACGGCTCGGCACGGCTCCGCACCGCCAGCAGAGCAAACCCTCTGTGAGGCGCTTTCCCACGCCGCGGCACAGCCTCAAGCCCGACGGCCCGCCCCCGGCGAGGCCCGCCCCGTCGGGGGGCACGGGGAGGAAGGGAGGGGGCCGCCCACCGGGGGGGGCAAGGGGACGGGGGGCGAGGGCACGGCGGGGACCGGACCCCGGCGCCGGAGGGCGGGGGGCGAGGGGAGAGGTAAGGCGGGGATGGGGAGCGGGGGAGACGGGGTTGGGGGGGCTTTTTCCCACCGGCATTTGGGGGATCCGGCCCGCCCCGTCCTGCGAAGCTCCCCCCGGGGTGCAGGGTGTAAAATGAGGGAAGGGGGCGGCGGGCACCTGGAGGGGGGGAGCCGAGCCTGGGAATAATCCTGCTAGGAGCCGGCCGGAGGATGCTCGGCCCGCCGGAGGATCCGCAGCTGCCGGGTTTTCTCCCGCTTCGCTTTGGGATTTATTTTCTTTACCCCCCCCCCGGTTCGTTTGCGTTCCGTTTTCTTAATCCCGGCTCCCTGGCGGAGCCCGCTCGGGGCGCCCTGTGCTCCGCACAAACGCCGCCGGTGGCGTTCAACCCCGCCGCCTCCGCGCCCGGCCCCCCCCGGCCCCCCCGGGGCCCTTCGCCGCCTGCCCGGGAGCCTTGTCCCGGACCGGGGGGGGACGGCGGTGACCCCGGGGGGAGCGGGGGGACGGGGGGCGAGGCGGCGCCGGGCTGAGGCTGGGGCTGAGGCTGGGGCTGAGGCTGAGGCTGAGATTCGAGGCTTGAGGCTGAGGCTGAGGCTGCCCGGCCCCGGAGAGGGCGAGCACCTGCCGGAGGGCGACGGAAACTGGCAGGCAGCTTGTGCCTGGCCTCCGCTGGGGCCGGCGAGGCCGTTTGCCCGGCCGGGCTCCTCCCGCTGGAGGTACGGGTGGCTCGGGTGGCTTGCGGGCGACAAGGGGCGACGCCGAAGGAGGAGGCAGCGCCGGCTCCGTCGTGCCCTCCTGCCCTCCGTGCGTGCGGCTGCGTTTCGGTGGCACGCCGCGTGTTTTGCTGGTTCGTGCGGGTGTTGCTGCTCTGTAAGGAGCTGGGGGTTTCGTGCCCCGCCGCCCTGCGGGACATCCTGTTCGTGCTCGCAGTCCCCGGGAGCCCCGCCGCTGTTACACCCAGCCCGCCGGACAGGCAGGGGCAGCTCCCGGCGACTCAGGGCACATCCCCGCAGTGGCCCCTTTGATGGTCTCCGGCCAAAATAACCCACCCCCAAACCCAACGGCAAACCGAAGCAGCAGAGGATGGGGACCTTTCGGCAGGCAAAGTCCTGCTCCGCCAGGAGCAGCCTGCGGCGGGCGGCTCCGCCTTGCAGCACAGCCCGGGAGCAGCCCCAGCGTGTACCGGCCGCCGGCAGGTCTCCAGGACGAAACAAATCAATAAAAACGTAAATACCAAAAATTGCCTGCGCTCTCTGCTCCTAGCGGCTCGGGGGCCCTGCGAGGGCCGGGACGGCGGCCGGGGAAAGGGGCTGCGGCCGGGGGGGACGGGACAATCTTGAATCCCCCCAAAATAGTGCGGCCACCCCGAGCTCCCGGGGTTTTGCACGGAAATCTTGAACGTGCCGCTAGATCTGTAATTTCTGCTCACTCTGGAAGTAGTTCCCTGCTGCCTAAGGATTTTTTATTTTTTTTCTTTCCCCCCGGGGCACAAGTCTCCCGTGCCTGTGTCTTACAGAAACCTGAGCTCTCCTGTGTTTACTACCCCAGGCAGGGCTTATGTCAGCGGTGGTTGTCGTGGATCCGGCCGCTAAATCCTCCCGACAACCTTGCTGAAATCCCTCCTCCGGGAAACTCCTAATGTTCACAGGCAACTACTATTTCCATTTTAGCCAGATTAACTTTCTTTTTATTTTCTCCTTTTCTCCTTTTCTCCTTTTTTCTCTTTTTTTCTTTTTCTTTTTCTTTTTCTTTTTCTTTTTCTTTTTCTTTTTCTTTTCTTTTTCTTTTTGTTTCTTTTTCTTCTTTTTCTTTTTTTTTTCTTTTCCCCTTCTTCCCTCTCTTTCTCCTTATTTCTTTTTCTCCTTCTCTTTCTTTCTCCTTTTTCTTTCTCTTTCTTTTTCTCCCTCTCTCTTTTTTTCTTCTTCCTCTCTTGCTTTTTCTCCCTACCCTCTCCCCGGGGGAGGACTCCCGGGCTTTTCCGGGAGGCAGCGGGGAAGGCAGGCCCTCGGGCTCCCTGCCAGCCCCCTGCCCGGCCCGGGGCTCTCCCTGCGGCAGGTGCGTGGCACCCAAGGGGGCTCCGCTCTCCCCCCGGGGCCAGCAGCAGCAGCAGCAGCGGCGGTGCCGGGCGGGAGCTGCGGGATCTCGGCGCGCAGGGAGCCGCCGTGGCGGGGCTCTGGGACTGCTGCCGTGCGGGCTGAGAGCCGCGCTGCCCTTCCCGGCGCGGTTCCCCCGCAGCGGGGCCCTGGGGCAGCTTGCTGCCCGGCAGCCGCCCGCCCCGCCAGCAGCACGCAGCGCCCGCAGCTCGCGGCTCTGAGATCCGGGGGAGAGCATCCCCCGGCCTTCCCCGGCGCTCTTCCCCCGACGGTGACAGCCGGGCTGCCCCAGCCCCCAGCCCCGGGCATCTCCCCCGGCGGGCCAGGCAGCCCTACAGGACCACAGGACCGACAGCGGCCCCCGGCCCCGCCGCCGCCGGGGGGAAGGTGCCCTGCGACCGGCCGGTTTTTGCTTTGCCTTTTTTTTTTTTTTTTTCCCTCCCCATTTTATGTTGTTTTTCCTCTTGAGAACCGCGGTGCTGCGGCGGCTGCGGGCTCACCGCCGCGGGTGAGCCGGGGCCGCATCCTGCCCGCCGGGAGCCGCTGCGGCGCTGCTGGAGGGGGTTTGGGAAAGGAGGAAATCGGGGCACCTCGCCCTGCCTCCCCCGAGCCGCCCCCCCGTCGGGGACCGCTCTTCTGGCCCCCGGAGCCCCGCAGTCGGATCCGCCCGAGGTGTCGGGGATGCCCCTTGCAGGAAGCAGCGGGGCGCTGGAGGTGCCGTAGGCAGCAGTGTCCTGGTTTCAGGACACTGAAACCAGGACAAACAGCTCTAAGGGACATCCAAAAAATGAGCGTGGGCTCCTGACTGAGCGGCTGCTTTCACCCGACTGCTCTCTTCCAGGGGCCCCAAGGCTCTCCTCAGCTGCTTTTCTGGACACAGACGGCACATAAACTCTTAGCCCTAGAGCTGTTTTTATACTTCACCATCTCACTTTTAAACAAAGACTTACACCCCATTTCCTTCCCCCAGTAAGCAGCCCCTTACGGGTAACTGCTATGCTGCTTTTAATTTGCTTTCTCTTATTAGGAAGCTTTAAGAGTAGTAAAGAAAGACAAACAGCATTGCTATCGACAGCAAAGCCGTATTTTCTTCTTGACGGACTCGTCATTGACTTCCAGGGAAAGCTGAAAAACGAGAAAAAGATTTCTCGCTCTCTTCTCTCCCCTCCCCAGTTTGAATGTAACTAAAAGCTTGAAATGATTTCTAGCCAAATTCATACCAAGGCAGTATCGACAGAAGAAGGAGCAAAGAACTGCAGAAACCCTGTGCTATAAATCCAAAGGAAATAACGCTCAAAAAAGGCGAAGAGACCATCAGGCACGTGTCTGTGCCTGACAGGCAGCATTCCAGGTGTTTTGGCATCAGGGAAGGGGGTTTGATGTTGTGTTTGGAGGCTGTAGGCCTCCAGCTGATGGGTCAGGGAAGGGACTGAGCACTAGGGAGGTGCTGCAGGTACTGTTGCACCACCCCGCATACTTCCCTTCATTTCACTTCAGTGCTGGGAGGTATAAAAATTGCATGGAGATTTGCTACAAGAAACTACGATTTTGAGCAGGTTATGCATTAAAAAAAAAAAAAAGAAGTAGCAAGGAAGGGAAATACAGCCGTTATTTATAGCTCCTTCGCAGTGACATCTTTCAATGGTTATTATTCAGTTACACCTCCACCAATCTGATCTTGGTGAAGCAGTGAAGCAGACTATCAGGTTTTACGCTGTCCACTGAAAACACAGCTCCGTGTGCCCCGTGATGTGCACTTCCCTGCTGTCGGTGCCTACAGAGGTCAATGAATGCACTCTCCTGGGTCGAGTGCTTCCTCCTGGCCCCTCGTCGATATGTGCTGCATGTCTGTGCGGTCCTCCCGTTAAATGCATGAAATGCTTGAGCTGTCACTACTTCGTAGGTGACAGGGAAAGACAGGAACACCTCCTCCAGCTCAGGCAGAACCGAGCACCCAGGGCTGTGCCATCTGGTGGTAATGAGGATGGTGGAGCAGCACCCCAAGGAAGCTGGGCTGCTCGCGGGGACAAAGCCTGCAGATGAGAGCATCACCCTTTACTCCTCACACCTTTGCACGCTTCCTATGTGAGCTCAGGCACTCACAACAATTAATTCCATTAGCGAAGGATGTAAATTAAAAGTGTCTGTGAACTGCATTGAACCTCAATTTGCATGGTCTTATTCACAACAAAAGTGGCTGCAATTTGATTTAAATTAATTCACTTTCGGAATAAAATAACATTGAATAGAATAAAAGCAGTTTTAATTTTGAATGGATGTCTACATAGAATAGTTTGTGGTTTAACTAATCCACTTTAAAAATTAACTCTATTAATTTTCCTGGGCATTTCCATCTTGTTTAGCTTGCTTTGTCTTTCTATTTTAGTCCCCTATCAGTAAATGCAAATAGTAATCGCGTACTAACTTTTTAAACTCGCTGTGTCAAAAACTCTGGGTAACTGCTGCATTTTGACTTATACTCAGGGTATACGTTCCTCAAAAGCCAGGTCTTGATTTTCTACACATGTGCAAAATTCTTGCCTGGCAGTGTATCACGGGCTCTGTACACAGCTGTGCATGGCCACACAAGACATAGAGCAGTGCGGAGTGAGGGCTTTCTGTGCGTTTTAAACTCTCACCGAACATCTCCTTGGCTTCGGCTCTGTGTTTTCTTCAGAGACTATGGGCCAAGATTTGAGAGCTCTCTAACTTTTGTCGTCTTAATGAACGGCCTTAGTGGTGTAAATCGGAACTGGGGCACTTTATTAGTGGAAATCAGGTCACTTAATTACCTAACAAAAATATACAGAGCCTAGTCTCACTATTTTCTGCACAACCTGAATTATGAACTTTACTCTATTTTAGAGATCGTTCTACTAAAATTGATACAGCTGTAGCGAGGATAAGATTATATATTCATAATGGACATAAAATACTTATTGTTAACACAAGCACATAAGCATAGCATTCTTACTGAAACTCATCTCTAAATACATTTTCACAGTGGTGTGGCATAGTTTGACTAGCCCATGACACGCAACTATGGAAAGACTAGAAGAACACATCCTGCGCAAAAATGGGGAACTTCTAGATTTTTTTAAATCAAAGCTTGTTGGCTTTTGGACTACAGAAATTCTTTAATTCAACACCCGCCCCCCCCTCTCCACCCCGCCACCCCCCCCGCTTTCTTCACCATTTTCTTTTCTTTCTTGAATGTTTTCACTCCAAAAGGGACTTCTTTTGTGCTCTTCAGTTGCCAGAAACTGAAGAATTGTCATTACTTGAGTTTCGTTGTTGGTTGTTCTTTTAAAATAAAAACCAAGATGTTTTCCAGAGAGTTAGGAAGGAACCAATTGTCAGAAAGTGCTAAGGAAACAACAGTGGCTTTAGCTGAGCTTTTCTTCAGGAGAGAAAATTGTATATCATTTTCAGGCTTTAAATCTAGCTGTTAATAATAAAGCACATCACCTAATGTCCTAAAAATACTCCTTTATATAGACTATGCATATAATAAAAATAAGCAACCCTAGATATTCTGGCAAGATCTGCGGTATTTTATTTCACTTCCTCAGTAACAGTAGTCATTGTTGGCACCTGGAAGTGACTGTGAAAATACAGATCCCTGTAAAGCTAGGCAAATAAAAGGACACACTAAACTTCTGCTTGTCAGTGGAAGAAGCTATGATGTCTGAGAAAACAAAATTATTAATGAAAACATTTTCTAAATCTCTGCTCTAAAATGTGGAGGGACAAAAGAAATCCTCAGCTGGTCAGATTTGTCCCCCAAATAAGCAGGCATAAATCCTTTAAAGAACCAGACTCTTCTACCACCAAAGAATTTGGATCAGGATCTTAGGCCAAAAAGGTAACCCGTTTTTCCACAAACTGAAAGTTTTAAATGCTGGCACGAATGTGTGTCTGTGAAGAGAACAGCTATCTTAAGCTGCAGATAGTTCCCTCTTGTCAATCACTCACGTTGTCCAAGGGAGAGAAATTGCCGCTGCCTCGGTTGTGCTCAGCCTTGTGTCTTACAACTGCCTGCACCGAAACAAGAATTTCTGTGATTCTGAAGTTAATATTGCGTTTGATCCTGCTGAGCTTAATCAGGAAAACCTGTGTTGACCGAATATGTCTTTTGCTTGAATAAAGAAATTGAAGAGCCCTCTGTAAGTGCTGGGCCTAATTCCAATTTTCTTCTCACTTCTAAAATAAAAGGATACTGTCAAGGTATGTTTGATTTATGGGGACAAGCATTTTTGTCTCCTTCAAAATCTTATGTTGCTTTGGTAGTATTTTAGTTTAACATCTTTCTGATTAATTTTATTCCGTGTACCACTGTTGTATATTCAGGGTTGAAAATAAACATGTCATTTATATTAAAGGAAAAGAGATAAAACTTTCTCTCTGAGAGGAAAGCTCTCTCTCTCTCACTGAAGCTCTGAGGACACATCAGACTAATTGTTGGTGACTTTAAAACTGTTCACTGTTCTTTGTGGTGCAAGAGATGAAAAAATCTGTGCAGACTGAAGGCTTTCCAAAATGCTAAATGCTTTCTTTTGCTTGGCAAGTTATTTCCTCATGTGTTTTATTTTTGTGGCAGATGTTAACTGAGGGACATGTAAAATTCCTGTGAGAGAACATGCTGGTTTTGGTGCTCACCTGGGTGCTGGTGCTGCCTTCAAAAAGTGTCAAGGCTCCGTGCTGGGACCCAGACTGGTCCTGTTTTGGGGCTCAGTGGCAGGACACATCTCCTCCCCAGCCCCATGGCTGTGCTGGAATTGCTGCAGACAAGCACTTCCACCACACCATGAGGCCCACAGCTGGTTTTCTCCTGGTGTTGGGGGTATAATAGAAGCTCATATTCCATGTTTCTTCCACTCAGCACCCACTTTAGTTGCTGTTGCTTTGTTTTTCACCATGGAATGTATTTTTACTGAAGATTTTAGCTGCCTTCTCTGAAACACATGTCAGGTCTCTGAAATTTTCTCTTCTGTCTGCTTCTTTCAGGCCATCACTCCGATGTGGAAAGCTGAGTGTCTGTAGGACGTGCTACTTAGCTTGTTTTTCTGCTTTTGATTGTCCCTTAATATTCCACCGCTCTTCATGGGGCATGCTCCTACGTGCAGCTTTGGTCCCTTCCTTCTCCCCACATCCATCTCTGGGTCAGGCCTGAGGATATCCTGGGGACAGCACCTGAGAAATTGCTTTCTAGTAATAACTTCTCACCAGCCATGCTGCATTGCATCTTTACGTGGTAGCCTCTCCCTCTCCCTCCCACTCTCTACCTCTCTCTCCCTTTCCTTCTCCTATCTTTGGCCTTTACACAGTGTTGAGTTTTTCTTCCTCCTTAAAGCTCTTTTCTCCTCAGCTTCCTCAGACGTGGCTGACAGCATCAGTTCTTCCAGTCTTGGTGAGAATGGTTTATAATGCAGGTGCCCTCTCTGTCCTTGTGTTTGGTTGGACAGGAAGGCTGTGTCCAAATACAGCTATCAGGTCTTCCTTTGAGAGCAGAGAATAATCTGGCTTTTCTGCTAAATAGACAAAACTATGTTGAGGCTTCTGCCTGGCTCCCAAAACACGTCTCCCATATCTGCCTCTGGACAGTCAGAGAGCTGAAGTTCCACCCTTCTGGTTAATAGCTCTAGCCACATCACTCCTGCCGCTCCCCCCAAACACCCTGCCTTCCCCACCTCGGCCCTTCCCAGCCCTCCCTCACCCCTGCCTTTTCCCTTACCACACTCTGGCCTCGCTTAGTCCTCTGGTCAGCAGAAGCCAGACCTATCTGCCCTCCCCACCTCTCCATTAGTTTATCTCCTGTATTACCTTCATATTGTTTCCAGGCCTAGCCATAGCCGCTGCAAAACCTGGGTGCTCCCATGACTAATAGGGTGTCTGTGTCCATAAGATGCCAAAATTTTCCCTCAGCCTTGGAGATCCTGGTGGCCAGGACCCCCACACCGAGATACTTCATCACACGTGGTTTTCCTGTGAGGTGACCCCTCAGAGCAGCAGCGCTTGGACTCGATCAGTCGTCCACCTCTGCGGGTGACTTGGGTTGACACAATCACTGGGGACTTCTCTCCTGATCGGGGGCTTACAACAACCAGCTGCAGCCCCCTATCTGTCAGGGAGGAGAGAGGTGAGAAGGATGAGCTCCAGAGACTTCCCTGCCGCTGGTGGGGACGGGGAGGGCAAGCAGAGGTAAGATGTTTCCTACACAGACTCTGTGCTGAGGAACTGGGCTGCGACCTTCCTGCTCTGAGGCAGCCCGGCAGCAGTGAGGACAAAGGAAGATCTTGCTGGTATAGATTATGGAGTTGGGATTGTCACTTGCAGCCTGTGTCATGCCTACCTGAAGTTAATTATTACCCATGCAATGGGCACAAAACCACTTGGATGCCACACTTCCGAAGCCAGGTCCCCAGCAGCACTCAGGTCCATCTACTGTGCTGCTTTTGCTGTGGTTTCAAAAATGCCAGAGCTCTCATGCTCTGTGACTCCGCGGGCTCACCTAGAGTAGCCCACCTGAAGCCCTTTTGTTATCACCAGACCAGTACTTCAATTGTTCCATACAGCAGAACGTAAAATAACATAAAATAATGTGTGTTTAGATTTTCAGCACCACTCTTCCAAATGAGGGCTCTCCAGGAATCTTCACTTTCTGCTAGTTTAAATGATCTCAGATAAAATCACAGCTATAAAGAGAAAAACAGCTAACAGAGTGGATGCAAAGAGGAAATGCTAGCAATGTGTTACAGTCTAAAGAGAAGTGCCTGACTGAACTGGGGTTTGGGCCATTGATTTCTCCTGTATTGATCTTAAATGGCAAGTAAGCAGACTACTGTAGAGATGCTAAAGAGAGCATATAAGATTATTTATAATTTATAAGACCTTGCAGTAGCAGTGAAGACATGGACATGACAGAAAGGAACCTGGAAAGCTCAGGTTAAACTGTGAGACAATACAGAACAGTATTTGGTGAAACAGACGGAGTAAAAGGTGAGACATGAGAAGTGGGAGGCACATTCTGGCAATCAGAGGGCCAAGGAGTATTTTTCACGTGGCAAACACATAAAGTGGCTGAGGCAGCTCAGTTGGTCAAGTGGCTGTGCACCTTGGGGCAGGCCTGTGCAGATACCAGAGGAATAAATCCTCGTGGTGCATCCACTCACTGTCACATCAAAAAGAAAGAGGACAGTGCAGATTGCCTTCTATTGTGTGTTTCATGTTGTTCTCTCCTCCTTCAAGTCACAGTTTTTTGATTCAAAACATTCCTTGTTTCAGGGATCAGATTCAAAACGGGAAGCACTTTGAGAGGGTAACTCTGTGTGGAGAGTGGAGTTTCACTGTTGTGAGCAGTGGCAGTGCAAAAAGGACATGTCCACACACAGTTTTGTTAACTGCTTCTTGGCTTCCGCTTCCCTGTGGGCATAGAGAGCATTTGCTTTCACATGTGTTCATGTAGATTCAGGCTGTTTGGTGGGTGGAGAATTTAAACTCTTGGGTGGAGAATTTAAGCCCTTCAAAACCAATGGAAGGACCTGTTGAGTTAATTGTTAGTGTAGTCAGTTTTGCAGTTTTGGGTTGGCTGAACTTCTGTTTTGCTGGGGTTTCATGGTTACTGGCAAAATGACCAGGGAAGTATTTCACAGAGTCATCTAAGGGAGAAAAGAAAACATCCTAACAGAACACATTCCAGCAGATGACTAACTTTTAAAAATACATTTTGATATTTCTGGATATTGCTTTACATTGTACACAAAATCATAACGGAAAACACACCACTGACATCTCTTCTCCTAAATCATTAAATATATTGTCCAGTAAAGACATGTTCAAATATCTCTTGTGAGAGACATTATAACCCTAAGAGCACAAGGAGTGATAAACATTTGTTCTCAAAAAATGGTATAACTGTTCTGATGCTACTTTATACTTCAGGAAGTCGGATTAGTCCCTGCAATGCCTTATCCGTGTTTTAGTAACAGGATTCTTTTCATTGACTTCTATATAAGTACACCTGCATAGCCTAGTTATTAATCTCTTCATCAACCATTAATTAATTAAATTAATATCTAGTGTTTAAAATCTGCATCTTTTTAATATACAGTAGGTCAGTTTTTGAGTATGGCAGCAATTTATGTTGAAATATTTTGCTTGTATTTTTTTTTAACAGTTTGAGCACACTTCCTAGGCTTCAAATACTCAGACTTAGTGGCTCCCACATAAAAAAGTATAAATTTGTTCAAATGGCAGAGCTGCAAAACTGCAGTTCAAAGGGTGAAACTTTTGCAAACTGATCCAGTAATAATAAATGTAAATTTTGCAATGACCACTTGGTGTCATCTAGTCAGAGCTAGTTAGCTAGCTTCTTGTTCTAGACTTGGTTTTAGTGCTAGGAAAATCAAATTTAATCTTGATTAACTGAGACCTTGGAGACCATTAGCTCTTGTTCTCTCGATGTGAGCTCCTCGGAGGCAGCACTGGAGAGACATTGGAAGACCACCAAGCTTAACAACTGTAATCTCTCTTAGAATGGCTGCTTTGGGGCAGACCTAAGCATGAGTCTTGAGACTTTTTGCCCTGATTGTAAAGTTATTTTGCTGCCAGCACTGCTGGAGGGCAGAAAGGATGTCTATATCCTGCTCTATCTGAGGTCAAATGCAAGGGCCCAGTAGGTGGTAGATAGAACTGATAGGTGGCACAAGAGGAGCCCTCAGGAGTTCCTGTGCAAATCCAGCGTCAGCTCGGGGCAGCTCTTCACTCACCCAGCAGCATGAGCTTGCGACTTCTTTGCCAGTCTGCCAGCGAGAGGAAAACAGCCCTTGAACGAGACAAACAACCCCAGGTCTCCTGGGGGGAAGAACATTTTTCAAGAATTCCTTGTGAGGTGAAACACTTGGAATATTTTTTCCTTTGTAAAGGGCCTCCTCTGTTCTGCTCTCCAGTTGGGTGACCCTGCAGTGAGTTACACCCAGCAAATGGGTAATTGCTTGGAACTTGGAACCGAGGCTTGGAAAATCTTTTTGTGTTTAAACCTGTACCTAATCAAACATCTACTCACTCTGTGAGGAACGAGAGCGTAGAGCAGAGAGGGGGGAATATTTCATATCAGTAGAAATGAAAGACAATGTTTTGATTTGATTGCTTTGCTGCCATTTGCATTCAGTTTGCCAGGAAGAGGGTGTAGAGAAAGGATGCTTTTGAAAGGGTTTTAGTTATTTCATATATCAGAGTTTGCTGTGTTTTAAATATTTATGGTGATTACCTTTGTTGCTCATAGACTAAGGAATCCAGTTGTGTCTGGTGCTGCTTACCACAAAGTATAACACGGGGAGTATAATAGAACTGCAAAAAAACAGAGGTAGAATTAAGTGTAATTAGTAAAATGCAACAAATAAGGAGTTGGTTACTTACTGAAAAGAAAATAGTTGTACCTTGTCAGTACAGTGATGATCCAGTTATTCAAAGATCAGAGTATAGCAGATTGATGTTGACAAACTGGAGGCAATTCACATAAAATAATTCAGACCGCTGCTGGACTTTAAGGACTGGTTTATGGGAAAGATTAAAACAGCTAGATAAAGCCTGTCTGTCTAGGTGCTTGCATAACAGTAATGAATGTGATATATTGTGCTGCGTGGTGAAAGACTCAGTGGAAGCTGAGGGGATCCAGTAACCACTTACAAAGTTGTAGGCTGCAAGCATGAAGAAAGGAAAAAAGTGGGTAAGGATTGCTGAAGGAGCACAAGTGCTAAGATGAAAAGGAGGAAAGCTCATGCCAAACACTAGGAAATATTACCTCCTGTGAGAACTGTTAGGCTGTGGTCAGAAGTTATACAAAACCCCTCAGTTGAGTCATTTAAACTGAATTGTAAAAAACACTCTAGAAAATATGCTGTATTGGCACAGGACGAGCCTAGATCGGGAACAACCAGCCTACTCCCTGGTTTCCTTTTTCCCAAGGGCCCTTTACTGCTAGTATGGTAGATATTAATTGACTTAGCAAAGAGCAGAACAGGGATGGCTAGAGGCAAAGAGGGAAAATTCAGTACATGGGTGTTGTGCATCATGAGAGCTCAGCATGGCTGCTCTTATGCAGCTTCAGTAGCCCCACAGACATGGCATGTGGCACTGGCAGGCAGGAGCCAAACAGGCCTCATCCCCCAACGAGCTATCATATCAGCTCACATGTTATCTGCTCTGTATCACTGATTAAAACCTAGAAGACATAATGGAGCAAGCCGGGGGTCTGCCACAGCAGCTCCTGTTGCACCCTTGTTCATGGCTGGTTGTGTCTGTAGAAGGGGAGAGAGAGGCAGAAGGCTTGCAAAGACATGGCCCGTCTCTGTGCTGGTGTGTTTTCAACTCTCTCTCTCCTACCACCACAGGTTTCCCATGTTTTTAGTCAAGAAGAAAAACAGTTGAGCCAGTCACTCTGAATACTTTATGTTTTCTTCCTTTCTTGTATTGATAAGGCAGGAGTTACAGGGGGAAGCTCTACAGCAGTTGGAAAGAGTCTGGAAAAAAGAAGCATTGCTCTGTTGGGAGCCTCAGAAGAAAGCTGCAAAGTGAAAAAAAATGTTCTCTGCTACATGGAAATGCTGGGTCTACTTACTTCTTCAGCTGAGGTCTATGAAGGCTTGGTGGTACCCCCATCACGCACACCCAGCTGCCCAAGTTTGCTTCTCTGGGAGACTTCTCCCTCTGGCTTTACCCCATAATGGTCATTGCTGTATTCATATGGTTAAGTGAATTTAAGAAACAGTTTCTAGTATAACTGCTGTCTTTATTGTGAGAGAATATTTGTGATGTTATAGAGTCTCAATCCTCAATCCATATTTGTTGGAGAGTCTTATTTTTCATTTCATTCACAAAGGCCACATCAGAGTATGCTGTGAAGGGGGTGAGCAGGAGTACTCGTTTCCTTACAGCATGTACAGCTCCATCACAGTGAAATGACCCCAAAGAAACAAAGAATTAATTCCTTAAGCACTTTGTGGACTCAAATGTGTTTTATATTCACTGTACTCATTTGAGCTGCGGAAACATTTTATCTGATGAAGAACATTATTTGTATGATTCAGATGGGCATGGGATGGGCTAAGCCCGGTCAGAGGTGAAGGGTGGAGAGACTGGAGTTGCACTGAAAAGAGAAGGGGGAGAAGGAAAGGGTAAATCTGTGGCAGAGAGCTGGAGGAGAGCCCTGCCTGCTGCTCATGCTAGAGGGTGCATGCCTGGTGAAAGGAGGGAAGATCCCACCAGGAGGAGATGGTCAAGCAAGGCCAAGCAGCGAACCCAGCTTCTCAGGCTTGTGCCATCATCGGAATAGACCAGAGGGCTGCAGTCCTCAGCAGGCTGTGGCCCCCTTGGCTGCCTGTTCCCAGTCCCAGCCCTGTGTTAAGCCAGACCTTTGAAAAACAGTCAGACTTACCTCTTTCTCTCAAAACCTACCTAGAGATACAGTGCTTGTTTCTTCTGTACCTCAAAGATGTGATGGATATGGACTGCTTCTGTTGAAGTCATGGCATTTTGGGATGGCCATAAGAAACAAATGCGTGGACCTGCTGTTTCTCAACATTATGCTTTTTGCATGGACAGTACCCTGAACAAGACCTGCTGCCAGCCTCCTGACAGCCTGGCATAGAGGAGGAAAGGTTTGTGGATTAATGACATACAGCCTTGTACCTAACCAGCACAACTAGCCTTCTCCAAGTATTTAGAGAATGGCACTAATAGTTTTTATTTACAATATTTAATACTTCTCAAGTAGTTAAATATGTGGGTATTCTGAGCTAGGGATGTCTTTTCCTGTGAAGTATTACAGCAGGGGAGGCCAGACAGCTGCAGACTTTTTGCTCATACAGGTGTGTGGGTTGCGAGATGGCAGGATGCTCTTCACACAACGTCCTCTGACAAAGCCTTTGGTCTCCATACCTGAAGCATGTTAAATTTTGGCTGAATTGCAAAGGATCATCCTTTCTCTTTGACAGACTTATAGGCTGGGTAGCAAAAGTGGGCTGGGCTACTTTTAAACTGTAATGGGGTCTTACTTGATAAAGTATTTGTAGCAGAATAATATAGGTATCCTTTTCTGGGAGAAAGATAGAGTAAAAACTCCAGTGAAAAACTACATGTTGTTGTTTTCAACACTCTCCTCCTGGTCTCCTGCTGTTGAGTGACTGCAAAATTCAAAGCAATTATTTTGGTAGTTCCAAAAATCTGTCATACAGATCTGAGTTTTTTTCCTTGTATTTGTCAATGTGTGACTAAGCACAAGTATTACAGGAAACATGGAAATGTTTGGGCTTTAAAGAATGGCTGTGGAAAAAGACCTCCTACTGATTAACAACTGCTGTTTAATAAAATAATTTTCGGATGTCCAAATTGCTGATTGTTCCAGTGAGGGTTATGTTCTGACCAGAAGGGATCCCACCAGTCCCATGTCATCAGCCTGGGCACTTTGAGAAGACTCTTTTCTGCAGCCATTTCCTGCTTCAAAACAATGAAGAATGAGAGATGCCCATCTTTGCTCCCCACGGTGCAGAGATGAGTTTAGCACAGTCTCTCTAGGGTGGCATCAAAACCTGGGGAGAATGAGCTAGAATAGGGTCACTGGAGTGCAAGGAAGTGTCTTTGCTTGGAAGATGCAACCCTTTGCTTGACTTGGAAGGTCCAGCTAGAGGGAAAAACCAGATGTCTCACTTGCTGAAACATTGAGGGTCATTGTGGGTGCACTAGAAACTAGTCAGGAGGAATTTTACTCTTCTGAAGTTCTTGCTCCATGGCAGGACCCTGGCCCAGGTGGCTGCTTGGAGGCTGCTCTCATGCTTCCTTCATCAGGGCTTGCACATGGGCTGCCCATCGCACACCAAAGCCCTGGCACATGGGCTGCTTTTGTTATAACAGTTCAAATGTTCACACATACAAACACTCTTGTGTTTTGTGCCTTTTCCAGCTGTGCTGTGGGGCTTGGGTCTCATTCAGTTGTCTTGTAAGGCACTTGCAGAGTGCTGCTGGATGGTTTTCCACAGGTGATGTGCACAATGCTACGGCCAAACTCCAGCTTGAACACATTCAAGGCTGGTCTCACATGCTCCTAGTAACACATGCTCACTCTTTCAGTTTCTTGTTGGGCATAATACACAGCTTTAGCTCCATGCAGTTGTGCATTCTTAGTCCACATGTGGCCGCAGACAGCAAACTGATGAGACTGCTACATTTTTATTTTTATTTTTACAGGCAGCCAGCAGATGCCAGGAAGGGTTGCTTATTGACATTAATCACTACCCTGTTGATAGCCCTGGGCAGGCTGCTCTAATTGACCAGAACTGAATCCAGTAATCATATCATGGAAAATATACATCACATTTATTTCAGTAGCACATCTGAATTACAGTAATATGAGTTCATGGTAAAATTCTCAGTGACTACATCAGAAGCAGGAGTAAAGCCTTTGTCCGCACAGATGTAACTGAGCTGTTAAGCACAGTCTTCTGTGCTTAGGCAGGACACTGAGGCTATGTCAAAAAGCCAAAAAGTTATCCTCCAAGATCCTGCAGCCCAAACCCTATTCAGACAAATAAAGAGAAGTCTGTGTATGATGTTTGTAGAATTATGTTTTCCATTGTTTTCTTAGAGCATTACCCTTCAATAGAAGGGACTGACGTGGTCCCTTCAAAGAAACAAAACACTCTTATAAGAATGTGTAAAAGAGACCTTCCAAAAACACAATAATTGCAGAAATATCTCCTTTTGCACAATGATCTACAGAAAATAGTTAAAAACAAGAACAACAAATCCCACAGCTGAGACAGTAAAGTGACAAGAAGAAATACATCTGAGATTTAGTTTGATCACTTCATGCCTGGGAAACAGAATGAGGAGTTAATCATTGAACAATATTTGTATCACATTGACTAATGTGTTAATGAATTCAATTTTCATTAATAGCATCAACATGTTAGATTTTACATTGAAAAGAAATGAGTATGAATAGCTGGCCAAAATAGTCAATTGAGCCTCTTCTTTCCATGGTGAACATAAAATCTATGACATTAGCTCAACAAAATGGTTGAGAGATGAGGCTTGGGACTATGTTAACTTAGCATGAACAGCAGAGTCCAGAAGAAACAGAAAAGATTTGTTGTCAGATCTTGACTTCAGATATTCCTTTGGACTTTTTCTCATCCCCTTCCCTGAAGCACACAGCATAATGGCTATATATTAATTACAGTTAACTTAAAATGTGGGTAAAGATGCTGATTTGCACCCCTTGGGCTCCATGAATGTGACTATACTATATCTGTTTCACTTTGTACATTAGCTATATATATCTGTAGTTGTACTGGTTCACTGATGTTAAAACCCCAAATGACCAAAATGTCACTTTTTGAACAGTGCATTACAAGCCAGTAGGACTGTATACAATATGCCAGATTTAATACATGTATAAGTCTTGTTCAATCTCTTTATGTAAAAATGAGACCTGATTTTACACAGGAAAAGTAAAAGACACAAGTCTTACAATGGGAGTTGTACAATTGTTTCACGCATTGATTTAGTTCATTACTATAGGTTTGTAAATTATATTTTACTATATAAATATAGTAAATATATATATATATAGTATAGTATATATTATATATATATATATATAGTAAATATAAATATAATATATATAAATATTTTACCTAATATTACTATAGGTTTGTAAAGCAATGCTGATATATTTCTAGGTAACACCCACTGCCTTAAACTTTGCCTTTTCTGAGAAAGGAGACAGGATACACAGGAATACAAGTGCAGTAAGACATATGTACAAGTACTTAAAAGCAAATAACCTTTAATTAGATCATTACCTTACTTCTTGCAGGAGAGGTGTGTCATCAAGAGAGTTGTGCAAGGGTTTTGAAGAGAAAACTGATGAAGTGAGGACATAGATGAGGTAGAACAGAATACTCTGCCAGTACCTGTCCAGGGGGGTGTTCAAAGGGAGGTAGAGCTGAGGTAGAGAACACAATGGGTTTACATTCCTTTATATTGCAGAGTCTTAGCAAGAAATTCTTTAAATATAGCTTACTTAATAAGGAAGACAGCCTCTTCATAGAGATAAAGAAACATCTAGGGATATTGATGTGCGTAGCTGCCTTACCTTCAGGAAAAAGTCCGCTTTTGTGGGTCTTTAAAATTCTCCGTTTCTTGCATGTTTTCATCTTTCTTTTAAGCCATCATGGAAATGCATAATATTAAAAATAAACAAAAACCCAGGATGTAAACTTTTTATTTTAGTTCTCCAGTAATAGAAATATTGCAGCCTATAAGATAATCTGACTCTCAAAAGCTACAAACTTAAGTTGACTGTTGCCTCTTATCCAGGCACATACTACTTCAATTTTGGAAATTGTGCACATTTTAATGCTGAATCTCAGTTTACAAGCCTTATTATTAGTAGCCAGAGAGAAATTGTAATGACATTTTCAATTATTCTCTAACTTGATCCGCATGGGATCTCCTTAGAAAAATTTGCTGTGTGTAGATTAGGCAAATCCTTGAGTGGTTTGTTGTCTCGGGACCTCTGAGGCCAGGTTGAACGTGCTGGGGGATCATGTGATTTCCCTGTTGCAAACTGCATGTTTTTGATAATGAAATCAGGAACACAATACAGCTGGAATCTACCCTACCATGATTTTATTCACAACACTCTTCTCCGTATAGACCTGCTCTTTAAAGAACTGGTGAAAAAATCCACAGTCCTACAGCCTTCCATGCATCCATCCTCTCCCAGAAAATGATATCAGGTCAGTAAGTTATGTCTCAAGAGGAAAAATTAAAAGACTGAAGCTATCAAGATTGAATTTCATTTTGTTGTACTTCCAGAAAGGGTTGAGTTACTTTAATGATGTTTTTGTGGCTGAATTTCCCCTGCCAGAGTTGCAAGGGCAACACGTGAAGGACTTTCTGGTGATGAAATGCTCACCTAACTGGCTGGGCTTCCAAATTTTCCTCTGTTAGTGTTCAATAAACCTGCAGACTGGTTAAAACTTTACTAGGAAAAAATGAAGACCTAAGAGAATGTATACTCTGATGTTACTTCATGGAAGAGAAATCTTTTTCTACCCTGGTGAACTCTTGAAGGTGAACAAAGCGGGAGACATGTCTAGAAATGCACAAAGAAGCTGGGTTAATTAAGAGAGCTCCCACTGCCCCCCTTCATGAAAGCTGTTATGCTTTTGAAACCTTGGAGATGGTTTCACTGTGAATTCGTGAGGTTAGGAATACAGCTGGGATGCTGAGACTGTGGGCTGGGTGGTATGTATAGAATGTGTTTGATCAATTTCCCCAGTTGTATTAGAAAGAGATGGCATAAAAGAAATGGGGTGGAAATAAGCAGAAAGGATGAACAGCTCCCTCTGGGATAAATCTCAACTAATTCAGATTGCGGGAAATCATTTTTTATATTGAATGTATTTTTTCCTGGAGATTTCAGTTGAGGAGATTTTTTTTTTCCCTAATCTGTATCAATGTCACAGAAAACATTTTTGAGTCTTCAGAAGCAAGCGGCTCACACTTTGCAGTTCATTTCTCCAGATTTAAGCATGGCATGCTATGGCTCAGCTTTCTGTATATTGACATGTAAATAACATGCTGAACGCATCTCATCCACATTATTTTGCACTATTAATATTAGTCAGTCTTTATTAATTTTTGGCATTAAGAAATACTTTTCTTGCCTGAAACATACCTACTGAGGTGCTTGAACACTGCTGTCTCCGGTCTAAATATCATGGCATGTTGGACACACAGAACATGGGTAATGGAGTGTCGCCCTTTACAAGTCATTGGAAGTGAATTATGAATCTTCACTGCACCTTGTTAATTCCACCAAAATTTAGGCTGCCCTGGAGATCACAACGCATTGGTAAAAAGGAGATACTTATGGCACTCAGTCCTTCAAGTCATATTTGGAGGCAAAAGCTCCTTCAATCCTCTGTGAGAAGAGTATGAACAAGTACTTTACACTGCCCCGAAATGCATCAGAATCGCTGTGTCTCCTGGTGAGCTGGGCTCTGAGCATCTGAGTCTAGCTCCAGCAAGGAGGGATTTCCTTTCTTGACAGGACCATGGATAAACTTGGCAGAAAGTAAAGAGCGTTAATAATAACAGATGTTGTAATGTTTTGCTGTGTTTACAAGACCCCCGTGTGCTCTGTGTATCATTTGGAATTATATTGAAATGATTGATTCTCATTTAATTAATATAAGATGAAATGTTTGCAGAGCAGCTCAAAGCTTTCTAAAGTTGCAGATAAAGAACTGTCTGTCTGAGAAACTCTGTCATTGGACCTCACTGCAACCATTAAAAACTGGTTCTCGCTTAAATGAGGAACTATGATTTTGCCTTGCAAACCACTACTCAGTTATCTTTCCTATTTAAATAGGAAATAAGCTGCACTGGGAAAGCAATACCAATTACGGAACAGTAAGGCATCAGAATTAAAGGGAAAATAATTTTAAAGTTTGTTTGAAAACTATAGGCAACTATTTACAAGTGCCAAACCTTTTCTCATTGTCTCTTCCCTTTGGCTTGTATTCAGCAAGCTACTTCAGCCTATGACTTGCTTTAAGCAGGCAGCAGATCGAATTTGTTGTTGAACAGGGGTAGGCACAGTTGCACATTAGTTCAGCTCAGAATAATAAATATTTTCTTGTATTAGTGCTATGCAAAACTTAATCTTTAACTTCATGAAAACTGTAACAGGAGCAAAGGACTGAGGTTGGAATGAGGTTCAACAAGTCCAAGTGCAAGGTGCTGCACCTGGGTTGGGGCAGTCCCAGACATGAGTAAAGACTGGGAGACAAACTCATTGAGAGCAGCCCTGCAGAGAAGGACCTGTGGGTTCTGGTGGATGAGCCAGACACGAGCCAGCAGTGTGTGCTCGCAGCCCAGAAGGCCAACTACATCCTGGGCTGCATCAACAGAGGGGTGGCCAGCAGGTCGAGGGAGGGGATTGTGCCTCTCTGCTCTGCCATTGTGTGGTCCCACTTGGAGTACTGCATGCAGGTCTGGGGCCCCCAGCACAAAAAGGATGTGGAGCTGTTAGAGCAGGTCCAGAGGAGGGCCACAAAGATGATCAAGGCGCTGGAGTACTTCTCCTATGAAGAAAGGCTGAGAGAGCTGGGGATGTTCAGCCTGAAGAAGAAAAGGCTCTGGGGTCTTATTGAAGCTTTTCAGTACCCGAAGGATGCTTATAAAAAAGATGGAGAGAATTTTTTTGCTAAGGCAGACAATGACAGGACAAGGGGGAATGGCTTTAAACTAAAAGAAGTGAGATTTAGATTAGAGGTTAGGAGGAAATTCTTCACTCAGAGAGGGGTGAGACAGTGACACAGATTGCCCAGGGAAGCTGTGGGTGCCCCATCCCTGGAGGTGTTCAAGGCCAGGCTGGATGGGGCTTTGGGCAACCCGGTCTGGTGGGAGGTGTCCCCGCCCATGGCAGGGGGTTGGAACTGGATGGGCTTTAAGGTCCCTTCCAACCCAAACTGTTCTGTGATTCTAAGAGTCTATGACTGGGAGTCTTGCACAAGGCTCTCAAGGAGAAGTTCCCCATGTACACCGTACATGAAGGGCACTATTGTTCAGAAGCAGCTGTGGATCCATACATATCTGATGATTCATCGAATAATTTCTGGTGATCCTGGAAACCTGAGTTTCCTGGTGCAGCAGCAGGAGCACTCACACATTTAACAAAGGAAATGGACTAACTTTGCTTGTTATTCCCCTGGGGAAAATCAGGTTCTCCCTCCCAGTGTCAAGGAGGGGACTAGCGGTCAACATCTGAAAGTACGTTCCTTCCTGCTTTCCCACATGATGGTGTGTTGTAGAGGGATGATGGACAGCCAAGTGACATCCACAACAAGGAAAAGTTGGTTGAGTTTGCAGTTTTCATGAAGTGTTTCCTCATTTCATCCTAAACTGTTATGGAAAATTAAGACATGCTGAAACAATACCGTCTGCAGATTCACTGAAAGAGGTGGCTAAACCAACCCAGAGCTCTTAGCACATTTTTAATCTGAACACTATACAGAATGGAGAAAGGAAAGAAGGAAACAGGCAGCTTGCTTACCAGTAACCAACGGTCTTTGAAATAGGCAGTCCCTGTGTATAAACACTCAGAGGGGGAAAGTAGATATGCCTTTCCACCTGCCCAGGCTTGCTAAACACACATAAACACAACCCTCTTGGCCACCTTGTCCACAGACAGGCAGATTAAGAGGCCTTTTGGGGGGGAAGGGAAAGAGTGCAACATATCCAGACCATGCATGTTGCAGCATTCCCATTGCTGTTGTTCCTGGGTTTGGGGTTACACACACCTCCACACTAAGAGTCCCTCCTAGCTGTAATGCCATGCGCTCACAGTTATACATGAAGGGCTTTCAGAAATTTGGGCTTGGGCTCCAGGTAGGTGCTCAGCAGATGTCATGGACATTGCCAGTCCCCACTGAAGCCACTGAGCTTGCCTGGGGCCATCACTGAAATTACTGCTTTAAGTGGTAACTGGTAAAGGGCTGTGTAAAGGAGACTAGCTGTTGTGTCTCTCCGCCTCTGCAACAGACTGCCAGGAGTTACCCTGTTGTGAAGCCTTCCCATAACAAGTCACGAGGTGAAACAAATGGCAGATTTGGGGTCTGTGGAGCTTCACCTCAGGTAACTGCAGTTACTGCACTCACTGAGCTTTGCGGGAACCTGAGACACAGTTGTGGTGTTTTGGAATAAACATTTTACACAGAAGGAACAATTTTCAGTAAACTGTGGGAGGGAGAGAAGCTTTGCCATTAGAAGAGGAAGCTGGAAATAAAGACTTTTGTTCCTTCCTGCCTGGAGAGGTCACTCAGTGTCTCTGAACTTCCAGTTACCTCCTATAAAAAATATTACAGCTGTTAATGCGAACCATTGTAGTGCCTGGGCACAAAAATGGACAAGCTGAATGGCAGAGCTGGTCATTGTATTTATTTTTTTTTGAGGAGAAAAAAAAAAAAGAATAAAATGGGTGCAAATTGTAAAGTCTTTTCATTTTAAATTGCTGTAATAAAAGGGGCCAGTACATAACAGCCATGTAGAGAATAACAGAGAAGAGGAAAGGAATGGCAAGGTGGCCTTATGCCTGGAGAAGTAGAGCTCCTCTATCCCAGGTGTGCAGCTGAGTGCGTCCCGCAGACCCCCAGGTCTGAAGAATACCAGCCAAGGAAACCTGCGCCCTCCCTGGACAACTGCAGGCTCCTGTTCCTGCGTGCCCCCTGTCTCCCTGCAGCAGGTCAGGCTGCCCCTCCAGGGCTGCCCAGCTGGATTACAGATGCTCTTACGGGCACCCTGGGAAAGCTGGGAAACATAAAATTAAATTTTTTTTTTTTTTTTTTTTTGGCACATCCAGAGTCTGCGCACAAACACCTCGGTCAGTCTCGCCCCTGGTAACTCCTCCAGCTCCTCTCTAGCGCCTAGGCGGAGAGGCTGGCATTGCCGTGGCATTTGCTGGCAGCCAGCTGTGCCCTACTTGGAGAGCAGCTCTCCGCTTCTGCCTCCTGCTGCCCCGTCTGCCCGGCCACGGGAGAATCCTGCTGAAAAAAAGTTGAATATCAGGTTTGTGCCGTAACAAATGTATACGAGGGTCTCAAATTAACGTCATGTGGGGAACCTGATTTTTACACTTCCTAAATTTTAAGTGCCTGACTTTGCACCGTATCAATATTCATAGGGTTTTTTCTTCTTTTACGCTTTGTTATTGTTATGGGAAGCTCTTTAAGTACTATGAGCAGTCCCGAAAAAACCCGCAGGTTATTGGGAAATATATTAATTTGTTCCAGATCTCACTTTACTTATCACCATTGGTTTTGGAAGCCAGCAACTTTAAAGAAGGGTTGCAAATTGTTTCAGCATGTTAAAACCCACAGTGGTGTGTAAGTTCATCTGTGTATGCCATGTGTCTTAAACAGAGATGTGCATTTTATGTCAAACATTCAAAATGACCACTTAAGAACATGGGATTTTATTTAAATTTTGGCTGCCCAGTAAGTGTTTGACTGCATTTCCACTAAATAATAATGACATCAAGAGCTTTGTTAAATTAACCACAAGACCAGTATGTGTTTCCTATGGCTTTCTCAGGGGATGTCCAGTACACTAATCCTGCCAAAAGGCAATATACGAAAATATTGCAGGGACTGAGTATGTTTCGAGAGAGACTGTGGATGACAGATGACTGTCAGGCACTAAAGTCCAGCATAGACCTTCATAATTTAGGATTATTGATGCTATTCTGGAATGTGAAATAAATATATCAGTTTGATGTCAGCCCCCTTGGGGTGGGCTGATCACTGGAACATGTAGATGAGGATTCCCTACTGGTGCTGGGAACTTCACAGCACATCTGCTTTCCTGTCTCTTGTGTACCACTGGGTTTCAATACTAAAAACTGCTGACCCAAGCCATGTACACAAGCAAACATTGGATCCCTTTTTGTGGATATGTAAGTCTGTCTGTCTTTGCTCAAAGATCCAACTAAAAGTGACAGTTTTATTTCCAGTGCTTACTGATAAATTTTCCAGTGAGCTGATCTGGCGATAGAAATAATGTCATGTGAGTTAGGTATAACATGAAAAGCATATAGGTCAACAAACAGTTACAGTGAATTTCTTACAAGTGAATCAAAATGATGAAATGAACTGCTTAAAAATATTTTATGAATGGAAAAAAGGACTTTATTTTCTATCTTGTTGGCTACGAACATGTTATTTAACTCTGCTGTTGAATCAGCCTGGCAGTTATACTAATATCCAAATGGTGACAAGTTCCAGGAGCTGCAGAAGCAGTGCTGAATGCAGTGGACTACTGTATAGAGCTTGGTGTCTCCTCTGGCACATATTTCCTGTTTTTTTTTTGGGCACTGTCAGATGCTGCGGCATGCTCACAGCTAAAGTGACCCTCTTCTGCTTACTAATAAAAGCTGCCCTGCCCGTGAAGTATGAAACACTGGAGATACCCCTGTGAGTAGTCATGCTGCATGATCTGGAGACAGATACCTGCTGCTCCAGGAAAAGCAGATGCACCTGTGAGTGCCTGGCTGTGATACTTTGATGGGAGATGGAAGAGCAGAAAATGGGCAAAATGCTGTGTATCAGTTCAGGCACTTGGACGAGGGAAAATGGGATCTGAATGAAGAGAAACAGAGGGAAACCATGGTGGGCATAGAAAGGGAAACTGCAGTGGATAAGTGTTTCTGACCTTCTTTCTCATATATGTCGAGCTGATTCTCTCCTACCGTGTCTGTTCTTTTCATGACAGGCTTCATAACAGTGATCTCACAGAAGCACAAGGAAAGAACATCACTGGAAAATGGCTATTTAAAGGTTTTATTACAAAAGGCCAGAAATATACAAGCATACACTGACAATGATAAGACACCCGAAAGCGCCCGTAATATCTAATATGCTGGTGCAGAATGTGAAAAAGCTAAGCTGTTGCATTGTATCTGCTTAGTAAATTGGTTAGTTTCTTTGGGCTTACTTTTTAGCAAACTGTTTTATGGGCGTATGTCTTTTATCTTTGCAATAACCACTAGAGTTCAAGTAAGTTTTGTGGTATTACTTAAAACAAAACTGAACTGACTATGTTTCCAACAAGTCATTCCTTCAGTTATTTTAGAAACATTTTTCAGCAGTATAGCAACAAAATTGTGGCGAGTTCCTAGCTGACAAAATGGAAAAGTCATGCCTTGCACTCAAGTAGAAGCATTTTGAAAGATTACTTTTGGCAGGGAAAGAAGCAGGTTGTCACACTGAAGCTGCCAAGTGTGTGCTTTTTTGACATAAGAGAATTCTAGCTGTTCACTCTTTGGTAACATGGCCACTTAAGAAAACAATGAAGGTCGCTCTAAAGGAAGTGCATTAGTTTATATCATGTACAAATTATGACTGATATATCTGCATTAAAAACAAAAACAAACAAATAAAAAAACACCTTCAGCAAAGCATTTTGCAACCACAGATTGTCTGGATACCACCACAGCTGATGCTAAAAGAGGTAAATGCCACTGACAGCAGCAATAGCAGCCATACCAACAATTTCCGGTTCCATCACTGGCTCTTGACAGGCCAAGAGATATTTGTGTTCATTTCTTCCTTTTCCTACGGCTTTGCACCCTCTGCTCCAGCAAATGCACATCAGCTGGTCTATTTTCCTTCTATACTTCCCATACACCAACAAGTAGTTGCTGTTGTGTTGCCATTACCTGGCTGTTTGAGTTAACTGAGTGCATGAAAGTAGTAATTGTCTATGTGGAGTCACCTACCATGGTGACAAGCATTTACACTAGGGGTAATTCACAGCTGCTGATGTTATCCTTCATAGAGTGGTCAGTGCATCAATAAGCTAGGTGTAACACAGGCTGGGAATCACAGTTTTAGGTGAAATCCCTGAAGTATGCAAATCTGACTCCACACTCATTTGTCAAGCATCCAAATGAGTCAGTTGTGTGGCCCACTGTAGGAGCTATTCTGGTTATGTGTTTATTATCACTCTGAATTCATGGCAGCATTAGTAAAGTCACTACTTTTTTTGTGGTATTGGAACTGCAGAGAATAAATTTGTATGCCCAAGTGACGTGATGTTTGGTGGTAGCAAGGTGTACTCATTCCTAAGGTCCTGGGCCGTGAACAGGGCAGCTGCACTGTAATACAAGCCTATGGTACAGGTATCTTGTGAATGTGTTTTTCATATTGCTTGGTTTGGCCATGAAATAACCAATCCACTCAGAAAGTGAACAATTGCAAGTTAACAAGAGACTACATTTTTGCTGACTAGTGACTGTTTCTGGTATTTGCCCACTAGAGGGCTGTAATTGTTGAAGGTAGGTACCTTAGACTCTTGGAAGGGGCTTCAGATGACAAAATCTACTTTCCATTCACTTCAGAGCCCTCGACCTCACTTCTGTTACTTAGAGATCATCAAGAACTGAGAGCCAGCAGAACAACAGAATTCTTCAAACCAAAGGTGCAATATCTACCTTGACATTCCATCTTTGGCAAGGAGGAACTTGCAAGAAGGGGTCCAGGCATAGCCTAATAGTTATGTCAAACAAGAGTTTATGAATCAAAGTTGTAGGCTATAAGGAATATAAAAAGTGTTTATCAAAAAATAGACTGTGTCCTGGATCTCAGAAAAAGGAAGGACAAAGTGAGAATTTCCAGAAGTCAAGATCTTAACTTAAAAATAAAAGGGATTATATCAAATGTCAGCAGGTAAAGTAAATAATGCAAGAGAAGAGAAAAAGAAGTGTATCTGCTGTGCCATAATGATATTACAGGGTTTAAAGATAATCTGAGTATCGTGTAAAAGCGAAACACTTCGTCTCAGCTTTCACTAGTGATGATCATAAAAATCATAGTGATGGCCCTGAGGTAAAAAGAAGAAAAGTAAATGATAGTAGGTACATTATCATGTGTGAAGTGGAAATAAGACTCAGATAAGCTTCTTGAATAAGATATGGTAGATAACATATATATACATGAAAGTCTATTCACTGTGTGAGACTGAAAGTTCATCTCACCGTGCTTCCCAGTTAGGAGTATTCTCCAAGCCTCCAGCAATTGGTGGCCTGGGGATTTCAAGAACCAGAGTAAGAATGGAGAATGTTGTAATTATTAGGCTTTGGTTGGTTCCTCTTTTGTTGACTAATCCATATGTCCCCAATCTGTTTCTAACTTCAACCATCCACAACATCTCAGGAAAATAAATTCCAGAGGTTGTCTGCAGCTAGGTTGAAGAACCGCCTCCTTTTGTTGTCTTCTAACTTGTCTCCTGCTTCATAGGGTGGAAGAGACAGCGGGGAACATGTACTTTCTGTGCCCTCTCCATGCACTCCACAGGGCAATCTCTGCGAAGCCAGTCAGAAAAGTGTAGTTCAAGCAGCAAGCATTTTAACTCAGCTTAATGCTGAGATACAAAATAATTAAGGAAATGGGGGAGAATAGAAAATAGGACAAAACATTACCATGGTTGCATTAGGTATTCCAGACTGATGTGAAATCTCTTTGAGAAAATTAAAGCTAGCTAAAGAAAGCATAGTGTGTCTGATATTCCTGGTTTCTAGTGAAGTATTTGATATTGTGCCACTTGAGAAACAGTCAGGCTGGAGAAACTGGAGATTAATATCAGATACATGAGTTACACTCAAACGGGTAGGAACAACAGGCTGTGGTGAAAAGAAACCTCTCAGGCTGGAAGGAGTCATGCCTTGAGACTCTGTTTTGGCACTGGTGCCACTTAGTGTGTTTGTTTCATGAGCTAGGCATAGAAAGCAGGAATAAGCTGATGAAAACCACGACCAGCGATAAATAGAAAGAAAAACATGTCAATACAGATGAAGATCAGACAATCACATAAAGAGTTGATGAGTTTGAACATGACCGCAACTGAAAAGGGATGCGATGTAATAGTACAAATAATTGCATTTAGGAGGTGATTGGAACATCTGTTATAAACTGGGGCTCTGTAAGAGGCAATAGGGACTTTGAAAAAACGGTATGATTTGGAAGTGAAAAAGACTTATTTACCCTCAGATGTTTTATCAGGTCTGGCATCTTAGACAGAGCAGAGGGGTACTATTTTGCCAGGTGCTGGTGAGCTTGCATTTGAAATTTCATTTTCCCCACTTCAAGAGAAACTAGTTTGGACCGGAGTAGTGCAGAGGTGGGAAAGGAGAGTGATTGGGGAATCAAAGATGCAGTTTACAATAGGAAAATAGCAGAGGCTGGCAGGTTAGCTTAGTGGGGGGGATATGATTACTCTCTATAAACACATGTGGAGAGAAGATAAGCTAACTAAAGCTAATTTAGAAAGAAACTAAATGCCAATGTAAGCATGAGAACAAATGGCTATAAACTGACTGCGAGTAGGTAGAAGAAAACATTTTGGATGGCGTTAGATCAGTTCATAAAACTTTGATTCCATCAATTCATCTAGCAGTAAGGGAGAGTCCAGGAAGATATTCATTTTCTCATTTTCTATCACTGACTGATGAGCCACTTGCCTCTGGCCCTCAGGAGCTTGTACTGGCAATGCAAGTCCCCACAAAGGGTACTGCCTACTTGGTGATACCTTTCCTGGTACAAATTACGTGCCAACCTTGAGCAACTGCCAACAAAATGTACAAGAGCCTTGGCACATTTGCCTGCTGTTGGTTGCACCAGTTTCCAGAACACAGTGTCCTTCCCACTCTCTTTTGGATAGCCCTGTCTCATGCTGCCTATTTTTAGCTCCTTTTTTTGCCCACTCTCTGTGGTGGGGGTTTTGCCTCCAACCTCTTAAAATGCTCTTCGTGTTCTACTTCCATTTCCGTCATTTCTTTTTTTTTTTCACAATCCTCCCTTTTCCTCAGTAATTGTAAAGCCTACACAAGGCTGTCTTTGAGATATTTCAAAAGAACACAACATTCTCTACACACAAGGTTTTCAAATTCCTTCCTCTTTTCTGTCCAGGGCCATACTATCTGTTAAGTCTACATTTTGTCACATCAGCTTCATTGTTTTCTGGTCCTCCTATTAAAGTTCTGAGAAAGCTGTGTTAACCTCACGTGCTTGTAGTATAAAACACACCTGGGAAGATGAGTATTAGCTGCTTGGAAAGCAGTGCTTCCAGTAAGCTTAAATTGCATGGGTTCGCAGAGCCTCTTTTGCATGTTACTGTAGGGATGTTTTTGTGGTTTCTTTTACATTACTGCTGAAGAGAGGGAAGCCTGACTACAGAGTCAGGTCCCTCCCCTCACTGTCCTAGTCTGCTAGTTCATCAGACCTGGGACCTGTTGGAAAACCCTGGGGCTGCCTCCGGCAAACACATCTGGCTTTCCTTCCCTTGGGCTGGAGGGCGGGAGGGGGCACAGCTCCATGTCTGGGTCTTGTTTTGTCTTTCTCCACTGGTGGAGTGAGGAGTTTGGACATGCCTGAGGCACGGACCTGGACCTGGGAGCTGGTCCCACAGCATACTCATAGCCCGGCACTATCTAGGCTCTCACCTGTGAGCAGCGTTAATTCATCTTGTGGTAGTTTAGGCTTGCAAAGTTCATTTTAAGGGAGCAACATCAGAGAAAACACCTGTTTTGCCCAAAGCTGTGGTAGGTCTGGTGGCAGTGTTTAGAAAACCTTATTACCAGATCCAGAAATAAAGTCAGATAAACAATAAAATCATCAACATCATGTTTGATACTAGGATATTTTTCCCTTTATGTGACCAAGCATACGGTCTCTCCAGTCTTCATATATACATATTATGTATGACATAGATGAAAACCCACTTGTGAATTTCAGGCCTACCATGACTACAGAGACATAAGAAGAAACGCCCTGAATTAGAGTGCTGCTTCTCGTTATGTCCCATAGATTAGTTAATGTGACGTTCCAGTGATATGAGTGAAGAAGGGCATGTATGTTAAGCAATGGGTAACAAGCTGGTCTATGTCACAGTTTTGTCAGTCTTCTCTGAGTTTCTTTACACATTGCACTTTAAATTACAAAATGACAAATGGTGGCTCTGCACCAAATCATTCCATTTTCCACGCAAGATAGACAAATATAAATCCAAGTGGTCTTTGGGAAGCTACCTCTTATTTGTCTGCTTTTCTTGCAGTGAAGAACCTGTCTCAGATGTCTGTAAGACACCAGTTCCAATTAAAATACATCACAGTTAATGCTTGATTTGAAATCCACATAGACATCTGAGACAAGAGTGCATCTTTCATTTCTCTCTTAATCTATGCCAGTTTGCTAAGAGCCCTCCTAACATTTTCTGTACTGCCCTCTTCTTCCTGTATATCTATTGATCTCTATTCTCTTGTATCTAATGATCCTTATTGAAGGGGTCATTTTGAGAATAACATTTTATCCCAAAAAATAAGTATGTCACAGGCTGTGGGACACAGAGGTACATCTCTGGGTGTTTCAGTTGTACTGATCTTTCTCAAGTAATCTTTTGTGAAAATTGATAAGCAATGATGATGGGAAGGGTCGTGAATAAGAAAAACTGGAGGAAGCTGGGAAAGGAGTATATAAACAGAGACTGGCTTAAGCTCTCATTTAGTACCTCCAAAATACATAGACACCAGGGAAATATTTCCTGAACTATTTAAAATAACATAGGGACATTTTGAACATATGCCACCAGTGTTTGCTCAGCAGATGACCCTGCGTCACAGTGACCATGTCAATTCAGAACCGGTAATAAGGGATACTGGAGAGAAACTGTCAAAGAGGACTGTGCCACTGAGAAAAAGGTTAGACTTTTTCCCTGTAACAAGAAAATTACCTTGAACAACCTTCCTGAAGCTCTGGATTGATACTTGATACTCTGCGAAACAGGGTAGTGACTTTTCTGCAATTGATTTCTGGGACTGAACATCCGGAATGACTTCTCGCAGCAAAGCTCCCCCCAGTGACTCAGAGTGCTGGCTAGTGCAATACTGGGCTCATGGCAAGGAAAACACCACTCCCTTCTTGTGACTGAGTCCTTTTAGGCTCCCCTTAGTGCATCTCCTGGCAATGATTAGGAACATCTACTTATTTTTTTAAAGGCTACTCCCCCTCCCATAGACTCCAGTCCTGTGAAGTCCTTAGGAAACATACCAAGATCTGAAAAGCTATTGTTTGGTATTTCAAATCCTGGTCCCTTTATGTCCAGCTGGTGGGAAAAGAGGAGAGAGAGACAGAAAGAAAATAGAAAGGCGGCGGCAGGGAATGGGGGAAGGGTTGGAAGTTGAGCGCAAAACGGGTAGAGCTAGGCATAAACATATCCAAAAGACACAGAAAAGTGGAACAAAAGTACCTCAAGGTACACTTCATCCTGGTCCTGCTGGATGTTTCTTGAGGGGCTTTGTGCAGGCAGGGGAAGGTTTGCTCATATGAAATAGCCTGCAGGGAGGAGTAATTAAAAATACAGGCACCTCAATAAACAAGGCAAAGAGAAAAAAAAAATCAAACCAAACACCAGCAAGAATGAGAAAGAAAAAAATATCTAAGAAGTATCTGGAATATAAAGGCGGGAGAAAAAAACAAACAAAAAGCAAGTATTCTGTAAGTGGCTTCCTGCCAAGGACAGATGATTTTATCTCTCTGTACCGCGGTTCTTCCCACTGCAGAATGGAGCCATAGATGCTCTTCCAATTTTTCAGAAATATTTGAAGTCTAGGAGTTGTTTGGATAGCTATTAACAGCAGATAATGTAAGCAAGAGAGAAGCTTGCTACAAAGATGGAGTCATCTTGGGAATATCAATACAAAGACAACTTTATAATAGCCACCAAGATATGATAGTGCTACTGAGACTTTGTGGGAGAAAACAAGGACATATGTAATGAAGACAAAACAAAACAAAACAAAACAAAATTAGTAATGAGTATTGAAAAGAATCAGCAATATTAGTGTGCAAGGAGTTCACCTAACATGTTGTAACTTCAGTGTTTTCCCCTGCTATAGTTAAAGAAAGATTTTACTTTGAAGTTTAAGTCAGTCTTTTCTTTTGGTGTGAGGTTACCCCTCCCATTCCAATCTCCAAGCAGTAGGTCATCAGACTTGCTTATTGTCTGTGATGGAAAAATCTTCAGAATAAAGTCTTATCTTTGGCCAGCTGGGCCAAACACACAGCATATTTGCACAGTCTGCTATCCTGTGGCAAATGCAGTTAAGGTCTGTCTGATAATCTGATGTCGTGCTTCTGATAGACATGTGTAAATGTACAGGCGACATGGAAAGCTTTGTTTGGTGCATTTTTGGGTCCCTTCCTTGGCTGAAATGAGCTTGTGAAATGGCTTCCACTAGTAACAGATGAAAATTATAATAATCTTTTTCATCTTTGACATCACTGAAAAACACATGGCTATTCTCTGTTGCAAAATCCTGATGGTCTTTGTCAGTTGTTTGGAGCTTTGGCTACGGATGTATCTTCCTTACCCATCCCTGCAATATCTTATTTCATCTCGATATCATGTATAATTACATTATGCAAACTGTTGGATGATATTTTATTTTTGTTCAGCGCCACTATGCCTTAAACTTCAATTGAGTCATGGCAAAGTTTGGGACACGCTTGGAAAAACAATGTCAGAAGAAGTTTGGATGGGTTTCAGGTCTCTCATATTTCAAATGATATCTGGCCACAATGCAGACAACAAATTGTGACCAAAATATTATCTTGTCGGAGCTAAGAAATTTAAGGAAGATACATAGATAAAAAGAAGGATAAAAGCATAAGATTATAGTTGTGTGTGTAAGTGAGCAGTAAGGCAATGAAACACCCATTTCATTGGCAGAAGTGCAGGTGTGTTTCTCTGTCTCACAGCTAAGCGTGTGCAGAAAATTCAGCTGCAATTAAGGGTGGAATCTCTTCTGAATTCCACTCTTCTGGCTGCACAGGGAGATCTGCTGGTACTGTTTTTTAATGAGGATAGCCCCACAGAGTTTCTGTCTTCAAACTTCTGGGATTGAGAAACAAAGAATGTGAGAGCTGTGAATACTGAGGAAGCTAATATTTTTCTTATTCCACTTATTTAGAAACCATGTGTGGACTACCTGTCTTCTGGAGCTACACTATGGAACTATCTCACCAGTATAAGGTTTTGAATTAGGATATTGGTGAAAAAGGCTCCTGGTGACCCACATCCCTGGATGCCTGGATTCAGGATCCACTCATTGGTTTAACATAGGTTTTTGCATATCACTCATGGTGAGAGTTACCCAAGTGTCTTCTAGTGCTGCCGTAAGTGTGGCTTTACAACTGCAATGTGTAGTTCAACCTTCTCCCCATTCTTCTTTTCCAGTGCTTCATCTTAGTAGGGCTAAATGCAGGATGGCACACATTTCTAATGGGTAAAGGCAGGACTTAAGTTCTCTTTTTCTGTTTTTAAGAATTTGCTGGAAGTTGCAGTGATTCTTTTTCTACATGCTCCCATCGTAGCTGCTAGGTGCTTTTAAATATCACTGCTGCCACGATGGAGAAATTGGGCCATGCTCCATGAAGGGCTTATGAAGGGCTGAGCATATGTGACTGCTTCCATGAACACTGAGTTCCCTCCACAAAGATAAAGGTTTTAGTTCTGGCTTTGTGATCTTTGTGATCACTGCAACGTTATGGCTCACAAGAAGTCAGGAATGAGAGTATTGCCACAGTGCACAGCATAAGATAAAGATTACAGTTTTTACTGGGACTTCAGCCCTTTTCCTTAGATTACAGTGTTAGGGATTGCAGTAGTGTTCTTGTCAGTAATGTACCTGTCATGCCATGGCCAGAAGCTTTATCTATTGATAAAAGGTTGAAGTGCCATTGTGTAGAGCTTCATTTGCAAAAGTCATTTACCTGCAGTTACCCTGAAGAAATTCAGGATTTAGTTTGTCATAGTGGCACTTGCTCTTTGGGAGTTCAGTAGAAGTGTTGTCTTGTAGCAAAAGTCTTTCCATGCGGTCAAGACTTTCTGCTCAAGGTAGCTGCGGAAATCCCCATTTCTGGGGTTTCTGTTGCAAGGGACTGAGTGTGGGTGATGGGAGGGTGGCCCTGCAGTGGGAGGTGGCACACAGGGCAGAAGCACCCCCCTCCCCCCCCCCCCAGAGGCTGGGACAATGATTAAGGGGGTGATGCTGCCATGGTAGGCTGAGCAAGAATGGGAAGGATATCAGTCTTGAACCTGTTCTGGTATTTATCATAAAAAACAAACCAACCAAACAACAACAACAACAAAACACACAGATTCTAACTTCTAAAAGTGGAAAGGGACGCAGAGGATGGCCAGCCCCTGACTGGTGGTAGGGCATTTTGGGGATGCTCAGGCAGCCCTTTCCCTTCACAGTCTGGTCACTGCAGTGCATGTCCAGGACAGCTTCCCAGAGCTTATCAGGCATTGGCAACACCAGCCTCAGGGCAGCCTTTTGTCCTTCTGAATCATTGTCTTCTGGAGGGGGAAAACTTCACAAATCATCTAAGACCAGAAGTGGAAAGAGATAGCATTTTGGAAAATACACCGATTCTGCTTTTTCCTCTCCCCGCTCATGTGAGAGGGGACCAGCTGACTGCTTTCTGGTGCCTGCATGGGATGAGAGTGTTTGCCACACCACAGTAAACTTTGTCTCTGCTAAATCAACCCTAGAGGCTTAAAATACACTTCTAAAGACCCTTTTGTCTGGCTGGTGCAATGTCGTGTATCTCTGATGCTGGTCACATTATGTCAGTTTTACTTGTCACTTTTCAGCTACCTTTACAGCATTGTCTTTCTGAAGGCTTCTGCCAATGAGCCAGCTGAGCTACTGCCTCTCTGCGAGGACTGAGCAACAGCTGGAAAAATACATTTAAAGACTTTTATTAATCTCTGTTTATACCCATGAGTTTCTGCAGTACTTTCAGGAAGGGGTGATATTAGTGAACTCTGAAGACCTAATAATTTTAGAATTGCAGATTTCACCAGAGGTTTGGATGGACAGGAAACACAGTGAGCAAGATACAAATGTGCATCACCTATATAAGCACTGGATTTCTCTGTCAAAGCACAAGAAAGGATGTTGGGAGGGTTTGTCAGGAATGTAAAACTACACTGCTTCCCAGTGATGGCAAGGTGCAAAAGTATAGCTTCTCTTAAATTATGAATAAGATATATATATAAAATTATACATACACACATCTATATTTGTTTTAGATTGTCCACATTCTGGGAAAGAAAAGGAAAGGAAAGCTCAGTTTCTTCTATGAAAAACCCACCGCTAATGGAAAAAATTATCCTTCCCATTCTTCTGTGTATAATGAGATGCAACTATGCTTCCCCGCCACCTTTAAGTTCACAAAAACTTCTTTGTTTCTCTAATCACGTGGGAAAACTCCGCTGGCTGTGTACCTAACAACTGCAGAAGTTAGTGCTGTATTTCACTGCCCCCTCCCCTGTTCATTCTTGTATCCATTGCAATTATCTGTCCTTTGAAGTTCAATGTGTCACACATTTAAAATGAATGCTGGAGGTATAGCCATAGGTCGGCGTGTGCCGTTCATGGCTTTAATTGTAATCTATGCCCTGTTTTCTCCAGGGAATGTTTGACCTGACACTACACTGAATTTATGAGAGAGAAATCCCTTCACAAAGGCAAATGCTGAAAATTTGTTACATCTGTTTCACCTTGTGGGAAAATTACTTGATCTACAGAAAAACTAAAAAAACTGAAAACATGGAATGAAACCACACAGCATCCCAGAAGCAGGTCACTTCTGCTGCACTCAGAGTTTTCTTCTGGTACTTTGCAAACTGCAGAGCAGCATGAGTGGCCAAAGTATAACCCTATGACTGAAAATACAAGAAACTGGAAAGCAGATGCAAAACAAATGAAGAGATAGTTTAGGTCCAAACTTAGTGCTGGAAATAAGAGCTTCAAGCAAAGTCAGACATTGATTTAATCTATCAGTGTAATTTTAATATGGCCAGGAGCTTGTAAGTTATCATTTTATTTACCTCCCCTGGGAAAGCACCAAGAATCTTATATAACACAGTACTTCAGCATATATTGTATTTAGATATCTCTGTAAAACTATTAATTTCTGTTTCCTCCTCACTATTACTTCGGCAAATCCTAACCTAAAGGTAGAGAGATGCTCTAGCTTTCTGCCCAATATGAGAGCTATGAAGGAAAGCTTGTGTTCTCTGCAGACTGTGCACTATAAGCCCTGGTTTCCTGGTCTATCACACCTTGTCTGTGAGCAAGTCCTATGTCCAGCACAACACTCTTGAGATGCTGGTTAAAAACAAATTACAGTTCCATATTCTGTTGTCATTGCTGTTACTGATTTGGTTTTGCTTTCATGTTTGTTACTGAGAGAGCTGGAAGAGGAACATGTGGGAGGGTGGAGCTAGAAACCCTTGCTTAACCTAAGAGTATCTGATCAGCTGCATTTTGCCTTTCTGGAAGACGGGTAGAGTAAGTGAGGATGACAACATTTGCTTCAGTAAATGGCAGCATGGTCCCCCATCCGAGATAACTGATCCAGTGTTCTCAATGCGCTTGTACGTCTGAGCCACATGTGGACCAGCATCCCATCACAAAACATGCTGCTTTCTCTCATAAGCTGAATTGTCTTCTGCTGCATATCAGCCACCTGACATGTCTAAGATGTCACCTACTTTACCTGTTAGTATTTGTGTTAATGCTGCACGTATGTTAGCCAGCATATTCTCCTGCTCTCAATTCTTTACTCAACACCTCTTCTAAAGCCAGAGGCTAAGGGATCATCCACTTTGTGGGAATGGAAACACCCAGGCTGGGTCTGCAGAGCCAGTGCCAGGACTGAAACAACTTAGTTACAAAGACCCAGAGCGCAGACCCGTGCCCATATGGTCATTCAGTACCCGTAAGACATATCTGAAAATAATTATTTTCACAATTCCAGTAACCATGTAATTATATAAATTACTGCTTCCAAACATATTCAGAGGAGACTGCATGGGACTGCCTTACTGTTTTGAGGGCACACCATGCTGGGTGGACTCTTGTGCTGGGTGTTGTGTGCTGTGCTCTGCTGCAGAACTGAGAAATGCCCCTCAGTCATCACAGTGAGGGTTGTGGCACAGGGACACAAAGGCACAGAAATCAAAGTCAGGCAGCCTGAGAAAATGTCAATTACAGTAATTGCACTGAAAATGCATCAGGGATCAGGCAACCAGCTGATCTCAAACAGGCGAGGATCTGACTCTAAATTTTTTTCAGCAATACATTATGCTAAATGGGATGAGCAGCGGTGTGACAGTATGTTAAAACATAGGTATTTGTAGGTACATATTGTGTTTCAACCACATCTGCTTGTAGGTAATTTTATACTTGGCTTTGAAACACTCGTACTCTTACCCATTTTTATTGTGTGTGGTATACCTAAGTAAAGACATCTGCTTGCAACGTAGGTGCGCAGGACTCCTATGCAGAGGCTGCTGAAGTCCAAAAAAAAACCCTGCCTTCCCCAGGAATCCGCATTCCCACCAGCAGCATTCCCCGGACGCCTGCAGCTCTGCCCAGCCCCTGGGCACGGCCAGCTGTGCGTGGCCCTGCTGGCCAGGACAGCCGCGGGCCGCCCCGGTGGTGCCTCCCCAGCAGATGTACCCAGTGGGCCGAACCTCACGCACCCGACCTGCCGGAAGACGTGGTGATGGGCCGGGCCCAAGGAACAGCTGCTCGAGAAGAGGTGGCTTTGATCGGTACCACATCAAAGCACTGAGAAAAAGAGAAAAATTACGGGCATTCCCTGAGAGCTCTTGCTCAGGGAAGGCCTGAACAAGAGACAGTGTACTTGCCGTATAAAATGTTTTCCATCTGACACTACTCTCATACCCTTCCCTGGCAGGAGCACCACTCTTTTCTCTCCCCCTCTGACGCCTCCATCTCCCAATGCACTGCAGCCCTCAGTGGCCTTGCCCCGTCCGCTGCAGTGCCAGAGCTGTTTCTCACAGCAGCTGAGCAGCGAGTTGTTTCTCTGACCACAGCCCATGACAGGAGTGAAGGAGAGCCGCCTGCTCTCCAGAAGAGATGCTTTGCAGCAGCGTTGGCAGGACAGGCACCATCCTGCCTCCAGCTGGTCGATGCTTTCACTGCCCCTCACCTTTGGTGCGTGGCACTGCGGTGACAGGGCAGGCTGCACGGGCGGCCACCAGGCCCTGGGAGCCCCCAGGTGCCAAAACAGCTCTCTGTGCACCCCACTGCCATTGCAGTCATTCCACAAACTGCTCCCTGGCTACAGCGTGTGGGGAGAATAATTTTTAGCTTCTTACTTTATGCAGTATGAATGACTGTGATGTAATCACCAGTGATAGGACCCGTTGGAACGGTGTTAACGTGAGGCAGGGGCAGTTTAGGCTGGACATCAGGAAGAGGTTCTTCACTGAGAGGGTGGTTGCACACTGGAACAGGCTCCCCAGTGAAGTAATCACTGCACCAAGCCTGTCTGAATTTAAGAAGCGATTGGACTGTGCACTTAGTCACTTGGTCTAAACCTTTGGGCAGACCTGTGTGGTGCCAGGAGTTGGACTTGATGATCCTTATGGGTCCCTTCCAACTCGGGATATTCTATGATTCTATGGTTCTATGACCAGGATGGGCTGAGAAAACCCACAACAGTCCATACCCAATAGCCACGGTGCTGTCCAGGAAGCCTGGAAATACAGAGACTTTGAGAAACCTGTGCTAACTGTATTCCTTTCCTTGCTATCTTGTTGCAGCTCATAAAGAGTTTATTAGATTCTTTGTTCTCCATCAAAGGTAACATGTCTGCCTTACAACTCCATAGCTTCTCTGTTTTCTGAAGATATGAGTGCTATTCAGGTTACATGACATGAGGTGTGTGAACACTGGATGTCTAATTTGAGTTATCAAGGCTCCTTCTGTAATTATGAGAGATGGCACCTCAAGAGAGTCATTTTAGGAACCACCGTAGGATGAGAGAATTATCTGCTGGGGAAGATGCTTGTCTTCCTGCAATGACCGTGCAAGGTGGGTTATTAAACTAGCCTAGATGCCTGATGTTCTGGTGATCCACGTTGGGTGGCATGACATGTTTGCTTGTCTGAGTCCTGAAAACCTCCATGGGTTCAGCTGGGAGTCAGATGAAGTCAGGTAGTTCTCAAAACACTCCTGCCTCAATACAGGAAGCTGATTCAGAAAAAAATAAAACCCAGAAGCTAGCTTTTCTAAATGTTCTCTATTTCACTCTTAGCCTGAGAGCTGAGTTCCGAGGCAAGCTGTTCTTCTTGTCTCACTGCAGGTGATCTTTGTAGTGAAGGCAGATGCAAAGTTTTAATATTTGCCTTCCTCTGTGCGATCAAGTGGTGTCATTTCTCTTACATTACATGGTAGTCCAGCTCTTCTCTCGTCCTCCTCTTATAATTAATGTAATCAGAGTATGCTTCTTTGTTATCCTTTAAGTCTATTGGTATGAATGTGTATATTGTAGAATTACAATTTCAGCCACACAGTAATCTACCTTGAATGATTACTGCATGGCTGTCTTTTAAATTCTGACATGCTGAATGTTTTAGGATTACAGACAGGGATTAATTCACATCATGGACTAATCTGCTGCAAATGTCCATTTAAAAAGTCTTTTTGCATCACTCCTCAAAGGGGGCATCAAGTATTAAGAGAAGAAAAACAGCAGCTGAGCAAAACTAAGAAATGAGATTCCACTTTAAATGGTGTTAACTGATATATATTTTTTTTTTCATATTTCTAGATTGACACTGTTTGGAATATATGTTCCAGAACAAATTTCTGCTGTAATCAGGCAAGCGGGTTGTTTTGAGCCAAAGATTTAAGACACGTAATTTTTTTGACTGCAATATGGTGGTAGTTAACAAAGTGATTTTAAAGAAAGAGCATGAATGTCCTTGTACAGGATCTGCCATAAATACAGCTAAACTAACTATACAAAGGTGTCTGATGGTGTTATATCCTAGCCACGCAGGAGAGAGCAGTACTGCCAAAAATCTGTCTCTGGCTGCTGGAGCTGTACCTGGGTGCTAGAGGCTTTAGTGTGCTGCAACAGCTGAAGCACTGCAGCTCCTGTGCGGGAAGGGCAGTGCGTGCTCCTGGCACTCTCCGTGCCCCTCGTGCTCCCGTGAACCTGTCGCTCTGCGCAGCTGCTGTGTGCTTGCTGAGAGAGGACAGATGTTACGTGTGAGGCAGAGCACGTAGCTGTGGAGCACATTGCCCTATCAGTTTTTAAGTGCTGTTGAAGAAGTGACGGCACCGAGTGGTTTTCAGAAATAAATGCAAACGATTAAATGTCCTACATGTAAGGCAACAATGGCAATGACAAAAAAACTGCGTGTGACATTTTCTAGACTGCTAGGCAGCCTTTTCCCAACAGTCATGACAACCAGCCTGTGACGCTTTAGCAAGCTAAGCGTGGTTTTGGGATGGGACACCTTGCAGGAAAGCTAAATGTTGTACAAGAAATAATGGTGTCCTGGAAGTTCATTAAGGACGCGGTCATTTTTCCCTGGGAGTAAGGAATGAATCAGTGTCCCGGCATGAAGTTAAGGGCTCCAGACCTCCGTGCTCATTGTTAAAGCTCCAGTAAGGCTCTTTGTAACAGTTAGCTTCTCCTCTAAATTTCAAGCTGAGAAATTATGTTCTGGTTGTCTGTTTTCCTACAGTGGTTTTATTTGGGCATGATATACTCATTGTCTGTAACTGTTGCAGTGTCGCTGTTTGTTCTCATAACACACAAAATGTTCCACCTTAGAAGCAACCGCTTTTAAGGGATAAATAATGGCAGCATATGCAGCACATAAAGTACTTTAAGATTCCACACAATGAAACATCCTATATTTTGAAGGATTATGTTCTTGTTCTTTTAGGCCTCAAACAGGAAATATTTAAGCACATTTTCAATTAAGTTGCATTGAAGTTAGTATAATTGAAGTCCATATTTTTAGCATGTGCTTCTAATTAAACACATCCATAAATGCTTTCCTGATCAGAGGTCTTAAAGCCTGCGAAAGCACAGAAACTGAAGCATTCTTTTTCGGCTACTCTGGGTGCTTCTCTCAGTACATACGTTTGAAAGCAATCACCAGATTTCCTCCCTCCTCAGTGTTGTTCCCAGCCTCAGCTGGGAACTGCAGTCGTACCTATAGGATCCCAACCTCAAGGCTACAGGTCACTTAAAGCAGTGCTGGAAGGCATGGTGCCTGTATCTATATGTTGCACAGAAAACGGTCAAACACACACATGACCAACTTAAAGAAGCACTAAAGGTGAAGGTGGCCCACAGCTCCAGTCACACAAATGAATTTAATCTTCCTTGCAGGCTGATTTGGAAGGATACACCAGGCTCTGGTCCTCTTCAGAATGAAGATAGAGAGCCTGATTTAAGCCATTACTAGTTTGCTCTGGCTGGAAAAAGAGAAAAAATTGTACAAGAAAGGGTTGATATGGGTAGAACAATGATAATCAAGGTTTTGCAGCGTGTAAAACATGGGTGCTTTGGGCTAACCCATCCCACTCAGCACTAGAAAGGATCAGAGCGGTGTGTTTACATGTAAGGCACTGCTTTTGGCTGTCTGTTCCCTGGGTTATAGTCCTGGTCCATGGAGGAAATGTTTGGGTTTTTGTAGCTTGAAATCACTGAAAGAAAAAATGAATGAAAGACTAGATCCATCAGGCCTTATACTGCACAGTGTCTGTCTGGTTACATACAGATGTTTGTAAATGCAAGCTGCATGCCTTCTGCCTTTATAATAAAAAATAATCAATTTTTATTATTTTCTGCATTATGTCAGGTAAGTAAAAAGCAACTTGCTTTTGTCTTTCTTCCTAGGTTTGCAGTTAAATGAACAGGTATACTTCAGAATCTATTGGTAATGAGAGTAACAATTCTTTTTCAAAAAGTAAAGCAGTATCTGGCTGCGATTTTATGAAAATAAGCTGACAGTTATTTGCTGCCTTCTTTTACTGTGCTCATCATGTCATTTTTGAATAAACAACTTCTGAAAAAAAAATCAAAAAAACACAGAAGATTTCTGCATCTTACTTCATCGCTTTATTTTGAGAGAAATTTTCCTGTGTGTTTTTAATTCTGATCTCTAAGAGAACAGAAGACTAATGATACGCTGTGTTTCCACATTTTCTTTTCAAAGGCCCTGGGTCCGAATCCTCCCGTTGCCTTTGAGGAGCACTTGCTACAGCAGACGGCGTGCGGAGCCCCTGCCGGCCAGGTGCTAGGGTTGGGCTTGCAGATCTCGACAGCTCCATTGCCGTGAGGAATGAAGCTGTCAGGGGAAGACATGATTCTCTGGGCTTGGCCCACAGGTAACTTTGATAGGTCTTATGCAGGATTTGGACACAGAGGACAAAAACTAGGGTCTGTTGAAGGATCTGCTTATAAAGCATCCAAGAATGCTACGAAGTACGTTAAGCCAAATGTTTGTACAGTGATTGAGAAAATCCAACGCTAACTCTTCACTTTCAGTGCTGCAGTACGAGTGCACTGCAGGATCCCAATGCATTTTGGCTTCTGGTTATCCAAAGAGTACTGCATTATCCTCGTGAAGGCCCTCGTGCTAGTTTCTCAGGGTGGTAACAGCCTCAGCTTAAGTATCTACTTCAGTTCCAGGCACATCCCTGCCAGAGTGCCCTTTGCGAGTTCTCCCATAGCAGGGCTCAGATAACAAACAGCCCTCCACTGGCATTTGATGCTTCCTTGTGCTACCCTTGAGCACATTTTGCTTCCCATTCTCAGCTCCCTGGAGCCTGGTTCTGTGATTTTAACTTCTCGTTTTCTTTGCTCCTAGCTGTAGACCTCATCTCTTCTTCCACTTCTCCATGGCTCTGGATAGTCGAGCTAAAGCAACATGTAGATAGTTAACCATAAACAAGCTCCTGGGAATACTCCAGTATTTGTGATCTTGTTTGTAGCAGGAGGAACATATTTTTTATGCCTCCATTCCAGAGAAGCTTATTCAGCTTCCAGTGATTATTACATGGCCTTAAGCCTTGTAGGGGTTATTTAATATTATATTTTCCTTGCTAACACATGCCACAATGCTCTACTTATTATTTAAAGCTTTTCTGCTAAAAAGCCATTGTTCATGAATTAGTTTGATAAGACTTGTATAAATACAGAGTTGTGACTTTGCATGTGAACCATTTAGCCTTTTTCATAAGAAATAATTCCTAGTGTTAAAGGCTCCTCCCTGCCCCACAAATCATTTTTTTTTCTAGTAATTCCTTCTTAAGGAAGATGCCCCAGGAAAATCTGCTTGTTGTCTAAGGTCATCTCAAGTATTTGTATTTTTTGTACACATGGAAGTAAAAATCCTTAACCAGCAGAGACACCATTGCTCATTTTTGCCCTCTTCCTCCTCCCCCAAACGCTTGCTACATTAGTCCCCATCTGCAAGCCCTGGATTATCTACTAAGAGATTGTATAAATGGGCTTCATGTGGTTTTACACCTCTAGGAGGTAGTATGTACTGAGCTAGCTCCTGGGCCATGCTAGGCCCTGGTGGAGGCTGGTTGGGGACAGTAAGGCCTGTGGGTGCCCTTAGGGCCATGACAGGCAAGGGCACTGCTGACACTGCCACCAATGGCATTAATTGTGGTTTTCTTTTATTTGGTAGCTAGGCTTACTTGAAAAAATGGCACCCACATGCCACCCAGTGTGGTATCCGTGAGTGTGCTCATATTCACATCTCTCAATATCTTTTGAACGGCGTAGCCAATTTCAGCTATAGTTGGTAGGGGTCACCGAGGTATTAATGATATTCCCACAAGGTTCGTGAAATCACACAGGCCTATTGTATCACCCCAGCTGAGAGAAACACTATGGAGGGAGCGCAACCCTAGTAGACACCTGAGAATCCACTGGAGACGGAGCTCTCCAAAGGAGAAACTTTATTCCCCTCCGGACACCAGCTTTGAAACACGAGTCTGTGGGAAACCACGTGCCCTGTGAGCTGGCGCTCAGAGTGACGCACTTGGCGGGCACTTCGGTTTTCCCCCCTTGCACCTCGTTTGGCAGCAGCTCGCAGTGAGCCGCCGGCTGGTCTGGTCAGCCCGCATTGTTCTTGCTTTTCCCTCGAACATAGAGGTACATTCATTAAAGCTCTGCATTTGCAGTTAGTGCTTTTTGCACATTTACTTGTAAGGAAAGGAATAGTGGCAGCAATAGCAGGTTTTACAGAAGTATCTGGAACAGGAAGTCATCTACACAAGCAATGCAGGACCCCAAAGGAGCAGCTAAAGAGCTTCATGCTTTGACTGATCTTTAGGAAGGAAAACAGCCCTTACCCAGTGCAGTTCCCCTCCTGAACTTGGCACAAAATACTTCATCCCCCCACCACAGGAGCTTAAGCAGCAGTAATGACAGTTTTTTAAAAATCCATAAGGGATCAGCATTGTATGTGCAGAAAGACAGGCAAGCAGCAGCAGTAACCCTGTGTGTAGCAGGAGTGAAAAAGCAATGCTGACCTCTTTTCTGTGGGCTCCCAGGAGGGTGGGTTTGTGTCACAGAGAAGAACAACCCTTTTGGTGTCCAGCTGGAATCTGAAAAAACCATCTCGTTTTTCCTTTCCAGAAACGAGGACAGCCTTCTGCAAAGAAGTAGACGTGGCGGTCCAGAGACTGCAGAACTGTTAAACCCATGTGTAAGTGCAGTTGTAGTTGGCAAAACTCAGAATGAGGCTTCTGGAAGTAGGACAATACTCGTGCACAGCAGTTGTAGCCTGAAGGTGTTTCAGCAGGCACCTCTCTACCTCCTTCTTACTGGTATCATTATCATAGAATCATTGCTGTCTCACAGCAGACAAATTTGAGGTTTGAACAGTGCAGGAAAATATTTCGCAAAAGTACCCAAAAAGCCAATGATTGATGTGGTACACTTTGGCCTACCCTCAAAATGAGTTTTTATGCACTATACCATCAGCTGAAAACGGAGATGATTTGTGCCTGTGAGGACATCTTCCCTATAGTTTTAATACCTAATAATGGGCTAAAAATCATTGCTAGCGCTGGTATAGTGCCCTTCCCTGCTCCTTGTCACTCAGCCACTGAGCTTTGGGAAGCCTGCCAAGTCCCTGACAGCAGCTTCTTCTCGTGGGAGCAGAGCTGCACAGCACAATTTGATCCAGGAGAAGAGGCAGGGTTTTCAGATTTTATTCTGGTGTCAGCAGCAGAAACCTTCAAAGCGGGGGAATAGTCCCCAGCTGCGAACTGGGTTGCTCAGGAGGTACCACTCTTGTCATTTCGTCAAGCTGATCAGGGTAGGGAAGAGCTCTTTTTCTAGGCTGGGTGCACTGAAGAGGCGCCAAGGCCTCCCACCCACAGTCCTCATTAAAGAAAAATAGCAACAGCACAAAGCCCAAGGATTGTTTACTTATTTGTAGTATCTCAGCAACGGCTACTCTCTATCATCTGGTTCTGCTTTGGTGATTTCTTCTTTTATTAAGAAGAAACGCCACATGCTGCCACACAAGTAGCTAACCTCCTGCTGTCGGTCAGAGGCTGCCCCTTATGCCAGGCAGGACAGAGCAAGGGCTCTGCTCCCCAGCTGTGGGACCTGCCTTACAGGAACGGGGCACAGACCAGGACTTCACCATCGTTCTCTCTCTCTCTTTTCCCCCCAGTAAATCCAGTAATCACCCAAACAAAGCTCAGGTTTGTGAGCGACGCTAGGTCACGCAGGACGACTAATTTTGGTTGATGCATAAGCTAACAAATAAATAAAGTTCTGGACGTGCCCAACCGGTTCATTTCAACATTTTCAGGAGGAAACATCAAATTTTAGAAGGTTTGATTCATGAGGCGACTCTGGCTTTCACAATGCAGAGATGAAAGAGATGGCTGTATGTCCCTTCCCTGCATCCCATTCTTATATTTTAGCGGCTACAGCACTTGTCTGAGTGGGTAATTAATTACTTTAATTACTTTCTATAAATTAGGTTGGAGCTTCAGTTTGACATACTGGGAGATCTCCACTTCAGGGCAATTTTTCTGAGTGTTGAGACAATCTCCTGAGAAGGAAAGGGCCCAAGCTCAAGTATGTTCTCTGCAGAAGAGAACATGGAAAGAGGGTCGAATTATGCCTTCTGGGTAAACGCTGCAACAAATGAACTTTCCTGGCTAAGGATGTAGAATCAGGGTACACCACCTTCTCAAGGCTTTTAAAGGCACCTGGTAATTTTAGCCTTTATTTTTGATTTTTCTTTTTGTTAAAGATCTTCACAGTTAAATTGCTGTTCAGAAAAAAAAAAAATCAGTAAAAATAATTCTGAGTCAAACACTGAATTTAATTTATTTTTTTTTGGAAGCTGCACTGCTAATTAGCATAGGTCAGGACTAGTACTGTTGGAAGAATTATCTGTTTAGATAGCAGGTTCTTTATTGCATTTCTGTCTGGGACAGATGACACCTCACTTATCCACAGCTCTATAGGGATATTAGACAACTCCTTTGCAGTCACACAGTTGTAAAATCTTACTCTTAATTTGTTATAAAAGAGTTTTCTGGCCTATGGGCCAATCAGTGCTTCTGCCTGTAAAGGAGAGTCTGCCAAAACCTGGGGGAGGAAACTGAAGGCCTGAAAAAGAGACAGGAGACCGCTATCTTAGACTAAGCAAAGTTATCTGGAGAGGGTGGTGGTGTAGAGTGATAAAGCTGAGCTCGGTAGCAGCTGTTGTTACAAGATAAAAAGTGGAACTTGTATGTGGACATCCATCTATCTGCTTATCTTTCAGGGCTACCACACAGGATCTCGGTGGTGCTGGTGCCCAGGTGTGGCAGGCACTGCATAAACAGTGGGGGAGAGCCAGTCCTGGCCTGAGGCCTCACAGCCAAGGCAGATACTGGCTCGGAGGACAGAAGATCTGCCACCTCCTTCACATTAAGACTTCTTGGCTCATCTGATGCTGCAGTTAGTGTCTAGCCAAGGCAGCGACTGAGCCTAAAACTCTTGGACATCATGCACCATGCGGCCATGTGTCCGAAAGGCTCAGGGAAGCATCAGAAGAGCCAGAATGACTGAATCGAATCCCAATCACTCCACAGGCAACCTCTGTCCCAACCCAGTGGGCAGAGAGGATTGCTCCTTTCCCTCCCACACCCTACCACACAGCTTGCTTACTGGCCCCTTTGTACTTGCTCCCCTTGGTTAGGGGACTGCCCTGATCCAGACGGCGGAACAAGCTCTGCATGTACTGCTTTAATTGGAGATGGTGAGGAGCACAGCGGGAATTGTTCCTGAGTACTGGAAACAATACTTATAAAATCACTTCACAGCAGCCAGTAACGCTACTGGCTGGAATACAAACAGCTTTGGAGACCAGTGGCTAGTCAAGAAGCACTCTGAAGAAGTGCTTATGCTTCTTCACTTCCCCATCCACCTGTACTTCTGATCCTGCAGGAGGAAATCTTTGGGGTAGGAAATAAGCAAGGGGAGCATTTAAGAGAAAAGGAAGATATCAGTGCTCTCCACATGGAAGTATGTGAGAGCCTTCTGCACCCAAAGCAGAGCAAATGAATTTACACGACAACATTGCAGTGTCTGAGATCTCTGGGGGCTCAATTTTCCATAATCAGATCTAAAGACCTCTGCCTACTTTAAGTAGCATAATGGATGATGGTGATTTAGCACCACATATAACCACTTGGTTTCTGGTTTGCATGTGCAATATAAATATGTAAGCTAAGTACACAAACTCAGGTGGCCTCCAGGGCTGAAAATCCTCAGGCTATCCATGCCCTCTTACATTAGCAGCCTGGAAATGATGCTGCATGTTCCCTGCTTTTCTGCATTTTCCAGGCAATCTTGGACAAAAAACAAAACAAAACAAAAACGTTTGGTGCCCTTGCAGCCCCAAGTGCTGAACTTGTCTTTTTGAAATGCTATGTCAACAGCTCTTCACTAGCAGGCCCATTATTTTTATTGGCTTCAGCTCTCTGGCTAGTGTTGACAGGTTAATTTACAGTAACAGTGAGAGTCACCTTTACTCGCTATACCAGAAAGCGCAGCCCGCTCTGCACTTGAATGCCACGCTCTCAGGAGCAGGAATGTGGAGAGCGAGTAAGTGCTGCCTCACAGCCTCACTCAGGCACTCGGGGACTTGTACAAAAGAATGCTCTTTTGGTGAAATAATTTTTGCCAGCATATACAACTGGAGCAGGAATGGTTGCAATTATTTCTTACCGTGCTTGTTAGGGAGGACACATGGGAAGATTAGCCTCAAGAATGTCACTCTTGGACATGGACTTCCCATTGGGATTATGCCACATTTTTTTTTTAATTGTATTTTTTTTCTCTTTTTAGTACATCAAAGTTCATTGTGAGAAATTCCCTTTGATAACATGTATACAGATAGTGTTAAGCACATCCCAGAAAATGTTTGCTGGGGTGTACCTAAAGGACTGTCTCCCTTTTTGCTCTTGCCTTGCCTTGCCTTGCCTTGCCTTGCCTTGCCTTGCCTTGCCTTGCCTTGCCTTGCCTTCCCTTCCCTTCCCTTCCCTTCCCTTCCCTTCCCTTCCCTTCCCTTCCCTTCCCTTCCCTTCCCTTCCCTTCCCTTCCTTTCCCTTCCCTTCCCTTCCCATTCGTAAGGGAGTAATGGTAGAAGTCAGCATGGAAAGGGAAGTTTTAAACTAATAGATTTCTTTTTTTTTTTTTTTCCCCTGGTTCGTACGGCCATAGTTCTGCAGTTGAAGATCTCAGACTAGGTCTCAGACATGGTATGGGTGGTGAAGAAACCATGAGGAAGATGATGCAGAGTGCATTGGAGAATTAAGAGGTATTTGGTGCACTTAAGGGAAGTTGATAAGTGCTGCAAAGAAGCAAATTATGACAGTCATTGTGCAGATCAACAGACATTACATCACAGGAAAACTAATAAAATCACAGTGTTTCTGAGATCTGTTTGTTTCTATTATACTGGCATTTTTCTTCAATAAGTTTTTTTTTTTTTATAAAACAAGTGAATGAATGGTATTTTAGACCTAGAAATTTCAGATATAAAGTCTTTTGGATTCTTGCAGCTGTCTCCCTGTATAAACTGACAACACTCTAGCACTGTTTACCAAGCAGGAGGAAGCACCAAGGTTGGGTCAGATATAAGGATTTCCATTTCCTTCAGCATTGGTGGACATTGTGCCACTCCTTGCTCTCAGAAATTCTATTTTGGCTGCCTGCCCATTGCAGATCCAGAAGATGCGCATCTGGTGTTGTGACCATATTGAAGATCTGGTTGGTTACACTCTGCCGAAATGCTCCTAGACGTTTACACTACATTCTTTTTCCAGGCTAGCATTCACTCTTGATTTTACTCACTCTTGACATAGCGACTGAAACTAGAAGAGCAATCCCTGTATTTAGTCTGCAGATCCCTTAGTAAAAGCTCTTTGAAAAACTTTGGGATCTTTCCGCTGCACAAATTTCATGTCTTTGTCTGTCACCAATCTGTTCTCATCAGCCAGCCCTTTGAAAGTCTTTATGGCACCTCTCCATCCTGCTGGCTCAGCTGTGGATCAAGATCGCAGAAACTGTCAGAAGTTCCCACCAGCTTGAAGAGCTACAGCAAATCAGAAAGAAAGCAGATGGGAGGAAGGAGTGTAAAATCATTTGGAGATAGATTAGAAAAAGTGTATCTGAGTTTTCTGTTTTCGCACAGATTTCTATGCACGCACATATGTATGTATGCAGAGTCACAAAGGCGTGCCGCTTTTTCGTCGCTGAAACATACTGTGTCTCAGACATTGAAATAATCATCCCTACAGCACACTTGTTCAGAATATGTGCGTGTAGTTTACAGAAAAAAAATCATTTTGGTTATTAGGATGCCAAGCAAGGCTTGAGGGAGCTACATTCAGCTAACATGATAGAACACCTATTTCTTCTTTTAGTTGTGACGATACATTTATTGAGGCACTGAGGTATTCAAATATTGCAGCAACGTTGACCAGGGAAAAGCTATATGAAGCCAACTTCCTTTTCTTATTATATGACACGTATACAGCTGTTTTCAAAGTATTAATTGAAAATCATGACTTTATGTTGGTTAGTGGTGAAAGTCAACACAGCAAAACAAGGCTTACTGAAATAAGTATTATAGAACTCGGCTACTTCTTTTTGTTGTGTCTGAACCATAGGTAATGAGATTTTCTCCAGTTAATTACCCCAGTATTGGGAAGCTCTGTATGAATCATGTGGTAGCCCCTACCTGCACTAGCTTGTAGCATCAAAGTCACACTAGGTAGCTTGCCAGTTACACCTGAAAAATTAAAGAACAGTTCATGAGAATTGCTTTTCTTTCTTCATTGAAGACTGCACATGCTTTTGAACTTCAAAATATCACTGGCTTTTGCACAGTATCTATAAGCTTTGTAGAAGGACTGTGGGAACACCTGGCTGTCTCTGAGGAAGATCCGTGTATTGGCTAGGGACTTTTAGTTTCTGTTGTATGAAGATGAAAGGATGAATGAAAAAGCTGATTTAAAGAGAGTTTCAAGCACCTTCTCCTTGAAAATCAGGCTGCTTTAGTATGTTTTAACACAGACAACAGCAAACCGAGGGACATTTTAAGCCATGCCACCTATGGAATAAATATTCAGGAAGACAGATTTTGGAGGAAAAGGTGAAACTTTGATGTGTGCAGTAGAGTCATGAAGGCAGGAATGCTGGAAGTAAATGATGTGTCATGTAGAAAAGCTGCTGCAGAGCCTATCTGGGCTCCTGTACTGCCCTATTTTACTGCTGCAGCTCTGGCCAGGGCCTCTCTGTTTCTGTGTCAAATGGTCGGAGACGTTCCCACAGCCCCCTTTGCACTGCTGTAACTCAATCCTTGTGTGATAGCCAAGGACAAAGGCAGAGGCAGAGACACCGAATCAGAAAACCTCTTCTTTCAATCGCGGTCTCTCTTTATGCTGCATCTTGCTTGCAGCAAAGCCAAATGAATGCCAAAGAGATGGAGTTAAACACACGCCAGCGTGCCAGCACGGGATGATGCCCCCTATAATTGAGACTGTCCACTCTGAGGGCTAAGGCAAGAACAGAGCTGCCTTATGCAAAGCCTTTACAGTTTAAAGATGAACACGGTTTCCGGCAATTACTCCACATCTCTGGTCCAAGGCCTACTATGGCAAAGGGTGTAACAGAAATAGATGAGCATTGCTTGCTCTCAGAACAGCAGTGAGTTGAGCAGGACCTGCTGCTGTCGGTGCTGTCTCTACTGCTTCCACGTGAGAGGCTGGAGGAGAGCATGGGAGGGACCATGGATGCGGTCCAAGCAGAGCAGTACACCTTGCTATTCAGATACATGTTCAAATGGTACCCCCAAAGTCAGACCAGGAGACTGTGACAGAGCTGAAAATTAAACCCTGATGCCCTCAAGCTCAAGTCTGCTTCCCTCTTATGCCCTTATCCGGAAGAGGGGAGAGGCGGGGTGGGTAGTGCTAGACTTAGTTAAATTATTTCCATGAGCTGAAAAATGGACTTCATAGCCAAGTCCCCAGTTTAGCAATCTGTAACATCTGTGGCAGATTTTTAAAGTGAACATCTCTGCTTCGGTGGCTTCCAAGCAGCAGGAATGTTACACATTTTCCCTTGCCTGATGGATTTGCCAACTTTTGGGACCCACAAAAGCACCTCTGGCTCACACCATGATGACATCTGTAGCTGTTGCCTAGTCAAGAAAGGAAAAAGTGATCAAAACCCCTTGCTTCAAATACGGTTGGGGCTTTTCCACAGGAGCAGCTTCATCTCCAGACAAGGTGAGATCTGTGGTTTTGTTAGAGGGACAAGGTGGAAAGTACTCCAGCCGCCTCTTTGTACCTGCTCAGGAGTCTCTTGTTCCCTCAATGACGCCAAGCCAGAGATGTGGTGTTACTCAGCTCACTTCTCAGAACACTGTGGTACATGCCAGCAGTGCCCTGCTTCCAGCTTCAGTAATTCCTCGCTCTAAGTGCTGGTGGAAAAGAGCTTGCCCCGGCCTCTTGCACCACACTTCCATGTCTGTGCTACCCCTCGGGGCAAGAGACGGGGTCACAGCTCTGCTCGCACAGTTCTTATCTAAGTTTTGAACCTGCAGTCCTTTCATGATAGCATCCATGCGGATATGATACTGTTGCCTTCAGATATTTATTCTCTTTATTAGACCTCTTACTTGCTCCAGAGTAACACGGTGATTTTGGTGGGAGCTCCAGATAAAGGAGAGCAGCATGACTGAAAGCACAATAGCTTCATTTAGATAAGCTCTCCAACCAGTGTAGTGGGTCTCACTAACCCACACCAGAAAAACACGAGCTCCTACTCAGAGCAGAAAAGTTTCACTGAGTGAGAGCAGCTGGGCAGGGCTGCAGGGATCTGAGCTCGTGAGCACAGCAGCACCACCACCCTTCTCCCTGCTCCCCATCACTCCCCTGCCACCCTTCCCTCATGCCCTGGCTTCAGAGCTAGGGTCTGCAGCTCCCCCAGCTTCTCTTTGCTCTTGGCAGGGTCAGTGGAGGCAGAGCAGCAGTTAACGTGAATTATGCCTACACATAATTGACTGAGAGTTTCAAATGTCAGTGGCAATTCATGTCCTCCGCTCAGATGTTGTTACACTCATAAAAAAAGGCATGATCTTCTTTATTACACTAGGAATGTAAAAAAACACCAAACTCCCATATTTTTTCAAGACAGCATTATTTGTTACAGTCATATATCTCATCTGTCTTTACTCTTAACACAATTATTTTAAGGGATACTTTGTTTATAAGGAACACAAAGGAAAAATTGCATTGTATGACTTAGATTCTTCAAAAGTAGTTGTAAACAACTATACTAATTGTTTTGTTCCCTTAAAAGATGTGGGTCATGGCAACACAGCTGTTTTTGCTGTGGCTAGTGTGCCTAGCTTTGGACTAGTGTCACAAGGGAAAGTTTTCAAGCCTGTTATGAGCAGCCCATGAGTGGCTGATAGGCAAACATCATATCTGCCTGCTGTGATCTGCTTAGGGACTGCAAAGGGGGGGATTTATTTGTACTCTGAAACACACCTTCCCTCCTTACAAGAAATCCATGACATATCTCCCCTTAATCATAACAGTCACACACAGGAGAGGACAAATTTGCCAATCAATAGTAGAATTCTTCTGTAACCTTTCCAAATAGCCTTCTGCCCTGCATTGCAGGCCATCAGTGACTCATGTGGACAAAACAACTTGCTGCCTGTCAAAGGCATTCAATAAAGCATGAAAAGTCAACTTAGTATTTTAGCATCTCTGTGTTACTTAACAAAGAATTGAAGTATTCAATACAAAAAAAATCTCTGATACTCTCCTGTTAGACACTTGACCATGAATTCGTTAGCAAGACTGATCCTCACAGAGCCAGAAGGGACTGCTGAACATGCTTGCGGACTGCATCTGGCCCTGTGTAACTCCTCAGACTGCTTGTTATGTTGCAGAGACAAGGGCTGGCTTCCCAAAACCATTTGTTGGGCACCAGATGAAACCCAGCATCCACTTACAGGGCTAACAGGGGAAATCGATGGAATCTGGTTATCTGGTGTATTAAGCCATACCAGCTAGGCAAAGCTCAAGGATTCGTAGAAATTGTGGTTGCAGTATCTGTAGGACTTGTGCTGAAGGTGATGCAGGCTTTTCTCTATGGGGTTCTGAGCACAGGAGCTCACGGGGTCAGGCTAAGAGTCAGGAAAAGCCCCCCCACGGCTGGTGTGGCAGTAGGGTGCTGTCACTGAAAGCCTAAAGCCAGGACTAGAGTGCAGCTGACACAGCAAGCTCAGCCTATGGAAAGGATTTGTTAGTGAATGAGGTCAAATCCTGACCAGAGCTCATAAATGTTTCTGTGCCAGGCATGCTGGTGAAAATGGAAAAAGCATGAGGTTGATTCCATAACAATTAAAAATACCTCTTTTGTAAGAAATGTGGTAGTTCTCATATTGGACCAGTATGTGGTTCATACAGTTCAATATGTACCTTAAAAACCAGTCAGCTCAAGGCAGTTGGTGAGAAAACGTTGTATTACACGGGCAGGCATATTTCTGTTCCCCCCCAGGACATCTCTTCCTTACCAATAATAAGTAGAGTTATCTAGATCTTGAAACAATGGTTTTAGTGTCTTCTCTCTTTCTCTCTCTCTCTTTTTTTTTTTCCCCAGCATTATCTTTTATACTCCATATCTTTTAACTCCATATATCTTTATTCTTCATGTAATTGTCTAATTTCTTTTTCAAATGTTAACTCTCTCAGAAGCTCTAATGATTTGCTGAGTTTTCTGCCTTGGAGGTAGTCTGAGCAGATTTTTTGCTTTACTGAGACCTTCCAGAAGGTACCCCAGGCTTCTTTCTGGTGGTTACAATAAATGGAGCATTTCTTGGATGTTATCTAAAACTTACAGCTTGCAATGCCTTACCGCTGTCACTACTTAACAATTATCCCCAAAAACCCATCAAGCCCACTGATTTAAGAAGAGAGAGTTTTGGAGAACCCTTTGCTAATCTCTCCACATTGAAAAATGACTCTTTATCAATCCTAGCTTTTTCTTACTCTGCTGTTTTTGATTTGTAACAGGATTTTGTGCAGTGCCAGGAGAATAATCTTATGCAGGATTGTTCTGTTTGTTTCTGTCTTTCACTTAAAATTACGTCAGTTCTGGAATAGTATTCACCTGTTGACTTGGAGGGAGATCCATGTGGCCATCTGATATGTAAAGTTCATTGCCCCATGTCTTGGCACCCAGTTACTGCAATTGATTTAAATGTTGGATCTTTCCTCCTCTGATCCCCTCCTACTTGAGCTTCTGGAAGGGCCTGTATTTCTAAAACAACAGCGACAGGATGTGTCATGGTTCTCACAAGAGGGAGACTTACAGTTAGAATTTGGCTAGACAAAACCAAGCAGAGGAACACATGGGAACTGTGTGCTGGAACACACCACAGCCCTCCTTGTGCCATCCCAGAGCCACAAGGAGGGACATCGGGCCTTACCAGCCCTCTGAACAGTATGGACAAAGGCAGCCCAAATGAGAATGCTAACATATAGCATGTTTTGCCCTCTAAAGAATGTGATACATGCATGCCAAACAGGAATAAAGGAGATTGAGACAGATTTTAGGACAATTATTTTTTAATGCACAGACAGCTATATGCTTAGCTATGTTACCTGGGGAACTGAGGAATCTCCATTTTTTGGGATCTTAAAGAGGAGATTCTATAAATGTACTTGGAATACCTTAGTTACTACCACGCCTTCCCTGAGGTCAAGTCAGACCTCTTCAAACCTTGTTATCCTTCCATAATTTAAGGGCCTGCTCATGATCCTCCTGTGATGCCTTAACTGTGTTGGTTCTGTTCCCCTCCCTGTTACTTGCTTGGAAACTGCTTATTCTGAAACAAACACTGTTACTTGTGTGACAAGAAACTCTAACAGTGTCTGTGCTGTTTCCTAACATGGACCCTGGGTCATTCCACAGACAAAACACGCTGCTATAAAATTATTCCTTGTGTGACAGGACCCAATAACACCTACTCTGTGATTCTTTTGTTTTTCCACTCATCTCTGATACTGAAGCAGCTCCATCCATTTGAGAGCTGGCTTACTGCATTCTATTCTCCAGAAAACTTGGCTAACTTCATGCACCAGTATACTTGGCCTTTGAAAACTGGCGTGCAGTTAGCAGACAGAAGCAGGGTCAGAATTAGTTCAAAATAAATTAATAGTCAGAAGTTCTAACTTGCTAAGCTGTATGCAATCCACCCTTCAAAGGATGTTCGCCAATTGCTGTAATTGCTCTCTTCAAGGGCTTCCAAAAATCCTTGGACACGCTAATTAATGCTGTTTTAGATATATGTGAAGGTATTTGACCTGAGAGTTTAATTCTACAGTTTAATTCCATAATGGTTGTAAATGGTAGGACTGCTGCATATTTAAAAGAACATTAGTGTGAATTGAGCTAGCTGTTGGCAGTTTAACAGTGACTAACAGATATTAAATAAGCATGAAATTCTAGCGGTGAATGACATTTTTATAGGGGCAAGGGCTGGAAGCTGAAGGCAGGAGAAAGTATTGCAACCATCCATTGCGACCTTCCCTTTTCCCTGGATTTTGCAGCTTGTTTGCACAACTTTTCCAGCACATGGACAAGTCTGGATTAGTGGAAGTGCAAGCATGGATGGCACATAGTGAACTTGGTGGGACAGGAATTCCTTGATTTGGTGAACTCACTGACACACACCTTTCTGATGTCACTGGCACCAGGATTTCCCCAAATATCAGAATTCTTCAGCCACTCAGAGCTAATTGCATCTTCCAGTATTTACAGTGTCAAGGCAAAGGTGTGTGAATTCTACCCTTTCCCTTGCCATATATAGATATTTTTAAAAGTAGATGTCAAAAGAAATCAATTGTCTAGAGAAAAGAAAACAAGTTGATCCTTTTATTGTCACTATTCAAAAGCATCTCTTTGTTTTCAGAACAAAAATGGTGGCGAGTGACTTTTTTCCACTCTGCAGTGGCTATATAAATTTCAGCTACTAAGAGACAAACATCATTGATTTGACCGACTTATTCAAAACAGGTCACGAAGCTACAGCTTCTTGTGTCAATTCTCATCATATACTGATGTGACAGGTTTTATGAATAAAATATGGGTAGTTGCCGTCTGGGAGGATGCCACATCTTAGCTACCCCAAACCCTCTGTCCTTGAAGGGGAAAGCTTTGAGAAATTAAGACCATGTTTCAATCCAAGCTGCACAATATGCTTTTCAATGAAGTGTAATATATTGTGTTTAGCTGAATAATTTTCTTCTCCTCTTCTCCTCTCCCACTGTCCCTCCCCTACATAGCAAAAAAAAAAAAAAAAGGGGAAAAAAAGCAAAAAAAAAAAGCTAAAAAAAACCCTACACCATGGCATCTTAAACTAAAGCACACTTCAGTCAGTCTCCCTGTGTGTGCTCTGTGCCAGCAGCCACAGCATTTCTTTCATCTTAGCTTCAAAGTGGTGCTGAGAGGGGGAGGGGGCATCTAATGAAAGAAGGGAAAACAAACAAACAAACAAACAAACAAACACAAAATGGGGGAGGAAATGAAAAATAGCAGTCTACCTTTCAAATCTGAGTGTCGCCTGCAGGCACACTCTGCAGTGGATGTTACACTTGGTTTCAGCCCCTTGTATATTTTTTTTTGTTATTGCCACTTCCCATGCTGGGAAGATTCTTGTCATCCCTCACATATTTTATCCGCAGAAAAGGCTGCCCTGCCCTGTGCTTGGTGATTGAGGCTGTGCCCCTGGTGTGCCACACTATCAGTGGTTCCCAAGGCTGCCTAGCCTGGGAAAAGCTGCATGGAAACGGTCCAAAATCAGCATTACATGCATTATTGTTCTTACTCTCTCTGATTAGAGTGCACACAATGAAAACAACAGCAACAGCCTCGTTTTCTAGCCCTCCTCCCAACACAAGGCTGTTCTTAGACTGTTTTTCTTTCTCAGAGTCTTCATAGAAATTAACTGCTTCTGTGCTGGTAGGTCCCAGGCATCCCAGCTGCTCCTCTTGGGGAAGTCCTCAGGGCTTAGTCTGACGGAGTAACATTTTCAAAAGCAACTAGTTGACCTTGGAACTGAAATTCTTATTTTTAAAAGTAGGTCTAGATGTAGGTTGCTTTGTGCACCACCAGAAATAAGCCACTCAGATGCTGCAGAAATATGCAGGGCACTATAATTCCAGTAGAACAAAACAGAATAAAGATATTTCGACAGTTCTCCACTGGATGGTGAATGCCTATGCATGACATTAAATACAGGATAGAGCACACATAATGCCCTAGCAGTGGGTTGCAGTACCTGGGTCTCCACAATCCTAACAACCATAACTTTTTGGCTTAATCCCTGGTCAAAGAGATCTTGGTCTCCTGGCTGAAAAGCATGAGAATGGATGAAGGACACCAACACTCGAACCACCCTCCTGTCCTACGGTCTCCACAGTCATTCGGCAGGTAATAGGCTACATTTCCTGAGGCTGCCAAGTCCAAATGTTTCATGGCCTGGGGTAACCAGTTTGGGGTGGGATAAAACTCAGTGTCCTTGCTCATCCCAAGCACATGGAAATGTGCCTCTGAGTGAGACATCAGATTTCAAATTGACTCCTCTGCTCTGTGTTTCATATGCCCCATAAATTAGGTAGCACAGCAGAGAAAGGAGGAAATGCATTTTCTTCCTGCTTAACAGATTGGATCCTGTCCTGAAATGCCAGGTACCTGTACTTTGAATGTGCTTAGGTATTTGCTAGAAGGTAGATTTGTAAGGCTGTTTCCGAAGATAATAGTAGATAGCCCAGGGTGTCAAACAAGGCGAATGAGGGCAAGGACTGAATGTATTTTTGCAGTGCATTTTTTGTTCAGTTACAGTAGATGCTACACTTTCTCTCTCTCTCTCTCTCTCTCTCTATTTAAACAAATATATATGTCTGTTTTCAGGACACTATTGGGAACACATGTGGAAACAGTCATATGCTGTAGGGGATGTTTTGTTTTAGGACCCACTTCTGCCTTTTTTCCTATCTCACAACTTCACTGCAGAGGGGCAGTCAATGCCTATCACATTCTTCACAGGGAGAGGTAGAGCTACACTGGATTCCTCCCCACCTTAAGGACCCGAGAGACTTCCAAACATCGCTTGCTCCCAGTGACCCAGAATCTGCAGAGGTACTTGGGGGGTTAATGATAGATTTTCTTTAATTGCCATCCAGCAGATGAAAGACAGATGTTTACTTTTAAACCACTTTCAGACCAGAGTCAAAAGCACTTTGAAATTTGTATTTCTGTGTCTTGAAGCAAAAGAAAAAAAAAAAAAAACAAAAACCTTTAGTCAATGCTAAATCTATTCTGTTTTCGAGAGATTGAACTTAACCACAGAAAACAAAAATTTAAATTTGCATAGCTCTTTTCTGTTGCTTGTTTTAGTGTCATAATGGTTAAATCTGCAAGTTTTCCAAACTTTTGCCAGTTCAGTTTAAATGTCAAAATCTGTTCAGCATTTTTTTTTTCTGCCTTGTACATCAGTTGTGATAAAAATGTGAGAATAATGTCAGTTCTCTGCTTTTCTAAGGCCATGTAGCACAATGCAGGAAAAGGTTTCATTTATTGTTCAAGAGCACTACTGACATCTCATCCCTCAGAAAAAATAGGGTTGTCTCTTTTTGTGTTAACAAAGTCCTCGTGATCAAAAAATAAAGCCGGGCAAAATTCTCCTCTTAACTGACTACTATGTCTTTGGGCAGAACTGGCCCTTTGGTTGTCTTTTATGGCATAACTCCTTTAGCTGTTTTGGGCCGCATAAAGAAAAAGGTGAATAGAGAACTATAAAAATAATTTTAATAATCTTTTCTGAACTTCTCCATGTTTCAAAAGCATTTTTTTTTTTTTAAATTTAGTATGTGAAGTTAAATCAGCTAGGATGGGACTTGTATATCAAGAACATTTCCTCTTACAAACCCCTGGAAACTGGCTGTCATTACTCTTGCTTCTCTTTTGTCCCTGGTCAAATAATTGTGTCAACTGCTTGTTTTGTTTAGCAATCCCAGTGAGAGAGATATGGCTAATCACAGTATCATTTTCTAATGTTCAGTGGAAGGAAATCTCAAATTGTTCTTGAGAACTTAAATATTAGGCTTATTATAAGTCTGATTAAACAGGGGCACCAGTTCCTGGAGGCAGGATGAATACAGCTCCTAGGGAATGAAAAGAAAAACTATCCAAGTATCCACAAAAACACCCACACCTACCCAAATATCATTGATCTACTCTGTTCACAGATTATTGCAGGAGTCTGTGGTCTTCCTGAATGTATGGCTTTTCTCTGCTTTCATTAGTTTATTTTCCTATCAATTTCTTCTTTAGTAGTTTATAAAAGTTCAACATTTAAAGGAAACTGGCAAAACCTGCACTCTTTGCTAATATGCCTACAATGAACCAAAACTCGTTTTCACTTGTGCACTGGGCAAAGTCATGTTTTGCCCTGCTTGGAGCCCCTGACTGCGTGTTTGTGCCTGTGTTGCCACATGCCAGCAAGGAACGCCATTTGGGGGGATGACATCTATGAATCAAGAAGTTTGAAACCCCACCTCACGTGAAATGCTGTAGCCAGCTGAGACATCCCATCAATCTGGCTGAGAGCTGAAGGGAGGTAGGCCCTAAGGTCACTTTGAAGAATGGCATTTAGCTTATAATTCAAGCAAGCGCTTTAAAAGATAGCACCGTAAATCTGCCTAGCCTGGTGGGAGTGCCGACAGTAGCCAGGGAGGCTGAGGGGTGTTGGACCCCTTTTGACACTGGTTCTCACCTCATCGCCAGGGCAGGCAGGGCTGAGCAGCCCCAGCACCCTGCTGCGTGTAAGGCTGTGTTTTTGGGTGACAGCAGATCGATGGCAATGCACTGACGCATGCCTGAGTGTCAGCCAGGGCCTGCCTTTGCCCTTGCTGCAGAGCAATCGCTTTGCATGGGCTCCTTCCCTTGGTCCCGAGTGGAGTGATGTGACCCGACATATTCACAGTAACTTTTCTTTTCCACAGCAGCCGAGGAGTTTCTCATCTCTGCTCTACTCAAGCACAACAACACGGGATGAATTCTGACAGTAAACAGGCTGGAAGGCAGCTTTCTTTCTCTCTTAATATTTTATTTATGGGGAGGAGGCCACACAAATAATTGAAGATGCCTGTTTGCACCCACTGCAATCTGCAAGTGGTTTGAAATGTAAACATGTCAGCTCATGGCTGAAGCTTGAGAAACACATGTGCCGAAGAGCCGCAGGCCGTTTGTCTGTCTGTCACACTTACCTTCCCAGCCATCCCCCTCTTGTCTCACGCACAGACAGCCTAGGAGCAGGGAGGTAACATTGTATACGACACTGGTGTGAGTTTCCATGGAAAATTTGATGTAAAGTATGGAGGCACGCACATGACGTGAGGAGAACTTATGGTGCGTCTTAGACAGTAAAAAAAAACAAATGGTATTTCAGACTTTTTTTTTTTTTGCTTGTATGACATACAAATTGAGATCAGCTGAGGCTTCAAGAGTGGTACACTCAGCTGTGCAGAAATATATGGCAGAAACAACACACAAAAGGCCATTGGGGAGAAGGAAAGAGATTGAGAGGCTGGGAGTGCTGGAGTGGGATGTTGGACAATTATACTTGCATAGGTGTGGTAAGGGGTAACAGGAGACAGAAATATTGCTTAATAAGATGCCATAAAATTAAAACGGAGAAAGAATGCATAAATCCAAGGTGTTCTAAGAAGTGGCAAGGTCTCCAAAGTCATTTAAATGAAATGTCTAAGCACAAAAATACTCCAAGTGTTGGTATGGCATCTTCGGCCAGCTGAATCTTGCCCTGCTCAAATTCTTCATGGATCCCACAGCAACCTTCTAGGTGACCTGGCTGCGGTGAGCTGTGTGCATAAGAGGTACCACAAAGAGCCAACTGGAACTCGTCATTTTCTATAAATATTAAAGAAAGATTAACATTCAAAACCTCTAGAATCCTAGATTGCATGGGAGAGAGCATTTCAACACTTTTAGCTCTAGTATCAGAGGGAGGTAATGAGTTGTCATTTAGATATATTTGATTAAAAGTTAAGAATTTGGGAAAATGTCAGAACAACCATTTTCCATAGTTATGACGCTGAATTAGTATAACAAAGGGGGAACATAAGACCCTAGAAGTGCTATTCTGAATGCACAGAGGAAAGTTTGGAGACGTCTCTGGGACTGAGAGAAATGTTCATAGTTATAATTACTATGTTCTCTTTGTTAAGAAGCAGAATGAATGAATAGGATTTTGTAGAAATTGCTGTTAAAGTCTACTGGGTTGAATAAATCTGAGAAACATATCCTAACAACACTCTCAATAACGTACATTTATTTTAAAAAATGAGGTGGTAAGTGAGCAATAACATCATGTCAAGAATAAAGTTGATGCAGAAAAAGAGGTCTGATGCTGACTTCCCACCAACTTTGTATTGGTGTCACATTGTGGGCTACAGTGGGTGCAGCCCTGATTAATTGTCCTTGTCACTCAGACCCTGGGAACAAGTCTTGAAGGCAAACTGATACTCCAAGGGGATGTTGGGTGTAAGGTTATTTGATTAGGGTCTTAGCTGGGAGCAGATCTATGACATTTTGAGTTGCTGGTGTGTGCAGTAGCAACAAATGTTGAGAATTGCCATGCTTACAGGTTCTGCCCCTTTTCTCTCTTGTGACTAAAGGCCTCCCTCTGAAATGTGTGCATAGCTCCTGTCAAAATCAGTGGGAATTATGTGGAAGTATCTGCAGATGATGAGATCATGGTGCACTTTAGTTTTCATCATTTGTGAGAATTGTCTCACTGCATTGTTCCAGGGTTTCATTTGCTAAGAATTGATTTCTGCAACTCGAAGCTTTTATATTAATGATAATAATATCCAAGATCTTTTTCTTGAGCTTTCCTGAATTAGGTTGTTCCTCACTTGTATCTAAATTTAGTCTGGGCATGACTACTCGAATATTTTCTCTTATTTCATATTATTCATCTCCTTCAGTCTGCTGGCTTCAATTCAGAAAAAGAAAGTCAATATTTTCTCTGCAAGTTATTTCATTTTGTTGGTCTGTGATATCATAGCAAATGTCAGCTGATCTTATGTAATACAGAGTTGAAGACAGACTGTTATCCTTCCTTTTACAAATAAATAAAACTAAATAACATAGATTTGTGGTCAAATTAAGTATTTTTAGAGCTATTAAAGCAGTTAAAACAGTCCTCTGCTGATGAGAAAGTCTGCCTCTTTTCCCGGTGGTCTCTTGTTTCTCCTCCACTTGCATTTGATCTCCGTAACGCTGGCCATTTTGCTGGTAATAAAGTCATCCTTCACTCATTGTTTAGCAAGTCTGAGCACACTTCACGGCGGATAGCTGGATTGCCAGCATGATCCCAGATTAGCTTCTTTTTGCTTACTCTTGCTTTGCTTGTAGGGCCAAGTCCACACAGGACATAACACGGGGCAGGAAGCAACAGAAGATAGCCTCTGTTCTTCCTTACACCAATGGGACCAGGTCCTCTGCTGTTTTGAGAGCAGATAAGTCAGCTGTCAGCAGGTGAGAATACGGTCCCACAACACCAAGAACCAAACCGTGTCTTCAGTCTGTGGTTTTGTCAGGAGCTGGGTATCTCTGGGTTTACAGCTGCAGAGTGGCTTTACAGGGTTGGTGCTATATGTACATAGCAATGTCATGTCTGTGCAGGTGGTGGGAATTAGGGACTGTCTGGGAGGATGTGCACTTGCATGGGGTGGCTGTTTCCCTCAGTGGGAGCAGCTGAGGAAGCCAAGAGCAAGGCGATCAGCCCGACTGAGAGCGCACTTGGGTTTTCCCTTCCAGCATAATGGATTAACTTCTGCTGCTGGCAAAAGGGCAACAGGAGTGTTTTAAATTCTCTTCCTCTACGTAATCGCAAGAAAAGGAACACGGGGCGATAGCTGCTGAACAAAGGGCAGACAAGTGCTCCCACCCGCTCAGCCTCCCCTTCCATCACTCATGCTGCCACCGGCTTTCAAGGCCCGTCTAGGTCATATTATGACTCCTTTATTAGTGTTTAAGGTCACCGGGAGACATGCGAGTGCATCCTATATCAGGAAGCGCGGCGTGTCTCGAGAGTGAAATATTTGGCTGTTAGTAGGAGCTGTGGCTGTGACTCGGAAATCCCGGGGAGCGAGCTCGGGGCAGACGGGCTCCAGAGCGAGTGGCCTGCAATAACAGAGGCCTTCCTGCCATTCTCCGCGCAGCGCTGCGTGGCGACCGGGCGTCCCCGCCAAGCTGCTGCAGGCCGCTCGCCCTCCCGTGAGGCTGGCCGCTGGCCGCGGCCCGGCAGGCGAGGATGGAGGCCTCCCCACAGCCGCCGGGCCTGAAGCCAAGACCACGAGCGCAAAGATGTGGTGGGGAGGTTCACGGCTTTCCGAGCTCCGTGCTTTTTTGGTCTTGCTTTAATGCCACTCAGGCATAAACAGTCAGCACGGTAAACACATCTTTTTTTTTTAAGCAGCGTGCCCAAAAATAGCTAAATAAAGCAGCTTTTCACAAAATTGGATGTAAAAAATGGGGTGGAAACCAGATCATTAATCTACAAGATAAAGTTCAAAATATTTATTTTGTATCAGTACGTGCGAGGATAATAACCCCTTCTCTTCATTGTCCTCATGCAGAAGAGACAGAGGGAGACAAGGGTGTGTAAACATCAACAAAAATCTTAGCATTGAAAGGCTTGCCAGCTGCTTTAGCTCTGGACTAGTATCAGGACAGAGGATCCTCTCTAAAATCCATCCAACTGCATAGTAAAAAGGCAAATATTTTCCCTTACAGCAGAAATAGGCTGTCAAGGAGTCATCACCTCAATTTAACATTTTATGATTACCACTGCTCTGGACCCTCCAGAACACTAAACACAAATGAATGGAGAGAGGAAAATCAGGTAGCACTGATGCCTACTATAGCTACAGAGTTATTCCCATTAGAGTTCCACATCTCCAGACATTCATAACTTTTTTTTTTTTTTCCCAAAATGGCCACGATCAGACAATGTATGTGTGTGTGTGCATTAGTATGTGTTTTTATAGAAGTGTATATGTGTGCATACACACCTAAACCACTTTTTTTTTTTTTTTAGATTCAATAAAAATACAGAGTCAGCCAAAAATGAGAAAATACAGCCTAGAAAACATTGAGGCTGATTTGAGTTTGTAAGGTCTCTGTTCATAGCCATTTTCTATTTTTCAGAAGACATAGCTGACATTTTAAGGAAGGATTTTTATTGAAATTTCATTAAAAATCACACTTGGAACACAATTTAGAAGGCAACAAACCCATACTCATCTTAAAAAAGGCTTAGTAAGGAGAAAATTTGGCAAATAATTTAAGTGTTAATAATGCTTGGATTAAATGTTTGGGCTTAATAGGAAAACACTAATAACATCACCAATGTGTGGCCAATAGTCATCTTCTAAAAATGCCAGGTTTTTGTGAAGCATTTTTGTGTGTTATGGTCAGCTACAGATTATTTCCTTTTTTTTTTTTTTTTTCTTTAGCACAATGAAAGGAGGGGAAAAGTCACATTTTATAAATGCTCAGGGCTCTGAGTTAAGGCTGTAGTTTTAACTTCCTGGCTCTGAGTAAATTTTTACACAACCGGAGACATTCTATTAATAAATTTCACATAAGTACAAAGTGGTGTACGTATGTACAAGAAAAAGCTTTTACTGGAGAGCCAGCTTTCCCCAAAGTATTTTATCCTATCTCAAAATAAAAAAAAAAAAAAGTAAAAAACAAAGCGTGCAGTTCAACTACACTTATGGCACATATGCATGTGCGGTAGCAATTAAATACTGATTTTCACATTCCTCTGTCCTCTGGGGGCTTCTGATCAGCATCTTTGTTCTGGTTAGCTGACATGGGCATGCACAACATGCCCCCTGAACACCTTGGGCAGTAAGCTCACAGATGGAGATTTGCCTCTGTGTGCTGACTTCAGCAGTCAGATCAGATTAGTAGGTCTAACTTGATGCCAGGTGTTTTTGACAGACTTATTTATTATGTTGTATTTAAGTATTTATGGATGTACTGTAATAAGGACCATCTATGAATCATGTTGCTGTCTTCAGAAGATCATCTACAACTCACATTGTTGTTAGCACCCAGAGGGTCAGCTGGGGACTTTTGGGAAATGTTAATTTCAACAGATCTCATGTGTGGTTTTGCCTGCTGTTTCCTCCTTCTCCTTGGATGTCCCTCCAAGAGAAGACAGCAAGAACGTATGAAGAGATGGTGGGGATGGGCGGAGAGTTTTCTCCTTTCCCATTTTCAAAGAAAGAATGTCATTCTCCAGCATAGACCACGCAGCCTTCACAGGCCTGGAGAAGCTAAGAAGGGTTGTGTGCAATCTGTTCTTCTCACGCAGATCTGGGATCAACAGCGTGACAAACCTGGCTGTGTCAGACATACATGGCAGGCTCAGAGCATTAATAAGCATTTTTTTAAGCTGTCACTGAAAGACAAATCTCTGCTCTGTGCATCTCTTGGAAGATATTTACTGCTTGGGTAAAAAGAAAAGCAACTGTTGGACAGATGAAATTAATTAAAGGTTTCACTTTGCTAACTAAAATTTCATATTTCCCTCCACATAGGCTGTAGTAGGTTGCATGATGACTAACCTAAATATTATCACATGACATGTTGTCATTTTACATAAATAATATAAGGATTGCTGTAATCCTGCATAAACCCAACTTTATGTTGGCTTATGTTGGATGTTGAAAATATTATGCAAGTGTCCAACATGAAAAGAATCATGTTTCTTATTCCACCACCCTGGCCAAATATCATGTTGTCTTTACTGGAAAACTGGTGTTCATCAAACAAGTTTAAAGCTAAGAATGGGAGAGGGTGGGACATTACATTCTTGAGAAATGACATTATAAATAATACGGTAATGCTTTGTCTTTGTGCCGTTAGCAAATCTGGGATATTATAGGATAGGCAGGGAGAACAAGCCATACTGTGTTTGCGCTCCAGCTTCTTCGTGGTGGCTTTCTTCTTCAAACACATGGACTAAATAAGGTGATCTCTGCTCACCAGGGCTTATGGATCCTTTCTGCTTCATACTCTTAAGCTTAAATGGCTAGAGCAAGAAATAAAAGGGTGCCGGGCGAAAACAGAATAAATAGTATAGCTTTTCTTTCTACCTACAAAAATTAACATAATTTAATGAATTAACATAATTTAATGTCATAGAGGAAGGACAGAACAAAAGGAGAGGCAAAGAGTTTGATTTTGAGAGACTGTCACAGAATTGTTGAACTATAACCACTTCTTGTGCAAGTATCAGTGTATGCTGTGGCTTTCTGGAGGTTACAGCTCTTCAGATCACAAACACTGGAGAAATATATTTTAAAGCTCTCATTTTTAATCTGGGGAGAGAACGGGTATAGGATCAGGTCTTTTCCGTTAACTGATAAACAGTATTGTAATGCATGCTTACTGTTCAAGATGTGAAAAATAACTTTTACTAAGTAGGTTGGAGGTCTGCCCTATCAGCCCGTGGTGCACCGTGCCTGCCTTGGGGTTTTGGTGAATGCATCAGTCTCGCATGGACATGCTGCTGCTGTGTGCTCTCGTATGCAGGAACTGGGTGGAAGCTGTTTAGCTGAAAGATGCTAATGAGTTCTTTTATCAAAGGAAACAAATGGCATAACAGCAAGTGTTTTATTAATTTCTTATATGTATTTTTGTGGTTCCCTGGAAAGTGGAATGTTGTCAGAAATCTTGGAAATAATCAAGATGTAACAATAAATAGCAATAACAAAAACAGATTATTTTATTTTATTTTATTTTATTTATTTATTTATTTTTAGCAGCTAAAACCACTTTCTTGTGGGAGCATTTTCTGAAGGGCCCTGCAAGACATGTAAGCTTGCAACCATAAAAAAACATGCTTTGGCTGTAACAAGTCTAAAGTTTATGCAAGGCTCTTCTCCTCACCATGTTTTTCCTCTCACTCTTTATTTCTCTTTTTCCTCTTTTCAATTTCACTTCCCTCCCTCTCTCCCTTGTTTCTCCCACCAGAGCACAGCTTCTGGAAAGGAAGGTGGCAGACTGCACAGAGGACAGTAATGAGAAGGAGCTTCCCTCTGCTCAGCAGGAGTCTTTAAAATAACCTTAAAAACACCTCAAAAGCTGTGAAGTTATGGGAACGCTCCAACAAATGCAGAGAATTACAGCTGTTAAGCATGCCTTTTAATGAAGAGAGAAAAAGTAGAGAAAACAGTTTTTCTCATTCCACTCTGTTTTGTATTGAGAAGGGGAACTGAGTAGGTTAGCTAGAAATATGGACTTGGTGCTCATAACTCCAGGGCCAGCTGGCAGAGGATGCATTCTGGTCCTGCAGAGGGAGGGACACATGCATAGCACAGAGCCAGTCCCAGATGCATCCTTTTAATTACTTTTTTTTGTTTTTGAAAACTCTGGAATTATTGTTAACATTTTAGGTAGGCTTGGGTAAGTGGGAAGAGCTTTAAGACCAGAGTATAGAGCTTTCATGTTTTTCTGTAGGGGAAAGTCCTGTTCTGGTTCTAGCAACGCTGACTGGAAGGGAACAAAGGGACGTGTTTGGGAGAGATCACTGAAAGAACTTGGGAATGGGAATTTGCAAACAAATATTTCCTTATCTTTTTTAACACACTGTAGAGCAATATAAATTAGAAGAGATGGGCTGTGGTTTATATTCCCTGTGAAGCACAAGGTAGACCCCTCATACTCAGAAATCTAAGTACCTGTTATGTTCATGGAAGCCAGTGAAAGCCTAAATCTTGAATAATACATACCTGATAATGAACGTTACCCAAAAAGATTCTCCTGGTGGATCTCAGATGTTCAAACCAGCTTTCCTACCCTGACTGATCCATCACCTACAGCTCAGAAAACTCTTGGAGTCCTTTGCTGAACATGAGACCTGACATCTAAGCCTTCACTGAGCTGCCTCCCAGTCAGCCCCAAGCCCATACTGGTGTGGGTGGTTATTCCATCCCCTATTCAAGACTCTGCACTTGCTTTGGTTGAACCTCATGAGGTTCCTGTCAGCCCATTTCTCCAGCCTCTTCATGTCACTTCAAATAGCAGCCCTGCCCTCCAGCATGTTGACTCCCTCACCCAACCTTACTGCAAGTGCACGTAGTCCCATCATCCCAATTGTTAACGAAGACATTAAACTGCATTGGTACCAGTACTTATCCCTGATGGATCATTCCCACAGACTCTGCCAGCAGACTCAGAGACCCGTGAGGGCTGGGGGCAAGTGATAACAGGCAAAAAAGGTATAAAGATGGAGGACACCTGTTCTTGCGACTATGTCCCCAACCTCCCTAAGCAATGGCCCCACACTTTAGCTTTTCCCTTGGTGCCAATTTGTCCATAGAGGAAACCTTCCTTGTTTTCCTCCACCTCCCTTGCTAGGTTCAACTCCAGCTGAGTTTTGGCTTTCCTGACTCCATCCTTACACACACAAGCAATGTCTCTGTATCCTCCCAAGTAGCCTGTTCCTGCTCCCGCCTCTGTGCACATGCTTTTTGTGTCTGAGCTCAGTCAGGATCACCATGCTCATCCATGCTGGCCTTCTGCCACGCTTCTGCTCAGCTCTCCTCACACTGCCTTGGACTATTCTGGTGCTCCGAGGAGCTTGTCCTTGGTGATCTGAATGCAATTTAGCTACGGCCGAAGCCCCAGTGTTATCTTTTAACCAGTGCTGAATGTCCTCAGAAGCCACTGCACCTGTGGGAATCCTCCTCTCTCTGTGCTGGTTTTCTATAGTATTCCAAAAGCAATGGATGTGTTGGAGCTAATTTTTTTTGTGTTTTAAGGTGAGATTGATCTAGGAAAATATTAATGTTGTAAGATAAAGTCTCTGACCCAACAAAACAGTTTGCATAAAGAGAAAAAAATAATGTTTGTGAGACAAAAATAAATTTAATTGGGGTCAGATCAGAGGGCATGTATTAAGTTTCCCCCAAATTTATAGGCCATCATATGTGGCACCATTTTTTTTACCTCATGCATTTCTGTTCTGCCTTCTCTTACACACACCACGGTGTGTATGTTAAGGAAAAAAAGGTTTTTCCCACATTCCCAAAACTAATTGAAAATGACACTTCCTTGTAGATTCTTGTTTCTTTGGGCAGAAGATAAGAAAATAAACAATCCAGAATGACTGACATTAAATCCACTGTTCTGAGGTATAAATATGGCAGTAACAAGTAATGAATGTGGCATAAGAACCTATATGCAACAGAATAAAACATCATGCTCCAGCATTATATTTTTCACATTCCCAGTGCACTAGAAAGGATATCCTACTGGTGCCTTCTCAATAGAGCCAGCTTGAGGCACACTGGAGGAGACATGGCTTTCATCTAAAATTCTGAAGTAAGTTCCTATACCTTTTTCTTTTTGAAGAGAGCCTTAGGAAAACATGAAGGTGAAGCATGGAAAGTCTTAAGGGCCTTTATTGGAAGGTGCATTAAATGCATCAGGGAAGAGCCTGAAAGTTAGTAGCAAGACAGCATGTGTGCAAGTGGTTAGATTATCAGTGAAGATTTCCATAAGACGTAGTCTTCAAAGCAATATTGACACTAGAAAACTCAGTATTTGGATTACCAAAAATAGGATGTTTGATGCCAGATCCAGCATTAGGACTGAACAGTCAGGACAAATGTCTGGAGTTTCCAAACATGCCATGGTACTAAGCCAAGTTAGGAAGAACAGCAAGTCATCCAGCATTGGACAGGATGAGAGAAGAATCCACCCCATCCCCATGTCCAGTATTTGATGGTTGCCCTGACTCTGAAGGAACTAAGAGGTCAGTCTAACAAGACCCATAGTAAAAGAGCTTTTGTGACTAAGGGGCCAAAAAATTAGCAAATGTGTAAGTTGACAACATGGAGGATTTTGGGTAGTTATAGATGTAGACAATAAAGCCCTTTCCACTGGGGAAATGCAAGCAAGGTCTGACAGTGTTAGAGGACTTGCCATGGAGACAAGGAATAAAAAGTGAAGTTACAGGTAATTTTTTCTTTCTTTTTCTTTTTCTTTTTCTTTTTCTTTTTCTTTTTCTTTTTCTTTTTCTTTTTCTTTTTCTTTTTCTTTTTCTTTTTCTTTTTCTTTTTCTTTTTCTTTTTCTTTTTCTTTTTCTTTTTCTTTTTCTTTTTCTTTTTCTTTTTCTTTTTCTTTTTCTTTTTCTTTTTCTTTTTCTTTTTCTTTTTCTTTTTCTTTTTCTTTTTCTTTTTCTTTTTCTTTTTCTTTTTCTTTTTCTTTTTCTTTTTTTCTTTTTCTTTTTCTTTTTCTTTTTCTTTTTCTTTTTCTTTTTCTTTTTCTTTTTCTTTTTCTTTTTCTTTTTCTTTTTCTTTCTCTTTCTCTTTCTCTTTCTCTTTCTCTTTCTCTTTCTCTTTCTCTTTCTCTTTCTCTTTCTCTTTCTCTTTCTTTCTCTTTTTTCTTTTCTTTTCTTTTCTTTTCTTTTCTTTTCTTTTCTTTTCTTTTCTTTTCTTTTCTTTTCTTTTCTTTTCTTTTCTTTTCTTTTCTTTTCTTTTCTTTTCTTTTCTTTTCTTTTCTTTTCTTTTCTTTTCTTTTCTTTTCTTTTCTTTTCTTTTCTTTTCTTTTCTTTTCTTTTCTTTTCTTTTCTTTTCTTTTCTTTTCTTTTCTTTTCTTATCTCATTTTATTCTTTCTTTGTATTGAGTTGATGGCTTTGTTTGGGGTTTTGAAAGGGAATGGTTATTTTATAAGTATTTATTTATATTTATATTTTATTAGTACATGATGTGTTATTGACTGGGACTAAGAGAAACTCCGTGTTGTGAATACTGCTTTAATTTTCATGTGTTCTGTGGTCCAGATGTACAAAACTGCATCTATGAGGATACATACCTTGCAACTGCATACCATAAATCTTCATATAATTCTGGATAAAATAAATAAATAAATAAATAAATAAATGCCAACACAGAAGTTTAGGACATAAGAGTAAAGCCATCTTGTATGCCTATAAAGCAAATCTGTGATGGAAACAAAGTATTATCTGAGAAGAAATAACTTTTAACTTTTAAGCCTGGAAGTATTCTTTTGCTTCATCAAATCTCATATAATCTTAAACATATTGATTTTTGTTAAATTCCTGATACTAAACATAGGCATTAGAAGACATATTTCATTTTGAATGAATGTATAAACATAAATCACAGAATCATAGAAGCATTAGGGTTGGAAAAGACCTCCCAGATCATCTGGTCCAACCATCCCCCTACCACCAATGTCACCCACTGAACCATGTCCCTAAGCACCACGTCCAGCCTTTCCTTTAACACCCCCAGGAACGGTGAGTCCATCAATTCTCTGGGCAACCGGTTCCGATGCCTGGCTACTCTGAGAAGAAATTGGATGAATAGGTAAAATATTCTAGTGTAGATTGCAACATTTATTATTATTATTATTATTATTATTATTATTATTTTACAATCTGCAACAGCACTGAATAAAAGTATTTAGGTTTCAGTGTCCTCCTGAAATCTCTCACACCAACCTTTGTGGAGAGCTTAGAAGCCGGGACTTCAGTCCCCAGCAGGACTTGTTATCAACCTTCACAAATTAATTTCTTTCCTTACTTTGTGGCAGTTATAAATATGGCTTTAAATGCATTTTATTTATTTCTACAGCAGATATTTATGGCTTCTACAGTTGGTTAATTTGTAAACAACACAACACAGCTAGTTAATTAAGTCTATAGATGTGGTTTTGACTGCTTTATATTTGGAATAAATCCTTCTACTTTTCAAGTCATGCAGACGGAGAAAACTGGTTTTGGTCTGAGTTTTTTGTTTTGCTTTGTTTTTGGGACATTGTTTTCTCCAAAGTGCCTGTATAGAGGCTTACATGAACAAGATAGCTGCAAAGATTTTTAGAAAAAAGTCTTGAAAAAAAATAAAGAAATATATAAATTGAATTACAAATATTTTCTTTTCTGCAGAAGAATTACCTATTAAGCTGATAATAAACCAGGTAATGAGGAATGTTATGCAAAAATAGTCAAATGTTCATTTCTCTTTTGCTTCTGCTTCTGCTAATGTAACTTTAGAGAAATGTTTTTTTTTTTAAGTGCTTGGGGTATCCTGCAGGAGACAATCAGTTCCAGAACGAACCACATTATCTGGTTAGCTCTCTCCAACTTATTGACCATAGAAAATATCTGTGACCGTTCATATTTTGCATCTCCATGCAAACTTAAAATTCATTGCAGAGATAAAGCACTAAGCATTCTGGGAAATAAAACCTGCTGCACATCATGCCAAAAGTAGTAACAGTGGAAATAACTAATTCAGTACATCCTCTGAGGTGGACCCAAATTTAGTGCAAAGAGAAGCTGCACCATGATATTATCAGAATTTGTTCTCCTCCCTGGAGCCACTAACAGGGCTGCTGTTAACTAAATACTATTCAAATTTATGTAGTTCATTTTACAGTGGAGAGCTTTGAAGTATTACCTCCTGTGTCACAAACTGGGAGGAATTTGCTCTGCAACAGAGATAAAAGAGGGATGTCTTCTGGCAAAGACCTAAAAGTAGGTACTCAAGGGTATACAGGGCCCTAATCTTTTCCCCTCTAAGGCAAACTAATTTAAGGAATATACTATCAGACTCACAGCAGATCATATGAACTCTCTAGGGCACATTTGGGTAGCAGATCAGGAACATTAGTTGCATAAAATTCATTAACAGAGCTGTGCGATCAGAAACATAGGGAAAGCTGATGTTGAAGGTCCTGCAAGAAGTAACTTATCATTAACCCCTCTTGAAAACGCTGTCCTAGCATACAAATAATTTGGAAAGCACCCATTTCTTTGAAAGGCTGACCTGTACACTTCAAAAGCTGACATTTCTGGTAAACTGCAGCAAAGAAGGCTCAGAGTTATCCTGTTAGAAGTTAACTTTCCTGTTCTTCCCTGGTCATACAACAGCAGGGCAGGGTGACTGGCACTGTATTGCCAATCAGTTCTGGGCCTGTCCAGATTTAGGGACAGGTCACTGAATGTTCCTCTGAATATAAGGTTCAGTTATATGTTACTGGCCTAGGTTACCAAAAAGATAAGAAACAGAAGGAAAAAGTGGCAAAAGAAATTGGGACAGGGGTGGAATACAGAACCAGTGAATTACAGGTGAATTGACAGGTTTGGAAATGTTCTGGGCAACATGTTGTGGACCATCTCAGAGGATCTCTTACTGCAGGATGCTAAAGTTGCTGTATCATGTGGTACGAGTCATGTAATATGTCTGTGCATTTGAACAATGCTTCACAAATTAAACGCTGAACAGATGAGGGCCTATAATATAATTGCGAAGGTCTGTGAACATGTATCCCATCACAAAATGGTACAAGCTGCTCTGATGGCTGTCATCTCCTGCTTGAACATGTCAGAGGCACTGTAGCTGCAGACAAAAAAGCTTATATAGACTGAGCTGAATTGCTGATGAAGTCAAGAGTAAACATGGGGTTAGGAGGCTTTGCATAAACTTAGCATTCCTTAAGACTACAGGCTACAGCTTCTGATATAATTTAGAGCAGCCCAAGAGCTGATCTGAGCCGACTGGAGCAGTAACATGAAGCTCATTGTGTGCCAACTCTCTACAGTCTAGGCAAAAGCTCACTGACTGTTAACATACAATTTTGAACTCTCCTAGCTCACCCTCTGCCTCTTCTTTCCAATGAAATAGCCAAGTAAGACACCTGCATAGTTTCTACTTGTAGCAGAGAAATCTTCACTTGCTCTTTGTTTCTTTATTCTCACCTCATCTCCTTAAGAGTCAGTTTCTTCACCTGTTCTCTGTAATTTCACTCACTGTGACCTTCCCAATCATTGCAATCAGGGCAGCTTTGTATTTTACTAGGAGTGGAATTGCCTCAAGATAGTGTACTTGTAATCGGTATTTTCTTCCAGGACTGGGATTCATACTTTTGACTGTTTGGTTACATGAAACCACCAATGATGGGTGAAGTCAGCCTGGTTTCTAATTTTCTACTGGATTTCATTCATATTTTGAAGACGTTTAAGAACAATAGGTATTATGTTGTCTGCTGCCAGACATACGGCCAAGTTGTAGAGGAACAACACTGAATATAAAATTAGGGAGTTTCTTCATTTACATACAGGTAAGGATTGTGCTGTCATTTTAATTGATATATAGATTGAACACCGATGTATTTTCTCTTCCGAAAGCAAAATGAAATATCATTATCACAAGAAATGCCACTAACTTGGTCATTCTGTGCAACAGGTACCTTTCATTTGCCTGTGGTCCAGTTTAAAAGCACGTGATGACTTCAGATACTAATAGTTGAAGATTGAGATGATGCTTTTACATCCCTGAGAAAACTGGGACAAGAGAATGTGAGTAAACATAGAAATATGGCAAGGTAAGTTTCTGTTATTAAACTGAAAATGATGCCTAACATTGGAGTTAGTAAATAATTTGATCCTAGTAGAAAGTGATATAAAAGAAGCTGCTTTTAGATTGGGGAATTTCTCACATTGAATATAACAGGAAACAAGAAAATTCTTTATTATTGCCTTTTATATTTTAAGGTTTGTATCTCTGCTGTAGAAATGGAAAATAAGACAAGTATCTCCTGGAATGGCTGATTTAGAGACCAGATAGTCCCTGAAGTTTCAGTGGAAAATGTTTGCAGATAGACTATATGCAATCACGGCATCAAGTGAGCAGACCTAACAAAATAATCTATCAACAAAAGAACAGCTTCTTATTTTCAGATGGAAGAGGAGAATGGACTAGAAGGATGCACGGAGCAAGCTCTACTGGTTGCCTTCTACACTTCACAACATATTTTTTCAAATCGTGGGTTACAGCCATTGCTATCTCCTCAGTACTGGACAAATGAAAGTGAGAAAGAAAATATAATGATTTGCAGTTGCTTTAAATAATAGAATTATAGACGTTAAGTTTATATGTTACCAGATACAAAAGGAATGTGGAATATTAAGTGTTTCTTGCAACAGGTCGTTTTAGGAACAAACATTACTAAGATAATAAATTCAAATGCTTCTAGAGACAAATTTGTTGAAATGTTTGTTTTAGCAAGGAACCAATAATAAAGAAAATGAAGTTTCTTGACATTGCACTGAGTGGCTATACAGGATGCTTCAGATTTGGGGTAAAGTTTCATGGTGATGATTTAGGAACCCAAGTCCCATGAGAATTCCCTGTGGCCACTCTTAGGCTGGAAGGGACTTCCCTTCCCTTGAGGATGGCAGAACAGATGAAATGCCTTCTCTTCAGCTGCTCCCAGCCATCTCTGTTAACCTTGGCTGAAACCAGCACTGGTTTAGGCCATGCTTCAGCAAGGTGGACAGCAGCTGAGGCAGGGTAGGTGCAGGGGTGGGAGGTCCCATGAGCCATGACCACCTTTGTGGGAATCGGGATCCAGCTCCATCCAGGGTGCTCCTCCTGCTGGTCCAGAGAGCCACCTGGCTGCTGGACCCACCTGCCAACCTCCCTCTGTGTCTTCAGCATCCTGTAGGGCTCTAGCAGGGCTCCATGTCTGTGTGCAGGCAAATCCTCATGAGGATCTTCTTCTCTCTAAGGCCCCTTGATAGGAAGGGGAGGCTGAGGGGCACCTTCTGTGGATAAGGTCAGGTCTCTTTCTAGGAATGGTAAACCCCATCTAAATGACAGTTAAATTGCTAAAGCTAGCTGGGAATATGAGAAATTTTCCACTTAAACAAATCAGAAATAGTCTTAATTATTTAAAATAGTTCAAAGGGGATTGCATTTGGGGAGTAGCTTTGACTAGACACTGACAGTTTTATTATCTGAAACAAGCTTTTGTGGTGGAATTGTGCCACCACTCACACCAAGTGAGGCTTTAGGATTCAGTTTGATAATGTTAAGGAACGGTGATGGGTTTGTTAGCTCTGTGTTGGCTTGCAGATGAACATCAGATACTGTACAACAGTTTCCTCTTTGTTTGGTCTAAGCAGTACTCTTACACAAATGCTGGGACTTGAATCAGGATTTTCCACTACGCAGATTATGTTGGGCAAATGAATGTTCCTTTAGCAGAGGGCGGTATTGCATTGCATTTTCATGTATCCATACCTTATTTTGTAGGCACATAAAGCAAATAGATCTCAGAAGACTTCTACTACAGCTAGATAGTGCTATTGTGAATTATCTTTCCAGATTTTGTTTCCTACAGTTACAGTTGTCTCTTTCTAAGGTCTGAAGGAGCATGTATGTGGGTGTGCAAAGGCTGGGAAGAACAATGTTACCAAGCCTGTTTGTAAAGAAAATGCACATAACAACACTTGGAGTACTTAAGAGCAATTTATGTAGCCATCTAGATAAAGTTACAGGAGCGAACTGTTATGCTAAGTGCATAATGCTGTGTTAGTCCTGCTTATCTCATTTCACTTACTTGACAGACAGTTCTTGTACCAGACCAGTTTGTGCTTGTGTAAAATAAGCAGTGAGAATAATTCACAACCATTCTTCTTTAATGTTTTTACCACCTGGAGCCAGAAACGGGCTTTCAGCCCAAGGAACAAGGAAGCTCCTTTCATAACTTCTTAACAAGCTCATGCTCACTCTGTTTGACATCATGCTGCACACAGCACTTCTTTCAACAGATGCAGCAGAGTTTATTGATGAGTACCTGCTCTGCTCTTAAACCCAGGGTGCTACGTCACTGCCCAGAAGTGCAAGTGGAAACGAGGAGAGAACTCTCTGTGATTCAAGGTACTCCTAACATCCTTTATTGCCTTTATTGAGTATGAGTTTGATTCAGTACCTACTGGAGTCCTTTTCTCTGCTAATACTGATAACACATTTTAAATATTGGAGGGAAAAAAAAAAAAAAAAAAAGAAAACATAGCCAAATGCCCATAATATATCATGGTGGTTTCCTATAAAGGGTTGTCATTGTGCATCAGTAATGGTGTTTCAGTAGGGGTGGGTAAGCAGCAGATGGGCTGGCATGGCAGTAAAAGTTCCAGAAGACTAACACGACCCTCAACTCAGAAAACTTTGTGTGAACATATCAAAGTAGAAGAAAACAATTGGATGTATCACGACATTGTATATCTGCTTTTACCCCTGGGACAGGGTTATTGGACACGGCATCTTTCAGAAGTAAACTGATGTGCTTACTTTCAAATTCACCTTGTCCCAAAGTAAATATGAATTCAGAGATCATGAAATGGGATAATTATACAAATTATACACAAAATGGAAAATTATGATAAAGAATCTATGATAGCATCACTGAAGAATGTTTTCCCCATTTTGCCTACAGGTAGAAGTCTTACAAATTCCCTTCTTGCATTTTGGTGCTTTCATCCATAAGATAGTTGAAATGTCTTGTTCATTCAGAATACTGGGGAATTAAATGTCATGTTACTTATACTAGACTATATTGCATTAAATCTTGGAAAGGAAGATAATCTGCTGGTGAATATGTAAAAGTTTAACCATTCTTTTTATTTAAGTTATAGCTAAACTACCAAGTTCCTCAAACCCCTGAAAATCAAGGATTAAAATGGAACCTGCATCACAAACCTAACTACAATAGTTAATCACTGAGTTAATCACTCTATAAGGTTTAATTATTATTCTGTTGTTTCTGCTCTCAGAGTGTCTTTCTTCATTGAATAACGACATGATTTGACCAAGTAGAGTTAACAGTCCTCCATAAAAAACGAAAACAAAAACAAACCACACACAAAACCAAACCAAAAGCCCCACTGTGTTCACATGACACAAAACACTGCTCGAGAACAAACTCATATCATCAGCCTAAATGTGCTAAAATACACTGACAACCCGACTTTGTACCAGCAGGATTTATGCCAGAGCTTGTATTATCTTCCTGTGCTGCTCAAAGTTTGTGATGGTTCTGCTATTTTAAGTCCTCTTATAGCCAGAATAAGACTGGTAAAAAAGCACAAAACCAGCATAAACTCCACAGTATGTGCTCTGGTTAATCTGACAGAGATGATGTGTGATGATGTTTGGCTTCACGGGTGATCTGAGAGGGCTCCGATCTCTGAGAGACACAAGAAGGGAGAATGCAGACACTTTGAAGCTGGGCTAAAGCAGAAAACTTTCATGGGTTGAACTCAAATCTTTGGGCTGGAGACTCAGTCAAACACCAAAAGTGCTTTGGTTGTACTCCAAACATCGTTGCCTCAACCTGTTCCTAACAGGAGGAATAGGTAGTTCTCATACCTTGAGAATAAAAAGATGAACCAGAAATAAATAGGTCCCTCCGAATAGCCCTAATCACTGTGTGATCACCCCTGGTTCTTCTGAAAATTTCAATTTGGTTTGCAATAATTTTATCATTGAAATTCTTCGTTTAGCAGTTCCTTGCATGCAGAAGCTCTCAGTAATTTCATTTAGTACTTTCTCGAAGTTCCCTCCAAACAGGATATTTACAGGGATCAGACAGGCTCTGTTGGAAGTACACTTGAATGTGCTCTGTAAGAACAGAGAAAACTCTGAAAGCAACATACTAACAATATTTTTTTTCCAAGGAAGGAGAAAAACGAATGAAAACATTTTTATCAGGTCTCTGGAGTGTCTTCTAAGGCCCTTAGTAGTCAGATAAAAGGGTCTGTACGATGTTTACACAGCCTCCTGCTGACTAATTACCATAGCAGCTCATATAAAAGCAACAGTAGAAAGGTGTAAAAGTCATTTGCTAGGAAGAAATAGGAAGCAATCAGCAACACTTTAAACAAATTATTGCCATGAAATCACTCTCTCAGCTTGAGATAAGTACTCGGGGTCTGTTAAAGTTATAACAGCCCTGTGGCTTCTCCTCCCAAGACATTTTTCTGCAAAGATTTATTCATAAAACATAGGGATGCAGTAGAGATATGCATTAAGCTGGTGCTGAATATACCTGTCCTCGGGCTGCAGCTGGTCCCCTCCCTCCCCATATGTAGCAATTTATGTGTGCGTGTGTGCAAGGACTTTCCAAAAGTGTAATTATGAGTGATGTCCTTTCGCAGTAAAGCAGAAGTCTGCACAGGTTAAGCCCCTTAGAAGTGGCTGTCTGTAGAAGAGCCATCTGCAAATGTCTGTGGTAGGTAGCGGGGTTTTGAGCTGCCCCGAGAGGGAAGCACTTGGCACAGGTGAGCTGGGAAAGGAATGTCTTTTTGGGGGAAACCTAATGGACAGGAGTATTTTCTTGGGCTGCCTGTGAAGCCGGGCCAGCTCTGCGGCCACCCCGGCTCCCTGGGAGGGATCTGTGCTCTCCTGGCGCTCTGCCTGGGGAAGGAGAAAGCATCGCCCTTGTGAATCCCCCACGTTGCCCTTGGCAAGAGGCCACATCCTCGCTGAACATTTGGCTGCTTGTTCCAGCTCACTGTTAATACTTCCAAAGGGTACTTGAACTGTGGATATGGTTTGTCGTTACGGGAAGCTCAGAAGTGTTCACTTCAGGAATACTGCCATTCCATCATATTCCTCGGGGTGCGAGTTTTCTGGCTTATTGTCTCTTCTAAAAACCTGCTTTATTTTTCTCTTTTGGGAGCAGATGGGAGTGGATGTGGAAAGTGAATATGAGATCAATCACTTCTGCCTTTTACTCAAAATCCGAATGTCTGCCCATTACCCCTGATGTCACCAGCGGGATTAGGAATGCAGGTGGGGACTAAGCAGATGAGCTCTTGAGAAAGAAAATTTAATTTTGTAAATCTCCTTTCTGAGAGGAACTTGGCTCTCTAGAGATGCAGGGCTCCAGGGTTATGATTCAAAGAGAAAAACAGGAATAGCAGCGGGATGTGGTAATATGCAGTGTGTGTGTGTGCCTGTGTGTGTGTGTGCAGAACTGGGTTAGCGGGCAGGGAGCTGGGGGAATGGGGCAGATGGGATGAGGTGGGATGGTCCTCTGGTACGGGGAGTGGGAGGGCTGGGAGGTGAGGGGGCTATCTCTGGTGTGACAAAATGGTTCTTGGCACTTGCAAACTGTGCCTGAGCAATGCCCGGGAGCAGGCCGGGAGGCAGCCGCCGGTGCTGCTCCCGGGAGCCTGCTGACAGCCAGATGATAGAGGCAGATGTGGGGCTGCACTCAGGCCCCTTCCCTGGCCTCACTGTGTTTACTGCATCAGGCATAGCCAGAATAACACCGGCATACACAGAGCAGAAGATTGTTTGAGAGAAGTAAGATCTCTGACACAGAAGAGGGGAATCGCTCCCAGTGTTCCCAAAGGTGTCTTTGATGGATGGAGGCATTACAGGCAATTCCTAAATCAATGAGAAGAAACTGTTAATGGACAGCAGAGATGATGCAAGTTCCCACTGCAGATTTGCAATGGAAAAGAGCCAAGCTATAGCCAGCTGCCTGTTTTTAGGTATCATTTTCTGATTTGGGTGAGCACATGCAGCTGCAGGGATAACCCATTCAAACCACAGTCTCTGCCTCTGTCAGACAGAAGAGATTTGTAGGTGTCACAGACTCAGGGCTCATTTTTGTGATCCAGCTCCCTCAGAGTCAAGCAGCCACACAGGCGTTCACCAGTGTTTCTGTAAAAAGCTGTGGTAAGCACTAGCTATTCTATTGTTGCTTTCTGACCAGCCCAGCACCACATACCTTGCAGCACTCATCCACTTTTTGGGAGGTGAATTCACTCAGAAAGGAGGGTGAAAGAAGGATGCTGCTGTTCTGTGCAGCCGCATTGCCACTAGCCTCAGTCATATCAGAAAATATTGCTATTAGTTTTGTTATTGTAATTCTCATTCCTGTCCTTACCTACAGGAACATAAAATTTGCTGAATGTCTTACACTTACTTGCTTCTATATATGGGACACCAGTCCTTTTTAGTTTTGAAAAATCAGGGAGGTTGGACTTGTTTTACATTTTTTCCATCTGTCATTGGTTGTGTTTTGAGTGTTACTTCCAGCTTCTGTGCTTTCTTTGCTGAGGACTTGACTTTTGTTAATATTAAGTGGAGATGTATCTGGAGCACAAAAATTGGACCCATCTCTGGATTCAAACTTCTCCAAAATTCAGGCACAGCACAAGATAGAGTTTGTTCAGGCTCATGTCTGCATGGAAAATATTCAATCTTGTCTCAAGGTTTGTTTACATGTTTTTTGATTTCAATATTATACGAACCAACTGCGATTTAATTAGTGAGGCATTGTAGAAATTCTTCTTATGGGTGTAATTTGCTTTGATCTCTTGCCTGAGGAAGGAGTTTAGCAATGGAACCACTGCTTCTTCCTAATATGAGCACACATAATTGTACTTGCTTTGTCCTGGCTGTGCACTGGATTATTTCTCTACTGATTTTTAAATATTGTTTCTTCCTCTCAAATAAATTCCTCCTGCCAGGAGCTAGCCATAAAGCTTCTGCTTCTTTGCTATTCCATGCTGGTTTAAACTTCATGCTACATGCTGTCAAAGCTTGTTTTTTTTTTTTTTTTTTTTTAATTGGGGTCCTTCTGAATAGGAAAATGATCAGTGATCATCTTTTGGAATATGGTTTCATAACCTCATGGGTTGCTTCAGATCTTTGCTTTACAGTTTTTTTACACGTGTGTGGGAAACAAGCAACATCCAAAGATTCTTATCTATGCAGTCAGCAAACTTGAAAGAGCAGCACATGTGCAGTTATTTACTTGTTGCGATGGCATTGTCACACCGGGGCTTTCTGGGGTACCTATCCTATTGACCTCTTCAGTATTAGGTGGCCTGAATCCAATCCGTGATGCTCTTTTAATTGTCTTTACGCTGGCAGGAAGGAGTCTGCCTGGACACGCTGTCAGGCAGGGAGCAGGGGGTGAGCCTGGCTCCTTTCCTTCAGGAGAAACAGCTGTGCTGGAGCCAGCCTGGGAGGAGAGGTCAGCAGGTCGCCTTGGGGTCAGCGATGCAAAAACCTGAGTTTGACTAAAGTCCTGGTTTCCACAGAAACAGCAAGTCTTCCCTCCCACTTTTTGATCTTCTTTCATCTCTCCCAGCTCCTCCCTGCAGTCTTGGCATCTGATGTACCGGGGCCAACCAGCTCAGATTCATCTTTCAGCAGCAGTCGGAGGAGCTGCTGACAGTCTCACCGTGCATGCCCAGCAGCTAAAATACTCTCCTCTACAAGTCTGCAACTAGCTGTTTATAACCAGGCTGCAGCATAGCGTGTGCCCCAAAAGTGAAGGCTGAACCAGCAGCCAAAAGGGAAGAGCAGGGTCTAACTATTTAGCAAGGCAAGGACACAGCAGGACCTTGTTGCACAAACTGGGAGGGGAAGAAAGGAAGAGAGGAATGCTGCAGGAGGCAAAGAGAGGAGAGCAAGTTCCCCCTTCCCCTGCCCATGGCCTCTGCTGAAGGGATATTCATGGGAAAATAAGTGTTGCATCAGTTTATGGTATAAAATAAAGGATGCAGAGTGGGATGATTCCATCAGTGATTTAGAGAGTTAGGTGTTTTTTGTTGTTGTTGTTGTTTGTTTGTTTTTGTCCCCCTGTATATAAGCATTTGTGTTTTTCCTTCAGTTTCTGACAGCCTGGGCTGACAGCCTCAATAGTTTCCTCTAAATAAAAGCTAACACTCAGCAAAGCTGACAAGCAATCAGCATTCAGTCTATGCCACAATTTCCCTTCTTCTCCTCTTATTTCTTTTCCCTCCCTCTCCCCTCAAACTCAACGCCCACTGCCTCTGAAGATTAACATCCCTAATTCCTTTTAGGAAGACCATTCCAGCAGATTGAAGAGAGCTGGTGAAACTGAAGAAAACTCCTTGCATGACTGTGTCTCAGTGTACTCTGTGCCTCACATACACACCTGTAAAATGGGGGTGATACCTCCTTTAGTAAGGTATCACCTCCAATTTGAGTTGATGGTCCTCTTGAGTCCTTTCTAACTCAGGGTGTTGTATAATTGTATAAATGCTGTGACTGTGAAAATAAGACTGTGTAAGGATAACAAAAAGGCAGCTGGATAGCATGTTTGGGAAAAAATAATGCTGAACTCATCTTTCCTGCAAAAGAAAAGCCGAAGCCTTGATTTAAAAGCGCAGGATGAAACAATATGCCAAGAAGAGCTGGCAGCAGTGAAGAGGGAAAAAAGTATTTGTTTTGTGTATTTTTAAAGCATGCTTTTGCAGTGTCCTGCTGTCATATGTTGCTGTGTCCTTCTTGGCTGCTGCTGGCTGAACTCAGGCTTCAGGCAGACCTTCCTGATGTCTGGGCAGGAGCTCCTCTCTGCTCATGATACAAGGAGCTACACATGCTGTCCAACTCATCTCTTGAAGCAGTGTAACATTTTCTACAACCCCAGTATACTCATTCTGCACGCAAACATGTTTTACAACATTCATATGGGTTTCGGTATGGTTATTATTATGGGCTGGACCTCCTGACGGGCAGGCACTGTACCAACATGGGGCAGGAGTTTACAAACTAAGTATCTGTGGTGCCTCACTGTGTTGCAAAGCTTTCTGCTTATTTGTGGGACAGAAATAAAATAAAAGGCAGTGCCCTAAGGTTTCCCTCACTGTGCCACTGACTTCTTTTGGCCTCAAAGTCAGGGATGAGCTGCTCAGACTCCCGCAAGGCTGCCAGCAAAGGGACAGGGTCGTGCAGGGTTGAGGACCTGGTGAACGGCAGTGTAGGGGTGAAATAAGGGGGTGCTGAAGGCATCTGTCTTCGTCTTCAGTGCCTGTGCTACAAACACGCCTGGAGCAAGGTGAGGGCAAACCCTTGAAAGGAAGGCAATATGAGAGCAAAAGAAGGTACAGAGATAACATGTGGATAGTTTATAAAATTCCTCAGGTTTGAGGAAGAACTTAAAAAAGATACTTGTTTCAGAGTCCTGAGATAAAATACTGACAGAGATAGAAACCAAGGGGAAAGGATTTGGATTTTTTTTTTCCTCTTTGTCCGTTTATTGCCCTTTTCTGTCTTACGACCTCTTCCTTGACACAGTGAGTCATGATCCTGAGGCAGAGGGCTGGGAAACTTTGAGCCATAGATCCTCTCTGTCACAGGCATGCTCCAGACCCAAATTCCTGATGATCCCAATCATCTCAGCTCCACACAGCACTTGCCTCAGCTGTTTGCAAAGCAGTGTTAACCACCTGGCTGCCTTGTGACATGCATTCTTGGGACACCCAAACCAACAATATACATTGTGGTAAAACCTCAGTCTCATCAAGGTTCCTCTTCAGCTATAAAAATGAAGCAACGGGTAGAGCCCACACTTTGATTTTTCCCAGACTATGGGTCTTCTCCTGTTCATTATAACCACTCTGGGATTTATCAGGCAATCACAGGCCTGATAAAAAGCCAGACTTTCAATTATCTATTCAGCCACCTCAGAGAAGGGCAAAAAGATGCCAAGGCTGCCTCTGGTGGGCTGGGGTCACCCGTGAGGTCTGCCTGGCCCGAGGCTGCTCCTCAGATTTCTCTCTAACTTCAGCAGCAGCCAGATGTCTCACCGCATATTTGCAAATGTGTGTAGTACCAGACCTGTCTTGAACACGAGGAACTAAAGCAGGTGGAGTGACTTGCCCAGGGTCACAGTGGATATCTGACATAAAATCAGGTTTAAACCAAATCCTCCTTTAAGACTCTGAAAGGCTCGATAGGATCCCTTCGACAGCTAGGGTGTCACCACCAGCTAGCATTAGTGATCAGTCATTCTGCATGGCATCTTAGCTACCATCCCCAGTCAGGAGTTCAACAATTAAATATTAAGCTGGAGAACAGTTTCTAGGCCTTGGGCATTCAGAAGCTGAACAAATCTAGGCTGTGTGTGGTAGACACTGAGGTTAGAGAGAAGTGTGGTACTTGGTTAAGAAGAAGATTGACAGCTTTTCCCTTGCACTAGGACAACTTGCATTTTTTGTGTGCAAATTTCCCTTGCACTTGCACACTGAGCCACTGTATCAACAGATCACAGTATCACAGTATCACAGATTTCTAGGTTGGAAGAGACCTCAAGATCATCGAGTCCAACCTCCGACCTAACACTAAGTACTCCACTAAACCATATTGCTAAGGGCTACATCTAAACGTCTTTTAAAGACCTCCAGGGATGGTGACTCCACCACCTCCCTGGGCAGCCCGTTCCAATGCTTAATAACCCTTTCGGTAAAGAAGTACTTCCTAACATCCAACCTAAAACTCCCCTGTCGCAACTTTCGCCCATTCCCCCTCGTCCTGTCACCAGGCACGTAGGAGAACAGACCAACCCCCACCTCTTTACAGCCTCCTTTAAAGTAACTGTAGAGAGCGATAAGGTCGCCCCTGAGCCTCCTCTTCTCCAGGCTGAACAAGCCCAGCTCCCTCAGCCGCTCCTCGTAAGCCTTGTTCTCCAGACCCCTCACCAGCTTGGTCGCCCTTCTCTGGACTCGCTCGAGCACGTCCATGTCCTTCCTGTAGCGAGGGGCCCAAAACTGAACACAGTACGCGAGGTGCGGCCTCACCAGAGCCGAGTACAGGGGCACAATCACTTCCCTAGACCTGCTGGCCACACTGCTTCTTATGCAGGCCAGGATGCTGTTGGCCTTCTTGGCCACCTGAGCACACTGCTGGCTCATATTCAGCCGACTATCAACCAATACTCCCAGGTCCCTCTCTGCCAGGCAGCTTTCCAGCCACTCATCTCCCAGCCTGTAGCTCTGCTTGGGGTTGTTGCGCCCCAGGTGCAGGACCCGGCACTTGGCCTTGTTGAACTTCATACAGTTGGCCTCAGCCCATCGCTCCAGCCTATCCAGATCCTCCTGCAGAGCCTTCCTGCCCTCGAGCAGATCGACACACGCACCTAACTTGGTGTCATCTGCAAACTTACTGAGGGTGCAATCGATCCCCTCATCCAGGTCATCGATAAAGATATTAAAGAGGACCGGCCCCAGTACCGAGCCCTGGGGGACTCCACTAGTGACCGGCCTCCAACCAGATTTGACTCCATTCACCACAACTCTCTGGGCCCGGCTATCCAGCCAGTTTCTAACCCAGCGAAGCGTACGCCAGTCCAAGCCCCGAGCAGCCAGTTTCTTGAGGAGAATGTTGTGGGGAACTGTGTCAAAAGCCTTACTGAGGTCAAGGTAAACCACATCCACAGCCTTTCCCTCATCCACCAAGCGCGTCACTTGGTCATAGAAGGAGATCAGGTTCGTCAAGCAGGACCTGCCTTTCATAAACCCATGCTGACTGGGCCTGATCGCCTGCTTGCCCTGCAAGTGCCGCGTGATGACCCTCAAGATAATCTGCTCCATGAGCTTTCCTGGCACTGAGGTCAAACTGACAGGCCTATAGTTCCCCGGGTCTGCCCTGCGGCCCTTCTTATAGATGGGCGTCACATTGGCTAGCCGCCAGTCAACTGGGACCTCCCCCGATAGCCAGGACTGCCGATAAATGATGGAAAGCGGCTCGGCCAGCTCCTCCGCCAGTTCTTTCAGTACCCTATAGATACAACAATGATAGAACAATGATACAACAATGCACATTTATAAACTATACATACTTCAATAAACACAATTATAACACATTAAATTCTGAAATCTTTGCTTCAGGGTCTTCACACTTCATAAAACATTTTTTGAAAAACTTGCGGACACTTTAATTATTGTGTAAGCCATGACTAATATTAAGAATGACACTCCTTTTCCAAAACAGAATTGACTCATATTTATTCAAAGCTACAGAGTAAGTAACACAACAAGAGGTTCTGCTCTGTCCTCTCCTACGATCTGCAGGGAGGTGGATGTAAGGGTTGATGCTGCCCTTCCTGAAATCAGTGAGAAAAATGAGAGACTAGATGGAAGAGTCTTGAGAAATGTAACTTAATGTAACGTGTGCATCTGTACTGAAAATTAAGCCATGCAGCAATGATTGTGCACAACACGTCATATAAAAACTGCACTCTGGAGCCTGTGCTTAATGTGACAAATCAGTATTTTCCACAACAGCAGATTTTTTTCTTTCTGATAGCTTTGAGAAGGGTGTTTTACAGATGTGAAAATACTCTCAAGTGAACTAAAGTGTTTTGACCAAAGAGCTCCTCCAAAATCCCAGACTCCTTTGTCTTTTCTGTTAAGCTAAATATTCCATTATAGATGTCAAAGCATATAGAAACTGTATCTAATCCCAAGATTAGGCATATGGCTACAGGTAACTGACTTTTTGAAAGAAAATGCAGATTTAGGAGCAAGGCTGCACTTTCTTTAAGGTGTGTATTGCACATCTGAAATACATGAAGCAATAATTTTGCTTTAAGCAAATATAGAAAAAATTACATGAAGTTTAGAAAGGATTTCAAATTTAAGTCTATTCATTCTATTATATATATTTGGCTTCAAAGCTTCATTTGTTAATGTACACAAGGAAAAAGTAAAATCTGAAACAACCCATACCTACCTTTTAAATGTATTGTCCTGTCCTCTATAAAAGCCAAGCTTTTTTACATTATCAGCAGCTTGTGCAGATATAAATTTAGATCATGGTAGGTCTGAGTCAGGGGGGAGATTTACTGCTGCATCCCATCCATCCCACAGCACAGAGAGTGCTCTGACACCCAACCCAATCTTAGGCATCAATAACAGTTTCTCTCTTGGCTTTTGCTCTTTGCTGAAAAAGCGTCTTCCCCCCCTTGCGGCTACATTTCATCCCAGGTTTTCCCTTTCCAGTCTCAGGTTGTGTAATAAGTCACAGCAAGGGCATCTAATCATCTCTAGAACGTGACAACATTTGGTTCAGATTCCCTTATCAGCATCACCTTTCCTTCTGCCTCTGCCTCATCCTTAAAGAAGACCAGGCGGTGGGCCTTGGAGATCAGTCACACGTCGACCGCTTCTTCAAACACTTCACGTGGGAAACCGTTCAGAGGCATGATTGCTGAGCTGCAGACCTGGAAAATAACTGTCATCAAGACCTTTACATCTGTCAAAGGAATTTCAGCCCACTGACACCGCTTTGCCCCTACATTTTTTTTTTAAACTTCAGCAAGACCTTGGAATTTTATGACTTAAAATTGCTACTGTGGTGCATTATTTTGTGAGGAGTTCTATTTCACACAAATGTTTTAGCCAAGAATTTGTTACACACCTTGAAAATGAAAAAGATCATTATTATATTGTGTAGGGTAATTAAGACGAAGCCGTCTGCTTTATTTCCTTTGTTCCTGTTGATTTATGGAAAAACCCACCTTCCTCTCCAGCACAGCTGCATGCCAACCAAGGATGGTACAAATCTGAAAACAGCCTGGAACTGGAGTAGGAACTGAGTTTGGCAGCACTGCAGGCTGTCTTGCACTGACAAGTTCTGCTAAATAATAACACTCAGGTAGATTATTAAAAGTTTTGTTGAAGAATCTTGACCTGATCATGGCTGGATGTGGCCCACTGCAGAAATTCTAAATTCTGCAGAATATATCTGCATTAAAAGATACAGAACCTGTATTATACTGACCACTATTGCGTCTCTTCTTGTTAAACCTTGCAAGAGGCCAACTGAATTCCTATCTGAGTGTTTTCACATGCTATGTAGTTAAAATGTAATGCCATTTAGAGCTTTACAGAATACTGTTTTAGTCATTTGGGAATTTGTGTGCAGGAATTTTTAGTTCTTAAGCTGTGCATGTGCATAAGCATGTTTTGTGAATCTTACATAAATAGTTTAAAAGCCCCTTTTTGAGAGTTGTGTTTATATAATATAGAACTTTTGGTGGAAAATGCAAATTACATGTTATGAATACACGTAAATGAATCAATGTTAGCTTACTGCTACCATTGTATATAGGAGGTAGAAAGCATTTTGTGCTCTTATAAAATTTGCATTTAAATTCTGTTGAACCTTTTCATAAAATAATGTTTTGTTTTGTTTTGTTCTAGTTGAATACAAAATCACATCCAAATACTGAAACTGATGTGTTTTCAAACAAATGTTATCTGGCCTCTTCTTCCCCCTGCAAGTTAACAGCAACCTTAAAAAGATATGTTGACTTCTATGAGGCTCTGTCCTTTTCTCTGTAAAATGCAAGGTAGAATGTTTAGCAAGCAAAACTAAAAACACAAAATTTAAACTGAGGTTCAGCGTTGACCTTATATTGTCCCCACCAAATTAACCTTTGTATCACCTAGTGAGCAACACTTTGAACTCGCGTAGTTCCCTTCTCCTGGACATCACACAGAACTGGAAATAATTATCCAACAGCAAGAAAGGCAACTGTTTAACATGGTTCTTAGCCTAATTTATATATAATTTCCCTGGCACATTAAGTGTTGCTGTGGTATTTTTGCCACCATTTATACCGGAACAGTAACCAGGGTCAGCTGGAGAGGGGCAATTCCATCAGCCGTACTGTGCAGCATCCTGGCAAGAGGAGTTGGCTCTGAGTGTGATTATAGCTCTTCAGGCAGTGAAGGCACACAGAAAAGACACCAAATATATCTTTTCCCCTTCCCTTCCCTTCCCTTCCCTTCCCTTCCCTTCCCTTCCCTTCCCTTCCCTTCCCTTCCCTTCCCTTCCCTTCCCTTCCCTTCCCTTCCCTTCCCTTCCCTTCCCTTCCCTTTCTCAGCACTTCCTTCCTTCCTTCCTTCCTTCCTTCCTTCCTTCCTTCCTTCCTTCCTTCCTTCCTTCCTTCCTTCCTTCCTTCCTTCCTTCCTTCCTTCCTTCCTTCCTTCCTTCCTTCCTTCCTTCCATCCTTCCTTCCTTCCGTTTTTGCTTTTCTGAGAGAGTGTATTCCTTCCTTTCCCATATAAAAATACATGGATGTGTCATATTTGTTATTGCAAGGCATCCAACACAAACTCTTTCAGCCTGCCATGTGTTTAATACGAAAGTTTCATATTCATATCTGTTAACTGTATAACCACAATTGCTCATAAAATATTCTTTTACCGTCTTTGCTGTGACATATGTCTTTTCTAGGTAGATCGTTCTACACTGATGGAGTTATGGTCAGTCTGTGGTAAGAAAAAGCAAAGATTTGGTCAGATACAGAGACAAAACCTTGCATTCTGGATTCACACAGCAGAAGTGTATTAGGGGAAGAAGATCCTTCTAATGGAAGAAAAAGTCAGTGGTTTATAAGTTGACTTAGTTTGTCAGTCACCAGCTGTGGCTACGGGGTTATCAGTATGTCTGTTTCTGCTGAAGATGAGGAGATAGCAGCTCATTTCCAAGCAACTTTTAATTGGCTTTAGTCAAGTAACACAGAGCACTGATAAGTTATCAACCATTTCTAATCAGACACTAGTTCAACCCTCCAACATCCCAGCAAGACCCATTTGGACAGTGGTCATATGCTTCTAGCTGGAAGCAGCTGTTGGTGCAGGCAGAAGTTTTGTTTAAAAATAGGTCAGTGAGCAGTTAAAAAGTCTGTCCTCCACAATAAACAAACAAACAAATAAATAAATAAATTACTCTTTTCACATCAGAGGAAGCAAAATGCATTCCCAATGGGGATGTGCTTTGTTTGTGTACATGGCAATACAGCAGTCTTTCTAATTATCACCTAGTCAAAGAGGATGTTTTCTGTTTTGTGTGTATGGCTGCATGTTACTCATTCCTGGCTGCCTTCTCACCCCTGTAATTTCAGCGTTCATCTGTAACACTGGAATGCGTGCCCAAAGAAGAAAGCCCGTGAAAAAACAGATTTGTAAGGAAAAAGAAAGCAAATACCCTCCCCCTTGAAATCTAGAGCAACATCCCCCTCATACAGTTACAAGACACTTCAAAAAGATGGGTGTAGTAAAAAAATTAAAAACATGCTTTGGTTTTGTGTTTAGGAAGCACTAGCTCAAGTAGCAGCAGGTATCCCTCTTTTTCTGTTTTCATTTTCCCCACATCAGAATTGCAGCCTGTTCCCAAACACATGCCAAGAGCACACACACTAAGCAGACACTTCTACTTTCAACACAGATGCATCCCATCTCCTCTGTACAGTACTGTGACCACAGACAAAAGGTGTCTTTTGCAGCGACCCTGTCATTAGTAATAGAGTACTCTAATTTATTTCCTTCTTTCAGTTTAATCAAAACACTGCCAGAATTGTGAATATATTTCATCATTAGTGGACCAACATATCTGTTGGTGTATAAATAGGTCTTTCTTGCAGAAACTTGTAGCATAAGTTCTTCAAAACCTCATTGCTTCTTCATTTCACTGTAGATGGATGTGGGGTCTCCTTTCTTTGCTTAGCTCTGAATTCACATTTTGCCAGGCACCTTCAGGAAAGAAAAAATGCCTTGTACACATTGTGTTTTAAAATAGAGATGTCATGTTTAAAAGCACAGAGTCATTGAAATCTGAGATCATCTATTTCTGGTTTTCATTAATGTAAGCTGCACATACTTGCTCACCATGACACATTACAAAGTCCCAGTCCCCCCATCACTCAGAAATCATCTCAGCCAGAAAATCAGTGGTTAAAACATGCTGCAGCTCCTTGCTGATGTGTTTACCTGATTTTCTCAAGCATAAGAACCACAGTGCACAAGGTGTGTGGGGCAGGTATCTGCTAAGCATCCTGGAGTACACACCTACTCCCCCTTACTCACTTGAACTCAGGGAAGGTGATAATGTACACAATGTACATATGCACGCTGTGTGCTAGTGCATATGTAGCCACAAAGGTGTCTGAGCACCCTGGCTGGTGAGGCAACTGCTGTGACCTGTACATTCAGATGGAGAATTTGAGACATCTGGAAATGCAGGTTCAGATTCACAAAGAGGAACTGAATTCAAAGGTCCGTAGCCAATTTTCTCTTTCTCCCAACAAAACAAACAAACAAACAAACAAACAAACAAACAAAAACCTCTTTTGCTTCCCTGTGCTTCAGGGGAGTGGACCAAGATCTACATACACTACCTTAGCTTCTAAATCGTCCTCATATCAGCGGCTGGCTTTTCTTCCTGTCTGTTGAGGAGATAGCGCCAGAGCCCTGGGTCCGGCCCATCCCCAGCCGGCCTGGAGCTGTTCATTCCTGAGCGCTTGCTTGTCTTTTCCCCAGGCTTGTTTGCAACGTGTCAGTGATGGTGATAAAAGGCGGCTGAACCAAAGGCGATGTAAACAGACAAGCGCTGTCTTCACGCTGTCCCTCTAAAGCGCCTCCTAGAAAGACTGGAAAAAAAGATGCAAATAGCTTATGAAGGACAGTGTATTAGGGACACAACTACCTTTTTGGTAGCCTCTCCAGGGACTAGTGACAAGGCTGTTAATTCATTCCACAACCACAAAACATCTGAAAGCCTCTTGTTTACGAAACGGGATGCTGGGTTAACACACACAGGGCCTAGCCCAGCTCTTCGGCTGTGGCCTGTGGGCCGGAGCAGCCCAGGCGCCATGGCCTGGAGAGGCTCGGCTGCCCACTCCAGCCCCAGGACACCCAGGCTCCTATCAAAGAAGCTCCTTGAAATCGGCAGCCTTACTTTCAGTTTAGTCTTGAGAAAGAGCAGGCCCTGCAGTGGGAAAAAAAAAATAAAGAAGAAGAAGGAAAGAAAGAAAAGAAAGCTTTCAATTCAAAGCGCATAGTTGTGAAAAAGCCTTGTTCTGAACCAGGGTGAAGGAAAGCAGCTGAAGGCATATATTCTACCCTGGCCTGCTCTTAATTATGCATTTTGAATTGAAAACAAACATTTTTAAAATGGCTACTGAGACGCACTTCTCGAATGAATCCAAGATGGTGGCAGATGTTACGGCTTCTGTGATAAATGATTTCAAAGGCGCCGGGGCCCATCGCCATTTTAAAGTGACAGCACTGGCTTCCCTATAGCTGCTTTCCAGCACTCTGGCGGTTTCTTTGACTGTTTTGAGGGCGCTTTTCCACCCCATATTTCACAATTTTGCCACATCATTCACGCGGAATTAAACCGAGCAGTTTCTGCGACATTCGTGCATAAAGACGGCCACTGTGATCCTAAAGAATGTGGCACCCACAAGCAGACACATGGCTTTGATATTTGTATTTTATTCAGAGCCCTCTCATTTAGAAAGCCATGTGTCACCAGACTAAACCAAATGCTGTTTCACTCCTCTCTTCTCTACAGTAGATAACTGCTCAAGAAGTTGTTAGAGAAGTTGTTCGCGAAAGCTCCTCCTGACTTCTTGAAAAAAATGGCATTTGCTGGCTGCCACCTAGCCAAAAGAGTAAATTCAAAGGAAGAAAAATGCCCCGGCACAAGCCTTAAGAAACACTGAGCTCTATAAAAAGCCTAGCAGCTTATGAATCATAACCAAGAGAAAATCATCAGTTTGGGCTTAGAATAATGGCATCCTTGGTAGTGATGCAGTGGGAAGAATCAATACATTCAGATGCAACAGGAGTTTTGAAAAATAAATGTATTCTAAGCACTGACTTACGACTGACATACAGTAGACGTGGAAAATTACTAGTATCCCAGTATGGCAGAGGAGGGAGGGGAAATAATTGTGAACCAGAATATAATGTACTGGACACACACACACACATACACACACGTCATCCAGCTCATATTTCCTCTTAGAAGAAAGACAAGTCTCCTCTCAGAGAACTCTATTATAATTTTATAGCTTGTCCCTTTCTTTCTTTTCTGCAGCTTGCCACTGCTTTTTGAGAAGTTTGTGCCACCCAGTCTCCCTAGCCTGAGCAGTCTTTTAGGCTGCAGTATGCTGTAAGAATTTGAACATGGGGTCTGAATGCTGGTGGGCTTGGGTGATGACTTTGAAGAGTCTTCTGACCTCTGGGTTATTAATCCTCATCTGACCCAGATGTCTTCCTGCACCCTCACTGGCAGAATAAGTACCTTGACTGGGTACTGAGCGTGTCTTCAGACCTCTGTGAGGATGGAGACAGCTCCTTCCCCAGTGCTCTCTGCCAGCTCAGGCAGTGCCAGCTGCTGTGTATTTCCTCTGAGGGGGTATAAATATCCTGGGACATTGCGAGGGCAGCTGGTGGCCTCAGAAGTCCTTGGCTTCTCCATTGATATCCACACAGTGGTGAGTACCTTAGTTCTTACGGGTCAGATACACAAGGATTTATGATTAGCTCATAATTTCAGTGGTGTTTATGGATGTAAATGCTTTGAGTTGACAACTATTCGCAGGTTCAGCTGAGATTCCTACTAAGTTTTAAGCAGGTCCTTCTGCTTAGCAGGGGCAGTCCCACACTCTGGCTGGATGGTGCTCATCCTTCCCATCTTCGTTATTTATCTGATTCTCCCACGCTGTTGTCAATGTCCCAGTGCCCAGCCTGGATGTTGGGGGACCCACCACGGCATGGTGTGCCTACAGTTGCATGCGTTTCAATGCTGAAATTCTTCTTGTGAACCTAGCCCCAGCAATATCTGGGGTGTCTGTCTCCTTTGGTAGGATAACACTTCTTCATTGTGCTCAAGTTCAATCAATAACAAGCTGTTTTATACTAGAGAATTTCTACAGGTGCTCTAACTGTGATGAGATTAAATGAGATTAAATTTAATGCCCTAGTTATGGTGCACTTGGCTAGGGGAGATCCTCCAGATTACCTTGTGAAGGAAGTTATCAGATTTTGAGCTTCCTGTTGCACAGTTTAGGAGACTGATCTTTATCCTAATTTCTTCTCCTTTGTTCTGTTTTTGATTCTAATGTATGATCTGAACAAATCAATTCAGATAAGCAATTACAAGATTGAGGAACATCTTTCTTAAAGTGAACCTATGCAATGTTTCACTGGAGAACATGTAAAAGGAAGGGCAAGTATATTAAATAATGAGAAAGTTGGTAGTTCAGATGTTATGAAGGATCTAGATAATGAAGCCTATAAATGGTAATGCTAAATCTGAACCCGTATAACAGAGGAAATATACTCCAAGGAGCCACAGGTTCTTGTAAACACAGCAACTTTTCTTAAGAGAATACTAACAAGCTTCAAACCCAAAAACGGAACTCCATTTTCACCTTCTGCAAAAGGACATTTCTGTAATTTCTGGTACAACACATACATACAGTGTATGTGTATGTCATCTCTGCCAAAGAAACACTGTGACTGCTTCTTTAAACTTAGGTAGAAAACAACTGGCTGTCAGTGCCAGAAAAATACCTATACTATCCAGCCATCAGGGTACTACAAGATAAATTAACATCAAATTGTATTTCCTTGCTTGTCTAAAACTGTACTGTAAAGAGCAAATTTGAGAAGAATAGAAGGAAGGTAAAATGACATATTTAATTAAATTATTGATTATTAAACTACTAAACACACTTCTGGTGATCCTTTTACACTAACAACACTCAGCTTCTCTATGACTGGGAAGAGTCATGAAATATGCTGTACCTCATCTAGCTAGTTCTGCTTGACCTCCCACTTGACTCTGTTACACCTCGCCTGTGATGGAGACCATGACCTGCTCTCAGGTTTTCCACTTGTGAGTGTTGAAGTGTTAGTCCCGTAATCCAGTTTGTAAGTGGACTATAAGATGGGTGCATGAGGCACAGGCAAATTCCTGCTGGAACAGATAAATTTCCAGCGGTTGCAGGCATGCAGATCAAATGGTTCAGGCTGGGGTCAAGGCTCCAGATAAGCAGAAGGCGAGTTCTGGGAGTGTCCCACTTTCTCCTTCCAGGGAGAGCATTGTAGCTTGTGATCCTCACTACTTCATTTTGTATCAACACAGAGATTTCTTCAAATGTCAGCTCAGTCTTGGAGATTCTCAACACCAGCTCCTGTGACAACAGTACTATAATTCCTGGCACAAACAGACATTTTCTGTATCAAACTCTTCATTCTTTGGATGTGAATCCTAAGTGAAATCTATGCAATAACTGGCAGTACTTCATAGGAAATCTTAATATTTTAGAGAGATTGGTCCCAGAATAGCTATCAAGACAAAAAGAAACTTATTAACTTCTCCAGTTTTGTATGTTATTCAGTAAAATTAATTCACTGTTAAAAATAATAATTTTTTAAAAATCCCCCACATAAAACAAAATGAAAGAAAAATCAATCAAACAACAACAAAATATTCAAAATGGAAAAAAATCTATCTGGAGCTCTTGTACGCCATGCTGTCCTCTGCCTTTCTGCCAGAAACAGCTTTTCAGTGGATGAAACATACAGCTGTGTATATATAATGTCTCTTATCTTATGCTGGGTGTTTGAGAAACCTTTTTGATTTATTAACTAGAAAGCACACCAAAATGTCACTTCTCCCTGCCACCAGACTTTGCAGCATTCTAGCACCTCATGCCTTCTGCAATGGGTTGTGTGGGTATGTGCATCTACTTGCCATATGTGCATACCCATGCAGACATGCACACAATGGTCTTCTTGTCTTCCAGAATATCTTGGTGTTATTATTTGATTGTGTTGTATTGTAAATATTCATATTCGTTCCTGTTGTTTTCTTGACCTGGCCTAGGCAGGGGGATGGCAGTCTCAGGACAGCAATTTCATTCATATTTGTGTTGCTTCTTTACTTCAGTGGCTTTTAGCTCCCTGAATTGTATTTCACAGTTAGTAGAGTTGTTTGGTGCTATATCCAAGAAAAAGATGCACACACCTACAAATCAGGTTCTTGCCCCACAGCATGTGATCCAAAGGCCGGAGTTACACTCCTCCACACCTTCAGCGATGCGTGCTGAGTGCTCTGATCAGAAAGCCATCTATGGTCAGCTAATGGGAAACACAAAACGTGGAAGTGTATCTGAAATCCTATTCCAATTCCAGCTGTCAGGGCCAAGACTAATTCTGGGAAGTTTCGGTCTTCCTCCAGAGAGAATCAGTCTGTCCTGTGGCACTCCTCCTCTGAGCAAAATGAGAGGGGTATGTTGCACCAGATGTCACCTTGCATCCAATGGCCTTCTTACCTAGATGATCCTCTTAGTCTTACCAGTCAGTGAAAAGAGACCTGGGGATTGTACCCTTGTCCCTCAGTGGGAAGGCATTCAAAGCATTTGTATTTGGGCATCCCATCCTGACAGTATGCTCTTTGGTGCCCTAGGAGATATTTTGCACCATCCTGATGCTAGTGCCTAGGGGATACTTTGCTGTGTCCTGATGCAGGAAAGCAAACCACACAGGCCAGGGCAGAGGCTTCTTGCCTTACAGAGGCTTTGGGTGAAAAAACTAAAGCCCAAATCGTAACAGCAGAAATCAGTACCCAACCCTGTTCCCTCCTGGCTGAATGCTGACTGCCTTTTAAGTCTAACATATTTTCAAACTGTCAGAAACAACTCAGATTTTTAAGTTGGAACTGATCTCCAAGATATGGCTAAAATCCTGTGACCAGTGCTGTGCAGAAAGTCGGCATAACCCAGATGGGCCTGCCAGCCCTCCATATCTACAAAGAATTGCTTTTCAACGCTTTGCCAATTTACCACCCTGTTTGTGATAGCTTACCTCCAGCACATGGCTACAGCATGGGCCAGTCCTTGCACAGGAGAGCATCCAACATTGAACACCGGGCAGAGCCTGTCTTCCTCCTCATTCCCATCTGCATGGCTGAGATGAGAAAGGAAAGCACCTTCCACAAATGTCACAGCGTAAGAAGATGATGGGAGAGGAAATAACAGAGACAGAGGAAATGGGAAACGACAATTTTACTTGCACAAATAGGCAGATAGGCTAGAATAACTGGGAGAACAAATAGACTCTTAGGGAAAATAACAAATGAATAGAGGGAAAACACCCAGGAAAGCAAGAGCCTAATCTAAGATTTTTAGGCAGGGAGCTTCCCTCTGCAGTATTTCAAGGAAAGGTTAATCAAGAAAACATGGAGGGTTTTTTTGTTTGTTTGTTTTTTTAAAGTCATTGGCTACATCTATATCAGTAAACTAAACAGTGCCCAAGTCCATTCTCTGTCCCTGAAGGTGGAGATGCAGTCTGGCCATGTCTGTGACTATTGAACTTTCCTAACCTCTAAACTACAGTGGCCATGAGTATGCTGCGTACTGGGAACAGGCCATGTCTGAGCTTCTTGGGATAATTACTAATTTGCCTGGCTAAACCACAGCAGGGACCTTAAGATTTAAAAAAAAAAAAAAAAAAAAAGATCCCAGTACTACTTATTATTCTTGGTACTGCCATGGATGCCAGTGTGTTTGGCACTCCCATTAAAAGCAGTCATCTAGGGGGCTTGGTGGTGTGATGTGAGGACAGAAGATGAATGCTGAAAAGGGTAATGCAAAGATGATGGGGACATCAGAAATGGAAAAACCTCTCTATATGATCCTATATCCTGTCTCTAAGAGTGATCAATGACTAGATCTTTTGGGGGAAGATGGACAAGCATATTATAGGATAGGTGCCCTGTGGTAGAACATAGTCCCTGTTGTACATGCGAGTCTGCCACTTTCTGCTGTAATTCTGAATGAGTTAATTAACAAATCAGTTTTTGAAAGAGTAGTTCAGATCATCTCTTCTCTTAATGAGATCCTAAACTAAAGGCATGCTTTATATTTATCAGCCAACCGTATCTAGGTCACCTGAAGAATCCTATGATTCTCTTTGATATGATATAATGCAATTGACTGTTTTTTGCCATCAATCTGTTTGCTGCTTTTTTTTTTTTTTTTTCCCCACATGTATGAGAAAATAATACAGCAGCCAAAGACTTGTCGAGAAGTTAAGCTAGCGGGAAATCTGGAACAACCTCCTGATCTTCACTTTTTTCTTGAGTTCTGATATAACTTCATATTTGTCCTGAGTGAGGGATGTGATCTTAGATTATATCCAGTTGTGTTGGTTCTGCTGTTGTGAGCACAATGGAAAAGTAAACCACAAACTTTACCTGCCAGCATTGAATTTAAAATGGTCTTTTGAAGATGATGACTCTTCCAAACTAATTAGGCTTCACACAGAAAGCAGGGTGGGAAATGCTTCACCTGTAGGAATGCCGATGTTACCACTTGACAATGCCAGACCAAAGACTTCTCTCTTTGTTACAGATGTAAATCAGAAGGCATTTTAAAACTTTAATTGTACTGATTAGCACCATTGGTGCCTATGGCAATTATTCTGGATTTTCACGAGTGGAAGTTGGAGTCATGTCTGCTGTGCTTTACAGGTTGAATCAACCCAAACTAATGGACTGATCAAAGGTTATGAGATAGGCTGAAAAGGAACATGCTTCCTTCTCACTCAGATCTTTTTATTCAACATTTGTTTTCCAAGGCATCTCCCTTTACAACGAGTGCACATTTTTCTACACTGTTACGAGAAAAACTACACTACTGTTCTTTAAATTTAGGGATAATTTAGTTACGCCAAATTTGACATAAATGACCCAGACTTGCAGTGGAATTGCAGGACAACAAGGAAATAGAGGTTTTCTTGTGTGCAGAGCTGGAATGCACTCTCCAGAACACCTGCAGCACAGGAATGTGCAGTAACATCACTAAATTTACTGGCTCCTTACTCCACTGCAATAGAAAACAGAGTCTGGCCTCAGTGACCTTTTTCTTTTCCAATCTGGATGGGTGCGAGCTCCTTCCTTAAAAGAAAATACTGACCTCCGAGGTCAGTTTTGTTATTTTGGGTATGGTTCCTTCTTTCAGGCAGGCTTCTGTCTAACACATGAGAACAATTTCCAGACCCTTATCAAAGCACTAGCCAAGGAGTGTCTAGCCCACTATCTGCACCTCCGAATGAAACAATGAGAACCCGAAGGCAGACGGCGAGGCGAGCGCCGGTGCACCCTCCCCGGAGAGCGGCAGCCGCGGGGGGAAGGAGGGGTGGGAGCGGGGCAGTCATCACCCTGTTGGGAACATAATAGCCCCCGGGTAGGCCACTGCAAACAGGAAGGGTGTGGACAGGATTTGAGTGCAGCTGCTGCTCCGCTAACAGCATCTGTTCCCACAGTCTTTGATCAGTGGGCATATGGCATTCTGTGCCATGAGATAAACATGCTCTTGGAGTGGGATTTGTTTGCCTTACACATATCTCCCTAATGAACTGTGTGCCCAGGCAGCCACACACTCCAAATCCAGGAGCAACAAGACCAAGCCTTTCTGGGAGAGTTGCAGCAGGTCCTTGCAACCTTTTCTCAAAGATTACATCATGCGAGCGTTGCTCGCCAGCCCCACATTTCTCACAGACGAACATAATCACAGTTTTCACTATCGCTCATGTAAAACTGGCTGGACTCCTTTTCTCTCACTCGCCTCTGCGGTTGAATCCCTTGGAGCAGGGCACCCAATTTAACATAATTAACTCTCGCGAAGAAAATTATTCCAGTTGGCTTCTTGGCATGGCTCAAGCACTTTGTACGCCCTAGCTGGAGCCCTTAGGTTTGGAAATGAGCAGGGGATTCCAAGTTCCCAATTACCAGAGGCCATAAACACTGCCTCTCTGGGAATAGACTTGGAGCCGTGCCTGTGGGCCCAATCCAGCTCCCACAGAGGCCAACGTGAGCCTGTCAGAAACTTCAGAGGGTGTTTGATAAGTCCCCTGGCAGCTGAGGAGGGAAACCAACTAAGCATTGTGGTCTTGGATCTTTTAGCAACCCCAAGGGCTCACAGTGAGGGAAGAGAGGGCAGGTGAAGGCAGCTGCTTCATGCCCATTTTCAGAGGTTAGTCGTACCATTGCATGGGGAGATGTCTGCGTTTGCACAGTGCATTTCAGAAATGTTGAATCCACCTGCATGTTCTCCTTCAATGGGAGGAAGCCCAAGGCCTGGCAAACTACCTGCAAATATTTTCCAGAAGAAACAGCAAGGAAAAAGTAGCAAGCAGGCCAATCATACTCTGCTCAGCATCAGTGTTATCTGTAGCCGAAGGACTTTGGGTCCTGCCAGTCTTCTTTAGGAGCACACCTCAATCCGTGAACTCTCCAGAAGGTCCCTAAGGAGGGTGACTGGGTGCACAAATACACTTGGAGTTGTCTTCCTCTTCTAGTCAACCAGCAGTGATATACGTGGTGTGCAAGATATTGTACATGAGCTGGAGAACGGGCAACCAGCTGTGAAAATGCTGGAAGGTGGGAGCAAACACTGCTAGATGAGGTCCATTATATTTCTTGTTGGGGTACACAAGACAAACACGTCGCACCCCTTCAGGGCAATGTCTAGCTTAACTGACCTCCTGGGAGCAAGAGGAAAACTCTGCTCTGTACAGAAGTGTTTGCTGAAAGCTTGGTTAGATGGGGAAGAAAGTCTTCTCAAATGTGAGTAATGAGTCAGGTGGACACTGGGGGCCTTGACTATGTTGTTTGCTGCAAATCATTTTTATCTCTGGGATTTTTAATGAGATTTTCATTAAGGAGAACAAACCATCACAACTCCATTCTAATTTGCATCTGCCCAAACCCATTTGGCCAAATTTACTCAGGGAATTATGTGGTGGACGCCTGTTTGTAAGCTACAATGGGCCAAGTCCTTCAATTGCTACCTTTGATCAATTTCATGACAGTTTGCCAGACTTAAAAATGAATTAGGATGCTAGGATCTGGCTCAATATAAATAAAACTCTCCCATTACTTGTTGGGGTGTGGTCACTAATAACTAAATAGATCATGCTCTGTCCTTGTTCACAAGTTTGTGGTTCTTTCCGTTGGAAAGCTGCAGGCAAATAATTGTTTCTGTCTGCATCAAGGATTGTGCTTTTATTTTTTGACTGTGGATTCCAGGCTTTCCTTCAAGTCTCTCTCATCTGCTTTGTGTATTTTTTTTTCTGTAATACTGCTGAGGATTATTAGATTTTGCTTCTTCCTTGAGTGTTACTATGGCTATTCCAAAGTACTCTTTTTACTCACATTCATTGAAGTCAAGGGAAAGACACCTTATTTTGTCCCAACGTAAGAAATTTAACATAAAAGACACAGGACCATCAGGATCCAAATCAGCTTCTTGCAAACACCAAATACAGCCTCTCTGCAGTAGGTGGCTATGGTGGGCATCTAAACCTGGAGCACAGGGTGCATCCAGAGGACCCAGACAAAAGCTCCACATCACAACACTCCACAGCTTCAAAGAGTTTTGGATTCAGCCCTTCAGGCACTTAGTTCAGAAATACAAGGCTGTGGGAAAGAGAAGAAAAAGCACTGTTTTCTTTCTTTCTTCTTCTTTTTTTTTTTTTTTTGGTCATTTTTTAAAGTTCCTTTCATCTCTGACCAATCTAGTGAACTTTCAAAAGATTGTTCCTAAAATATGTAGACTGAACTCAATATCAATAATTTTACAATAACCTTATTTCTCTTATTTACACCCACAGTAAATAAAAAGGTATCTGTTATACAAGAATGTATAAAAATTTAAGTTATATACGATATATGTTTTATATAAAATTTTATAGGAAAAATCTCAGCAAAAACGCTGACTAAAGTAACAGCAGATATTTTAAAAAATTCCAGGATTTTAAAGAGCAGTTACAGTTTATATGTTATGATCACAGCAGAAGACTTATTTCTAAACCCAGCTAGTGGTGGAAAGTGGCTGGCTCCTTAACACCAAAGAGGAGTGACTGACTCATTCATTCCTCTCTCATATGTACCCACATTAGCCCCTGTCCTTCAAGGTCCTCGTATCCTACCTCTGTCTTCCATCAGTACTGAGATTAGCTCTTGCCATCTGTTTAGCCCTCTTTGCCCACAGTTAGACAAAATCCCATGTATTTTTTCCATGCCTCATATTCTTCCTAATGTGCCCCCGCAGTCTCATGGGAATGAAGGAAGTACGTGGTTATTAAAGACAATACGGACCTGCCTTATATACATAAGGGTCTGCATTAAAGCTACAATCATGGTTTTGACATATTTTTTTTCCAGCTGTAGCAGTTTTCTGGAACATCTGCATGTGTGTGGCTGCTGATGTAGGCGTGTGGTGCCAGGGCAGTGCCTGTGTGCGCGGCCGAGCTCTGCTAGCTGGACCAGAAGGGGCAGGAAAGCGGGGACATCAGCTGGGGTCTGTTTGAAAAACAGAGATCCCTTCTGATTTACTGCTCGTCTCCTTTCACTTTCTGTTAGACTTGGGATCCACGTCCAAAACCTGAATACCAAACCACCCAGAAGCATTGGGTGCTACAACTGTAGATCTGCCAAATTTTGTGGTCTGAGCCCATGTTGCTTTAGTCCAGGATTGAAGTCTCTGCTTTGAGCTGAGCCCCCCGCTCCTGCCTTGTGCTGCTCCAAACCGAGGACCCTGTGTGTATCTTCCAGTGCGGGAAGAGGAGATGAGACATAGAGCCTTCTGACCCTTGCCATTTCCCCAGTATCCAGCCGGGGGGTTGTTTATATTGCTGTCCTGAGACTTGTATGGTAGATGAGAACAAGGGATCTCCTTGAGAAATATCAGAAACAAAAGACAGTCTCCCATCAGGCACTGTAACTGGGAAAGGACAGGGAAGAGTATTTAGTTCCAGCTTTGAAAATTGCATTTTTTTTTTTATTCATCATCTTGGAAGATGGGAACAATGTATTTAGGGAAGTTTAATTAGAACCAGGATGTTTTAGATTTTATCAGGAATAAACATAAGCTCCTGCACACATTGAACCCAGTGCACGCAGATACTCAAGCCTCAGAAAAATATTAATTTATTTCATATTTCCAGAGGCATGCCATTTATGTGACTTCTTTTGACTTATTAAGTATTTGTGGAAACTTCATTTTATGCAGGAAATAGCTATAATCACCAGCAAATATGACTTTAATAACTAAGATACTGGGAGCCATTCCTGATTGGCACTAAAGCTCACACACAGTAAAATCTTGTGATAAAATAGACTATTTTCTTATCTGGAGTTGAAAGTCAAGACAAATCCAACTGATTAAGAAAATCTTCATACAAGATACCATATATGCTCTCTAAAATTAAGCTCTGGCTAAAGATTCATTTACTTTTGCTGGATGTAGTCACAATGCAAATATTGACAACCAAAACCACAGTCCATAGAATATTTCATTTTTGAAAACAGTATAGTCCCGAGCACATCTGACAGGGAAAAGAATATAAAGCAAGACTTGAAAAATAAATCCATGAATCCAGAAAAGTGGTTTATTAACAATTGATTTCCATTTTGTAATTTAAATATGCACAAAATGTTTTTGAAACTTTTGGTCTTGCAGTCTGAGGAAGGTTCATGTGAAAATACATATGCATGTGCAGGTTAGGGCAGCCGCTGACCTTGCTTCCACTGAAAGAAATGCAAAGACTCCTACCATTGGGGTATTAAACTTTAAATAGGATAATGGAAATGTTATGGAAAAGGCTCAGGCCCTTTGCGAATAGCAGCCTTGGAGGTTTTGTTTCTCACCCATCCCCATTGCCTGTGGGACACGGGACTCTCAGCTCCCTACCCAGACAGTCAGGCACACAGCATAAAGTACCGCTGATCCTGGGAATTGTACGGGGGGAAAAGGACACGTCCATAAACAGGGACAAACATCTTTCTCTGAGCAAAGCTGTCAGATCCATTTAGGCAGAAACCTGCTGGAAGTTTTCCTCTGGGGCCACTTTTTCCTGTCTGGGAATGGCTGTGGCATTGCCTGGCTGTTCCCGAGCGACCATCCCTGAGAGGTTTAGATAAGGCAAGAAATCACACTCAACAGTCTTCTGGTCCCAGGCTCCAAGACAGAATGGGAAGGCTGCACTTCTGCTACCACTCTTTCAGAGGAAGAAAAAAAAAAACACAAAACAACCAACCCACAACCAAACAAAAAGCAAGCATGTATCAGCAGAACAAAGCTTGTTTTGTCTGCTGGGAAACACTGATCCTTAGCAATTGTCACCATTAGTATTTGCACAACAGCAGTGCTTTTAGGTGGTCCAGCTCAAGTAATAGTACGGGGGTGGCAGCTACAAGATTTAGCTGTGTTGCTGACTCTAGAATAAATTACATGAGGCAAAGAAAAAAAGTTTTACTACCTGTGTCAACATTAAGTGGTAAATACCCAGGAGCGAAGCTCCCGTCCTCTATTGGAATACGGGGCAGAACACAGTGACTGCAGAATGCAAACATTAATAATTTTCCCTGGAGCTTAGAATTTGGTGGGTTAGTTTTAAGAAAGGAAAGAAGTGTTACTTCAAAAATCTACAAATACATATACAGTGATATTCATCAAGCATTTGCATATGCAATTGCATTATTCATTGAATCAATATAAATACCCCTTATGCCTGAGCACCTGTCTTCTAATGCAGCTCAGGTGTAGGTGGGAGCTGCAGATGTCTTTTGTGTGTGCAGCGAGTGGTCAGAGCCTCCTGTGTATCAAATAACTGTGTATGAGGAGCTAAGGGAACAGCTTCAACTCACCGCATCTTTCAGAGTTTTGAAGGATGCCAGATCACTTGGTCGAAACCACCTTTGACATGCAGAGATACTGCATGGATCCAATACAGTTATTATTTATTATTTGCACTGGGAAGGGGCCCAGAACCCGTAATCACATATGGTGTCTCTTTTTCAAAGAGCCTGTAAAATCCTTGTAATGACAAAACAGCCCGTGCTCCACAGACCTTGAAAGGCAGGACTCTGCATTCTGTTTTTAGAAACACATAGCAGCTGTTGATAAAGGAGCACAGTGTGAAGATACTGATGAACAGAAATATGGGCCGTGTCTTTAGCTGGTATATATTGGCACAGCTCCAGGGACATCACATTGCATGCCATGCCTTCAACTGGTATATACTGGCACAGCTCCAGTGACTTCACAGAGTGATGCTAATTTACACCAAACTTATCTGGCTTTATATCCGTAATTATTGCCAGAAACAATACACAGTTATAAAGGAGAATTATTGTTTAAAAGCTTGAATGAGTGGCAGACAAGATGCTTTCTGTTTCCCAGGAGAAGATGCATGCTGCTTTTGCCTTTTTCATCATTCAGGAGAATTGCCAAATAAGGGCTCAGGCCAGCACAGGCTGAATCAGTAGAAAGTTTCCTTATAATACCCTGGGATTTTTCTCTTGGATCTGATACCACTTCAGTAGTGGAATGTGTTTGGCTTGGTGTGGTTTCAGATCAACACAGTATTTTTGATAGATACATAAAATAACATTGGGAACATCTATCAGAGGCAGTTAATTTTGTTCTTTGGATGAGATCACAGTGGATATTAAGTCAAAATCAAAGCCCAGGACTGAGCCCTTGTTGTCCTTCTCTTTGGACTGTTGAAACCCTAAGACGTGAGATGCTCCTGGAGAGTGGTGGCTCACTTCTGAGACGCAGCTGAAAGGGAAGAAAGTCCTGAGGTGTAAGGGTTTTTTATGAACCCATGCAAGCCCAGGGAGATGAGGAATCCAGCTTATGCTGGGAGTGATGACTTCCTATTCCTTCATTTTGAATCTTTTCAGGAGAAGTGGGACAGCCACCAGCACCTCAGAGGGAGGCTTTCAAGGGAGGGTTTTCATCCTAGAGCTCTCAGCAATATGTTAGGTAGGCTTGCCCATAGTGCAGGTACTGGATCTGCTGGCATGAAGAATCAGGGCCACATGTAAATATATATATATGCACATATATATGCTCTGGTGGGAAGTTGGGACCTACACTGATGGACAGCTCTGAAGGGTTTCTGGCTGTACTTTAACAGCCAGTGTGCTAGGTGGCATTTCCAAAAGAATGAGTGGTCTTGTGCCCAGCTGAGCTACTGTAAGATGGAGCTTGACAAATCTATGGAAGGTGTTATATGACATGGTGCCAACAAGAGCACTGGGACAAACTCTGCTCAGGATGTCCTCCCCTGTCCTGCATTCCTATGTGTTACTCTGGGCCTGATGTGAATTGACAAAAATGAGTACAGGTTGAGTATGAGACAGTACAGCTCCCACCAGGATGAGGCAGAGTATCTCAGCTAGCTGGAGATGGCAAAAAGTACTATTTTTGAATGCTGTTACATTATAATTTTTTAGCAGTTAGAACACTATTAAAGAAAGATTGGCTGAAAATACTTATCTGGTAAAATACAAAGGATATGATTGCACTACTAATAAATGCTGACTTTACACTTGCTCAGTGGAAGAAAGAATGAAATCTGATATTTTCATTGCATGCCACTGAATCAGATTTCCTCTGAATCATGAACTGTTTAGTGGAGCTGAGCAATGCACATAGCTGACCATTACTAAACAGACCAAATTTCCAAATTAACTTAACCCAACATTGCTGTTGTGGCTTAGTTATTCTACCTTTGGCCAAAAAACAGTCCTGTTTAGCTTTCGGACTTGTCCACTGAGACTACAGTCTGAAATCACCATCAGGATGGAAGTGGACAATTTTGCCTGATTAAAAAAAATGTGCACTCAGATTAACCAAAATCTTTGACGAATTATTATTTATTGTACCAACTTTTTTTCTGGTAAGAATCCTGCCAGTCCTGTTCCAATAAAATTCATCTGATTTGTAAAATTAGTTCCAATCAGGATTCACATTTCAGATCATTAAAACTGTCTTCAAAATTTTTCTTTTTTTTTTCCTTCAAAAAAAGGAAATATTTTGATCTCTGTTAAAAATGTTCCACTTAATCCAAAACAATGCTCTGAACATTGTTGTTTGATGGAAATTGATTTTAAGAGCCATTTTAAACTAACCTGAAATATCTTTACCCTGATTTTTTCAGAATGATCTCAGGAAAAAAAAAAAAAAAGTACTCAGCTCTTCTTACAGAATTTTAATTGAGCTATGAATTAAAGAACGGAAAAGATAGAATCTGATCTGAGAAATCCTATTTCCTAGTATGATATAAAATATGTCCCAACAAAAGTTTATTACCAAAGCTAGTTTGATGTGAATCTCTCTTGGAGATACTCTGTCAGTCTCAGATTCTCTTGATAAGTTTCCTGAGATGTTTTTCAGTTTCATCTTGTCTTGGGTTCATTAAATGCTCAGTACTATCACTATGCATGTTATCTTTGCTGAAATATGTACATCTTGTATCTCAATCTCATATTGTGCTGATCAATAATAAGGTGCTTTTAAATAATCAATAAGGTGCTTTTTAAACCACAAAAATACAATGCAGAAGTAATTTTGCCTCAGATTCATTTATGTATAGGTGAATAGGGGACGGATAGGCTTTGGTACATCTACTAGTTTCCAAATACATCTTCTTGCATAAAAAATCTCTGAAATTCTCATTAACTGTATTTGCTTAGACGTATATTTTTGTTTACAATGGAATTATAAAATTTCATACATGGACAGAAATAAAAGACTCAGAAATAAATGACCAGTGATGTTTTGTAGCCTTTTTTTAGCAGTATACCTTACTGAGGCACAACAGATTCTGATATTGCTTCCAGTGCAAAACAATTGGAGAACAGTCTTCTTTCCCTTTTTAATTTGGCTCTGATTGCACAACATTATCGTCCAAGAGCAGTAATTTAGGAAAGCTAACTTGTGTGAAGATTGTCTTTCATCCATACCAATGAAAATCTGGAGTCGAGAAAGGTCTTCAGAGCCACAGTACTGGCCTCTCATCTAGAGTGTGGGAATACAGCTACTTGAAACTAGGACCTTAAGCTAAATATTGGGTTGACTTACATTCTGGGAGCTTTTCTACTGACTGGCTTCTGTGCAAGATTTCACCCAGGTCTGTGATGTTTTCTTTAAAGTGTCTAGTGTTGTCTTGGGCTCTGAAACCAACTAATAGTTCATGAGAATCTCTTCGTTCAAACTTCAGAAGTAAAAATGAAGGAAAGCATCACAAGATTATAGTGCTGATATCAGCGGATGAATGTCCCCACTGTTTTAGTGGTTACTCTTGCACGAAATCCAAGAGTCGCGTATTCTATTTTAATATATATGAAATGCCAAAGTCAGGCTTTGGAAACCTGGTTGTTCTGTGCCTATTGCTCAGCTTATGACATTTTAGAAATTGCAGAAAATTCAGTGGGCAGTTTTCATGTTCGAAAAGCATCAAAAGATAAAATTATTAGGAGCTCCAACAACAACATCAACAAATTGTGTCATGATCTAGCACAAAACACGGTGCAATCAGCAATTTTTGGTCATTCATAGTGAGGCAGCCATTCACAGACCGCACCACTTGGCTCCTGTATTCCAGTGAGAATATTCTTGGAGAAGAGAAAAAAGTTTTGCTTTCCACTGCTTTAAGTCAACTTTTTAAGAGTCCTCTGCTTAGGGGTCTTTCAAATAAAGGCAGCTGCTAGACATGCTGTACTAACCAAACCTCTGTCTACCTTGGGAGTGTTTTTCTGACCCAGGTAGCTAAGCAGGCAGGCTCTGATGCAGGTGTTTCTGGCATTTCTGAGCTCGCCCTCTATTAATGGAGGTTTCCAGTTCTGACGTGTAATGGGAAAAGCCAGAATACGTTCAGTTTAAATGAAGACCACCAACCTGACTGGAATGGCATCAACATCTGGGGGCAAAGTGGGTCTATTTTATCTGTAGAAGCTGATGGATTTCCAATAGATATTTGGGAACAGTATTTCAAGAAAAGAATGTGTATAGAGCATGCTTATAATTAGCACTAATTTCTCTCCTATTGTCAAGGTGGTTATACATTAAAGGAACCTCCTTTTTCTAATTGATGTTTTGACAGCATCCATGCAAAACAATGATTTTCTCCCTGTTGTGTTTAAATACCAGGTAAAATGATGCCAAAGAGACCTTTAGGTTAATTAAGGATTAAGTTGCGTAAAGAAAACAAATGATGAGGCAAAGTATGTTCATGATAGACGTAGTCCCTCGTGTTTCCTTCTGTGATGGTTCTCAGGCTTTGCCTTTATTGTGCTAATGCAAATTATGGTGACACTGAAGAAGACAGCAAGCTCTAACACCAGTACATTTACTTTGGGAGATGAATGCAGTGGCTGCTTTTCCTTACACTATATGAGTTGGAGCTTCCAGTTCATACCTAAAATAAGAGAATTGCATTGCAGGGTACACAGCTACTTTGCTAACAGAAAGTTGTATCGTACTGGCTCTGGGATATCACACAAGGTTGTTCCTGGGGAAAGCATGTGTGGGCTTTGTGGAAGAGACCTGATCAGTGCTATGAAGCTGAAGCTCTGGGAAGGAAACCCGGGCTGCCTGCTGCCGCCGTAGTGTTCACGTCTCCTGTGAGTCTGTGAACAATAACACACCCAGTGCCAAGCGCAACAGGAAGCTGAGGAGTGAGTCTTGTCCGTAGATGTCACAGGATCATGTTACCTGCATTCATAGAAATAAGCGTGGGTACAATTAACTTCTCAGCTATCCTTCATTAAAGCCAAACAATCCCACACTGCAGGCCTCCTTCCCTCCTTCCCACACTGGTTTTGTGTCATCCTGGCTTTCAGAAACTACACACTACTAACAGTACAGACACTGAGAACAGCATCTTAAATTACAAAGCAGCTTACTGGATTTAGGGTTTCCTGTTTTACCCAGACATGTTGCTGCATTCCTGCTGGTCCCCTATCCCAAATTTCAATGCATGTTGCCTCCCATATCGTGAAATTATTTTTTTTTGGGGGGAGGTGCTTTGTTTTGTTTTGTTTTGTTTAATTTCATGTCCACAAGGCTGACTATGTGTTTATTTCTTATTTATTTCACCAAAGCATAAAGAGTTAACACTCTGAATGACAAATTGGCCAAGAAGACCAACAGCATCCTGGCTTCTATCAGGAACAGTGTAGCCAGCAGGACCAGGGGAGTGACTGTGTGCCTGTACTCTGCTCTGGTGAGGCTGCACCTCGAGTACTGTGTTCAGTTTTGGACCACTCAGTACAAGAAGGACATCAAGGTGCTGGAGCATGTCCAGAGAAGGGCAACGAAGCTGGTGAAGGGCCTGGAACATAAGTTCTGTGAGGAGCAGCTGAGGGAAATGGGGTTGTTTAGTCTGGGGAAGAGGAGGCTCAGGGGAGATCTTATCATGCTGTACAATTACCTTAAAGGAAGCTATAGTGAGGTGCAGATTATGCTTTTCTCCCAAGCACTAAGTGATAAGACAAGAGGAAATGACCTCAAGTTGCACCAGGGTGGTTTAGGTTAGATATTAGGAGAAATTTCTTCTTTGAAAGTGTTGTGAGGCATTGGAACAGGCTGCCTGGGGAAGTGGTTGAGTCACCATCCCAGGAGGTCCTCAAAATATGCGTAGTCAAATGTTAAAGGTGGACTTTGCAGTGCTAGGTTGAAGGTTGGACCAGATGATCTTAGAGGTCTTTTCGAACCTAAATGATTCTATGATTCTATGAAATTGCAGATTATTTCAATACGGAGAAGTTTTACAGGATTCATCTGGAGTTAATTAAGTTTCCAAGAAAAAAGGAAAAGGTTACCAAGGAAGAGATCCCCCTCCCCCTTGCCACCCATTTTAATTGTCATACTCGCTTACACTATTCTTTTTTTCATTTATTATCTTCTTGTGTAAGGTAAAACTTAAGACAGAGGGGTGCAAGAGCAGGCTTGTAAACCTGACTAATGAAAACATGATTACCTTTAAGTGTGTCCCCTGCACACAGACAACTCATGTCAGTCAAATTAAGCTTTTATATTTATATTATAGGCAGGAAGCTATAAATTATAGCCTACCAATGAAGTGATTCATGTAGAAATAGAAAGACAAGGGGATAAGTGAATGAGAAAAAGCTGACCTTTTCTGGAGCTGCATGTAAGAGAACAGACTTGGCTCTGTGCACGTATCCTAAGTTGGGTCAGGAGCCCGTAACATAACTTGGAGCTCTACAAAGCAGGAAGGTTTGACAAAAACATTATGGAACTGGAAGTAGCTTTAGAAATGAAAACAAAAAAGGGTACTTGATTGCAAAACCTAAAACCAGACGTCCACCAGGCCACCCTCCAAAATGACCCATACTCTGAAAAGTCAAGATATTTGCTGTACAACATATTTTTAAGTCTCATATGATGACACTTTCCAGACCCCTGGCATGTTCCTTAATAAAAATGAGTTCCTTTCAGACTTGAAAGCATATCACAAAACTGTAAAGTTCTTCTGCGTTTAATATTGCATTAGCTGGGACAAGGATATTTGTATCAGTATCTCCATAACAGAGTGTTCCCAGATTGCGGGAAGTGTTTGACTGACCAATAGTCACAAGCGGTCTAAAAAGAGAAAATATCCAAAATAAGAAACACTTGCTACACAATTCCTTACAGCCAGATTTTCATTGACGTGAGAAGAACTGCATCAATTTGCCCACAGAGAGAAGCTTGCTCGCTTTCATTGCATAGCTGTGGAGACACAGCGTGAGAGGGATTACTTCTCAGACTACAGAAAGCACTGACTGCCACCTTGCATACTATTCAGCTTTAAGCAACAGTTAACTCAGTCAAGAGTTCAGAGGAAAAGCAGAAAAAAAGCGAACAAAACCAGCACTTCCCAAGTACTATATTTCCAGCCGAGTTAAGTTAAAATTACAGGCAAAACCAGCCACTCTGATGCTTGTTGATTGATGATGACGATGTTAAAATGTTAAAAGAAAACCCAAGCTATGTGGTGTTCACGTTTTGGAAGTCTGTTGCTGGCGTGCACAGTGTTGGAGGCACTCGCAGACCTCTGGCCACCGCTCTGTCCGAGAGCCAGACCAGGTAGGAATGTGACAGCTGACAGTCCCAGCACTCGGGCGATGCTTCTTGCTCTCCAGATTACTCCTGCTGCAGCACTTGAAGCCTTTAGTCTCCTAGCATATTCAAACATCTGAAGCACAAAGCAAGAGATAGTAAGGCTGAATTTTATCTGGTCAGTATTTGTAGCTCCTTCATGCATCAAACACAGTCCCGTGCTACTTGCTGTTCGTATTTTTTCATTTAGGAATGTCTTGTTCTTTTGGCTTAGCAGCTCTCTGTGTCAGCCACTGCAGTACAGATATAGGAAAAAATGTGAAGGATTTTAACAATTCAACTTAATATAACACTTAAAGAACATGATGCAGTGTCTCTCGTGTCAGAGTCCAAATATTAGCTAGCTCTAATGCTAAAATGTAACAAAGTGGTCATATAAACTGAACCATCACTGCTGATCCTTTATTATACTTTGGCAGTACAGTTAATTAATATGTTTTTATCACGAGATCTCTCCAAGCCTTTTGATCACCAGTGAAGCAGTCAGTGCACAAACACTGTCACAGGCAGACACAACGCTTACAGGGGTGCTGTTTTAAGAGAGGTCACCGTACAGCTAGATCCTCTTCTACGTTTCTGGAACAGTGCTGCAAACCTGTTAAGGAAAATTTTGGTACGGGATTACCATACAGACACATAAGGCAAAAAGTAACCGCTTCCGTAGCTGTTACTAATTAAATCAGTCCTCTTTCTGTTGGAAGCTCATTTGCTTAATTCATCAGCCTATTGGTTTCCTTAATTCAGTTCCAGCCTTTGTGTCAGTATGGTCTAGGAAAAGATATTTTCTCTTAATACCTCTGTATCACTTTCTTCTTTTGATGCAGCGTAATTAGGTCTATCCTGCTGTTTTCTGCGAAAAATAGAGCAGTTTCCAAGCCCAGAATGATCGTATTATAGTACTATTACCTCATATATAAACTGCTGGCAATTGCTTATGTTTTATGGGTGATTTTGAACTGTTGGAAAAAAAACAAGTGGTGCCAAGGAGATGGGAAAAAAAAAAAGAAACAGGAAACAGTGCAAGTAGCTCAGTGATCTGGACCGTAAACTCCATCTTGCTAACAGGCAAAGTGAGTGACTAAAGGTTTATTGCTCTAAACTGCTGTGCAGCTCTTTTAACCATAAATTGCAGTAATAGAATGATTAACATGCACAATATCATATCACAAAACTCAAACCTTTCTCCAGATCCTTAGTAGCCTTTTGATAAGAAAAGACATAGGAAGAGGCCTGTCACAGCTATAGCCATTTTAAAACACGTAATGCTGCTGTATGTACACAAAAAGTTTACATGTTTTCCTTCTTCTTGCATACTTTCTCCTAAGTATACTTAATTCTCGAGGCTGTCACGATGTGAAGGAATTATCAAGTAAACCAGACAACAGGTGTACAGTAACTTAGAAAATGGAAAAGCATTTAAAATACTAAGACAAAATTTCTACTTAAAATTCTTCATGGGAGAATCAGGAATTGGACAATTCCACCTGTAAGGAATGAAGGGGAAAAAGGAGTGTGAGACGGGGAAGGAAGGGCTGCAGGATGGGTTCAGGCAGAGATGCTGTCAGACACTAGGGATGGCTTTGCTTCTGTCATGTCTATACAGCAATTATTGGCCTGTATGCTAAATTTGACAGCCTGTATCATAATGTCACACAAAGGTCAGGAAAAATGAAAGGACTTTTGGACAATCTTAATATTTCCCTAGTGCACTTTTTGTATGATGACCTCAGCTCACACTTGTGCTCCATAAACATCCTATGGGCATAAGACTAATCAGAATATTCACTGTGCATTTGTGGCATAGTTGCTAAACTATGCACTGCAGATCTTAGAGCAAATCTAATATCTCATTGCATGCAAACTTAATCAACAGAATTTACAATTGCTCTTGTGTTAGCAGGATGAAGGACCGATTTTGTGCAAGTTGGAAGATGGCTTTTCTAATCCCTGTTGCCTTGAAAGGCTGTATTGTTGTTTTCATCACTTGACCCATTACTCTTTTCATCATTTAATTCAATTATAAACTCTCTTGCTGATGCCGCTTGCTTGGATATTTTCCCACCCCTTTTTTTTTTTTTTGTATGAACTCCTCTTCACCTACTGCTTTTTCAGTTTTCTAATCTGCCTTGCCATTAACATCACTGCTAGAAGTTAGACACACACATCCATTTAAAGTAAGATCTGGATTGATTTTTTGATCTAATATACATTTAACCAAAAAAAAAAAAAGCTAAAAAGCTTGATAAACTTGTACCATTTCCTCTGTTTAAAGAACAAGTACAACAATAATAAATACTTGTCTGTTCTCCCATCATGTGTAGGAGGTGACCTGGGCTGCATTTAAATAGAGTAGATAGGATTTTGGAGGTATGCTGTAAAAGAGTCATATCTCTCCATAAGAGGAGAACACTTTTATCCTTCTTTCTGGAAAATTAGTATATTTTTTGCACAGTTAAAACAGCTCAGCAGCTTTCCACTGACAAGTCGTGAAGACTGTTTGCAACATTTTATTTTCCTTTTTTTAGACTGTTCAAATTATTATGCCCCCAAACTCCCCCAAAGCAGAGAACGGGAGAAGCCTAACCCCAAAAGCTTTAATTTTCACTCCTTCAATTGCACAAAACATCTCTAAAGACAGTATTTTTCAATACAGTGGAAAACCTTGCATCTTGGAGAGCTCTGGGTACATGTATAGGAGAAACCAGGGCAAATGTAACAGCACATTCAGTTATTGTTTGTCTGTCACAGTGCTACCTTGCTGACAACATGCATGGTCTGTGTGCTCTGTGGTGCTCACTGCTACATTTTCAAGAAGGGAAAAAGCCTGTAAATCAAAGTGCCTTATCCATCACAGAAGCAACTTCCTAACTTCCGAACCAAGCAGGTCCAAAGTCTGATTTGTGTTTATTCCACTGTGTTGCTGGAGGGGAACTGTATGCTGTGTTTCTAATATGTATATCTAGGAAATTTCCATTGCCAAGCTGGCAGGCATGCATGGATACAGAAAAATAATTCTCTGTGGTTAGAACTATTAGATACGGTCCATCTGCATCACCGCTATTTGCACTAGTAGAAAGTTTCTTCCCTTAAAACTTTGGTTTAACTCAAATGTTTGCATTATTAGCTATACTCACTTAGGCTCTACTTCTGTGTCCTTCCTTTTTCATGCCCTGGTTTTCTGTTTACCTGCTGAAAATAACAGCTTCTTCCCTTAGGGTTATATAGCAGAATCCTTTTGCAAGTGAGCTGATTACTGTGCTCAGGGCCAATCTATTAATATTAGATGTCAGAGAATATTAAATAAGGATGCTTGTAAATCAAGTAAATGAAAACACTTTTAGAGAAAGTCCACTTCCACTGAAACACCTTCACTGGCTGCATGTCCCTTGTGTGAATTCCTTGAATGAAAAAGTAACAGTTTATTTCCTTGCAACATACAATTGCTTTTCAACTCCAAGCATAGCATCAGACCTTAAAAGTGCTTATTGTAAGATACTCCATCTCTTTCCAGCACGGTGCTCTTACTATCACTAGTTCATTTAATATACAGTAATGTATTGCCATGATGGCATTTTCCCATAAAATCACATTCACCACTACAGGGTTCACTGAGATCATTATTTAATTAACAAACAAACAAAAAAAAAATTAACAAACTATTTCACAATTAATCTTTCTGCCTGTATTTTTGCTGTCATTTGCTATACTGTTGCATGCCCAGGCATCATAATCATCCCCCATAATCATCATCATCCCCCAGGGCTCAGTGCTGGGGCCGGTCCTCTTTAATATCTTTATCGATGACCTGGATGAGGGGATTGATTGCACCCTCAGTAAGTTTGCAGATGACACCAAGTTAGGTGCGTGTGTCGATCTGCTTGAGGGAAGGAAGGCTCTGCAGGAGGATCTGGATAGGCTGGAGCGATGGGCTGAGGCCAACTGTATGAAGTTCAACAAGGCCAAGTGCCGGGTCCTGCATCTGGGGCGTAACAACCCCAAGCAGAGCTACAGGCTGGGAGATGAGTGGCTGGAAAGCTGCCTGGCCGAGAAGGACCTGGGAGTACTGGTTGATAGTTGGCTGAATATGAGCCAGCAGTGTGCTCAGGTGGCCAAGAAGGCCAACAGCATCCTGGCTTGCATAAGAAGCAGTGTGGCCAGCAGGGCTAGGGAGGTGATTGTCCCCCTGTACTCGGCTCTGGTGAGGCCGCACCTTGAGTACTGTGTTCAGTTTTGGGCCCCTTCCTACAAGAAGGACATGGAGGTGCTCGAGCGAGTCCAGAGAAGGGCGACCAAGCTGGTGAGGGGTCTGGAGAACAAGTCTTATGAGGAGCGGCTGAGGGAGCTGGCGTTGTTTAGCCTCGAGAAGAGGAGGCTCAGGGGAGACCTCATTGCTCTCTATAGGTACCTTAAAGGAGGCTGTAGAGAGGTGGGGGTTGGTCTGTTCTCCCACGTGCCTGGTGACAGGACGAGGGGGAATGGGCTAAAGTTGTGCCAGGGGAGGTTTAGGTTGGATGTTAGGAAGAATTTCTTTACTGAAAGGGTTGTTAGGCATTGGAATGGGCTGCCCAGGGAGGTGGTTGAGTCACCATCCCTGGAGGTCTTTAAAAGACGTTTAGATGTAGCCCTTAGTGATATGGTTTAGTGGAGGACTTGTTAGTGTTAGGGCTGAGGTTGGACTAGATGATCTTGGAGGTCTCTTCCAACCTAGACGATTCTGTGATTCTGTGATAATGCCAGAAGCCATATAGCCAAGTAAGAATCTCTACTCAAGCACCAATAGTTTGGTGAAAGGAGTGCCCTGAAAGGAGTGCAGTCTAGATTAATGACAAGATACAATAATTGAAAGGTACAGGTTGCAGGAGGAGTAAAAGGAAAGCCAGCAAATTTCACACCCTAATCCGCAACCTCTGCCTTCCATATGACATGCAGACTGTTAATGAAGAAAGCACAGGAGAAAAATACCTCAGATACTTTTTTTCCTGCTCTGTTGTGGTGGGCAGTTATTTTGGTGTTTATGTATCTTGGATGGCTCTGATGTCATCATGCATTTACCTTCTGTATTTCTTACATCATTCATGTTGAGTGAATGCTCAGACAGGCATCAGTCATTGGAGGTTTTCCAACAGCGGGTTTCTATCCACCCTCCGTTCCATGTAAGCACCATTTCAGCTGGATTTCCAGAAGTCCTCACCTCTGGCAGGTTTGAGATATAAAAGGAAATTCCAGCTGTGTGAGAAAAGCAACACAAATACTAATTTTCTTAATGCCTTTGGGTTACAAAGGGAATGTAAATTTACATATGGCCACCCTCTCTCTACTCAAGGTCATCTCTTCTCCATGCTGGGCCTCTCCAACCGTATGGATGACATAGCATGTCCTGCACATCTTCCCTCTCCTAGGGAGCAGAGGGGTGTGTGTCTGTCTGTGCAACAAGCTGACCTCATCCCAGGCAGGAGAGCAAGGACAGATACCTGCCCCCAGCGGTCCCTTAATGTTCTCAGTGTTTGGTTCAGGTATTTTAATTCTGGGCTGATGTTTAGGTTTAATGTACCACTCAGCCTTCCAGATTGGTGTGACTGACTTAAAATCTGACAGACTGAGCAACTGACAGGAACCAGCCTCTCTCGTTCTCATCTGGGTGAAAAAGAAGCATGTTTAGAAAAATCCAGCGACAGCCCTCTGTATAAGTTCAGATGTCATAACAGGCTGAAAAGGCATATGTATTCTGTTCCATAGGGCTCCCTGGGGAGCTTTTTACACATAAAAAAAATGAATTAATGAAAAACTAACTGTTTTTAGCCATAGCTATGTAAAATTCTACTCACACTGTAGAGAACACTAGATCAACATTATATCACCATCTCTATAAGCTTCCTACGTCCCCAGGGCAACATTTGACTCCAGCTCCATTCATCCTGGTCTCTCTCTGTTTTAAGCTACTGAAAAATGCCGTCCCCCATCCCCTAGCTGTTTGCCTCCCAGATCTCCTCCAGTGCCACAGGTGGGCTGCGTCAAATAAACAGCGGAGCGGAGGTGGGGAGAAGGGGGAGCCCCCTCCCCAGCTCTGTTTAGACTCCAACCTGTTGCTGACATTATGAAGTGAAATTCTGCAGTTTGCTCTGAGGACAGAGAGCCTTGAAAATCCATTGCCCCGTCTAAGCTGCAGACCAGGAGCTGGCCCTGAGGTGGCTTGTCACAACACAGGGAAAAGAACAGCCTCTCCTCATACAGACCATCTGAGAAGGAAGGTTTGCTCTCAAAGCAGAAGAGATGTTTTCGCATTTAATAACCTTTGACAGAATTTTCTTCAGTAACTTTGTCCAACCATTTCTGAACCTATACAAACTTAGATCTCCCACAACATCCTGGGCAAGGAAATCCATGGCCCGGCTATGTGTAATGTGAAACAATATTTCCTTCTGTTTGTTTTGAAAGCTGTGCCTGCACTTCATACTTTCTGGTTCCTGTTCTCAAAGAGCCTCCCAGCAGCCATCCCTCCTTCATGACATTTGTCACCAGGTCACCCTTCTTCCAGGTCTAAGAGTGCTCCTAGCCTATATGGGTTCTCCCATTGAAGCCTCTCCATACTGCTGGTTGCCTTGTACCTTCTTTTTGTGTCTGTCATAGTTCTGATATATCTCAGCACTGAGATTATGATTTCATATATCTGCTTATTACAACACTATTTTTATATGTGAGGGGTAATAGTGCCATGTCCTAGATGGAGTGGGCACTGAAGACATAGATAAAAGTCACCATAGATGAATGCTGAATTCTACCTACCAGGTGCTAAAACAAGATTCTCTTGAACTTCTGGGTCATTTTTAGAATGACTTTGAAGCAAATCATCTGCTGCTTCTCATGCAGAGAAGGATTCTAGTGTAGAGATATCCCCAGGATGCTGCAGTAGAAACAGAGTTTTGCAGGTGTCTTCTTAAAGAGTGTGTCGTTTTACTCTTTATGACTAAATCATCTCTTGTCCTACAAATCTGGCAAGCTTCCTGTTCCTAACATGTTTGAAAAAGGATTTATTATGCATGTTCACATCTTTTGCAACTTGTTTCTCAAATTCCACTTTTTTTTTTCTTTTTTTTTTTTTCCTCACTTTTAACCTTCCAGAGCTTATGATGTTTGTTATTTTCCTGAACTGGACACAGCCTTAGCACACTGAAGGATGCTTTCTTGAATCTGTTGCCTTCCCACACACCTTTATTCTGGTATTTTCATGGTGTTTTTAAGGATGCGGTATGTACTTGTTCTGTCCCTTCAATATGTAGGTAGTGTTAAATATATCACCCAAGGGACTGCTCCCATGTCTTTGCACTGTATTACACTGCAAAGAAAGGCAAGCAGAAAACTGTTCATTAAGGTCACCTTATTACTGCGGCAGGTCTCACAGGGTCTAATATTCTGTAATAAAGCTGTAATAGTTCATTCAGAAGCCTGGCTAGCTGCAACTGCTAGTGAAGGTAAGGGTGGTGGAATGGAAAGAAAGAGTATTTAAAGAAATGGTACAACAAACAGAGGGACAAACATAAATAAGTCTCTTGTCTTTTTAATCTTGAAACATTCACGCCCTTGTTCAGAATGGAAAAGATGCCCAAGACAAGAAGGGTATTGTACTGAAAAATATTGGCTGCCTGATGGCTTTAGAAAAAAATATGCTATGTTCACAAATACCTCCCCTGACCTGTTTATTAAAAAGGACAATAAATGACTGAGCAGTGAATATTCAGGGCCTGGGAGATTTTATCAGGCATAATGTTTCTGGAAAAAAAAAAGTATGATACAGTTGGCTGTGGGAAGAACTATGAGTTCAGATCTTTCTTAAGTCAGCTGATTTTGTTCCCTTTCTAATTCCATGTACAATTTCTATTTAACATTTTGCCAATCTTCTGGGAAAGTCTGTCAAACAAAGGTTTTGAACGTGACTTGCACAGATTGCCGACTGCCTTTCACAGCCTGGACATTTTATGAAGTCCTTCATGGATGACCGTGTTTTGTTTTATTTTTTTAATGTATTCCATAATGTAAGAATTCTGAACTAAGCCACTGTGATTGCACTTAATCAGCTTGCAAACAAGACACAGAAAAGAATTCATCGTATTACTAAAGTGAATTCCTGCTATTTAAGGGTAGTGTCATTATGAATAGAGCTTATTGAAACCAAAATGCCTGAATTTATTTATAGATCCTATGTACAAATGAAAGGAGCAAAAGAGTTTGGAAACATCCAATACGCTTGCAGTGATGTTGGCTTTGCTGGAAGTTAATTGCAGTGGGGACAAGTCATCGAGAGTGAGACTGTGCGTTTACCTGCATCCACTGCTGTTGAAGTCTGCGGGAAATTCTTCATTTACCTCTCAGGAAACAGCGTTACGCTATAGTTAAGCTCTTCTGGAAATCTTACTCTTCTTGAAAACTCAGAAGACTGCAGCTAGTACGAGTCTAGTGTTCTAGCAACACTAGGAAGCAGCATTCAAAAATGCTAAACAATTTGCCCTTGGAAATATAGAGATGTTTTAGAAGCCACTATCAGGTTCTGGGAAGTTGATATACCCAGAAGAAGTACAAATAAATAACCCCTCAGTTACGTGTGCTTCCCTGTGCTGTGATGCTTAAAGGTGCTTCTCTAACAAAACTATTAGATTAAACACACACACACACACACACACACACAGTTAGTCTAAGATTCTTTTTATCTGCCTGGGAAGAGCAACAGCTTTAAAAAGTTACAAAAAGAACATTTTTAGACTGTATTTAATCACACAGAGGAAAGATGATCCAGTTAGTGGTTTCAAATATTTTGTACCACTGTGGTAATTTCTGGTGCCAGCATACAACTAACATCTGTACTATTTCAGAGAAAGCACTGCTACAGACACTGTGTACACTACCAAAGACGTAAGGCTTACACATGAAGGTACTATTGCTCCGCTGCATGGCTGTCAGTCAAGAAGAGCCCCACAGGATTCAGTGGTGTTACCCTAGCAGAGAAGAGTTAGATCAAAATCAGGCCTTCTATAACCACTAAAGAATTGCCTTTTTTTTTTTTTCCCCTAAATGTGTAACTCATTAATCCTTTGAAAACAACTAATACCCCACTAATTCCATCTTTTTCATAACCAGGGAGTTAGGCATTTTCTGGCCCTAGCCCCACTCATATATCATGTTAATTTGTTGAAAGAGCTGCATAGATTGACTTCTGAAAATTTTTATTATTGTTATTACTATTTTTACTCATGATAATCGCCACACAACACACAGTCTGCTAGTCGCTGTCCCAAAGAGCTTACTTAAAAGCCTTTCTCCCTTGTCCACTGACTTCCAAGGGATGTAGGTTGGAGCCAAATTGAGTTGCAAGTTTTCACTTGAGGGCCATATCCTTGCTTGGAATCTGTTTCCAGCCAAGCTGACTAGGAATTTGGCTCACTTGTCCTCTGGCTCACTGCAGTGTTGCCCATCAGGTTCATGATGACAAGTGAACAGGAAATTTCACCACTGCGTCATCAGAATACTTCAGATTGCTCCAGGTGCAGCATGGAGCCAGCCCCTTTGTAGGAACCCTGAGAGGTGGTACACAATGAAATCACTGTCTCTCCCTCTCCTAACAGCATACTTGAATAGGCTGTGGTGAAACCTCCCCAGGGAGACAACGGAAGCCCTATCACTTCAGTCATTTGGAGCTGGATAGTAGGAAACACTTATGAATGTACTGTAGGGAGCAATTCTTCTTGGCAGGGACTATGTTAAGTGATGTAAGGGAAGGGTTTTCAGCTCTTATTTCTATGCCTTTGAGGGTATAGTGTTGCTACTTGGCATTTTCAAGCAGAAGCCCGAGCCTCAGAAGGAATGATACAAAAGAGGAGATAATCAAATAACTGATTTCCTTGCATGCTTTCTCTGCATTCAAGGAGAATTCAGAAGTGAGATGCTGGGCTAGATGCAAACACCGATAGAGTTATGAGGAGCTGAGAAGCAAAGTGGCTATTGGTGTTCCCTTGGGACTGCTTTTCCTATTATTATCTTCATATTTTCTGTCACACCACCATGCAAGGATACTTTCCTTGAATAACAGTGGAAGGCTTCAAGTCCATGTCCAAGATTTTGATGTGCTCTGACATCCAGAAGAAACTGGCAAATAATCATAGCTTTGTAAAGTTGAAATGAAAATAGTGCAATTAAAAAAAATGGAAACAAAATATTTGTTACTAATCAGATGGTGGTCAATGATAGATATACTAGTGCTGTAATATTCACTTTCGTGCTAGTTCTTGCTAATCTTCTATCAGTCTTTTTTTCAGTGTTTTTTTCCTCGGCAAGTTTTTCATTAAGCAGATGGAGGTTTGCCAGATTCAGTTTTCACTCACATCATTGTAAATCATGACTGAAGCCTCTGCTATTATTCCTGCTTTCTCCAAGTGCAACTGAGATGAGCTTTTCGGCTGTTGCCTTGGGGCTCAATACATCTTGATACCTTTTGGAGAAACATTTGAAAAGTAAAGAAACTCTTTGGAGGCATCTTTACCTTTCTTTCTTTCTCTATCTCTGTCTCTTTCCCTCTTTCTTTGTTTGCCTGCTGCCCCAGGCTAATGTCATTTCCCCTGACTTTCTTAAAAAAAAAAAAATAATAATCGTGATGAGCTAGTGAGGTAATTTGGAACGTCTCCCAGCATTCCAGCAATGTTGTGGTAAAAATCTGGAATGCCACCGTTCAGAGTTGTTACAACGGCATCCCTACTCCTTCTGCCATCTGTTTGTTCTCTCACCTGCAAGCCTGCTCACATGCTAAAATCCTCTCATGTCAAAAGTAAGGCACAGTGTTAAGCTTCATAAAGGCATGAAATGTGAGACTCCAGTAACAGCAGCATACTTACATAACAGCATTTGTACTAGGATTTTCTTGTTGCCTTAGGTGGAGTTCATCCATTTTCTTTTGTATCCTACCTTGAGGGAGTAAATAATTTAATTGTTACCTTTTCAGTTAACTCAGAGTCTAAGATTACTGTTGCTCAAGTATCCTGATTATCATTTTAAAATGCCCCGGGCTTTCAATACCTAGGCAGCCTTTTGATAAGGTTGTGTTACAGTGAAGTGATAACTCAGAAGCATGGTCAGTGGACTGCTAGCCCTTTCATTGAGTTGTGAAGACAGATGTGGTTTGGAAATACCTAAGTGGTTATGTAGAATAGATATGGGGAATGGCATGACAACCCCCAACTGAAACTGGCTTCCAGTTCTAATTAGGTCACAAGTGATTCATTCCAAATTCCCAATACAATGTGCCATAAACCCACTAAATAATTGCTAAAGATGGTAATTTCTGCTCAGCAGCTGCTGAAGATGGCAGTCACCAGACTTATAGAAATGATGCTCTCTATCACTCCAGCTGGGTTTACAAAAGCTAAAGTGGTAAATGCTCTTCACTCTAGGCCAAAAATAGTATTAGACCTGCTGGGCTTGCTTCTTCAGTGTGTGCAGGTGCTCAGAATTCATCCCGGCAGAAAGCTGTGCTATTTACCGGACACCATGGTAGCAGGGTGCCACAGAGTATTTTGTTCCTAGGAAATATTTTCTTCCCCTTTCCTTTCTACTCTTTTTAATGACTGTGCAAATGTTCCTCAAATAGAGTTTGGTATTTATCTGTCTCTTTAGATGCCTAAATCAGGGGTCTAGCATCCTTGGAACTGTAGCCTACAAGTTAATACTTCGAGGGCCCGAGTCACCTAACTGCTTATACTCTGACTTGTCTGCTTTGAACTTCTGTATAGCTTACACGATGGTCATATTTCTCTAACAGATGCACCCCTTGCAGATCTGAACTGTGATTCCCAGCTTTGTATTCCTCTGTCTGGATTTGCTGTAGTCAGTAAGCATGCATATAAAATACCTTCTTTCTTCGATCATTTGCAGTGTGTATTTGTGCTTTAACCTCATTCTTTTCTATGTGAGATAGACATTTGGTGGTGCTAAGATCTAAACTTTTCAGTCTAATTGAATGAGTACAGTTGTATATTGCTAATGTGATGTACACAATTCCATGTGTGTATATATACATATAAATTGTGCTTGCCTTTCTTTTCTACTGGTACATAGTAAAGTCTGTCTTTGGCACCACTGTAAGAGGCCTAGCTACACAGCTGCCTTCTTCTCCAGCAATTCATTGATATTTTGATCGCAGTGAAAAATAATGCATTAATTTACTATTTGAGTACCTCTTCTAGCTAATACTGGAGCATAAGGGTGGATTTTGGGAACTGGAAGATTGGATTTATCTGCTAATTGGACAGTCTTGGCTTTTAAAATACAACTAAAATTCTAGTGAAAGCAAAGCCTGACAGTACTGTGCCACTGTTCCTAGAGACACACACAGCCCCACAGCAGAACATCCAGCCCTTCTCAAATTATTCTGCCAGCAGTCTTTCCATCACACTGGTCTCTGTAGTTAAGAAGACAAATGAATTCAAAGAAGTGCCCAGGGCTGGAGTATCTGCTGAGCTAACACTGGCTTTTTCTGCCCTCATCCCTCCCACCCCTTGGAGGCTGTACCTGTCTTGGGCCTCGTGGCCTCCTCCTGCAGCTCTCCATGCCAGCTCTGACCATGGGTGGAACCATCAGGCCCCTGCCCAGCACAAGCCTTCATGCTTGGAGCAGCAGACATCAATTTTTGCCCGTGCTGCTGACAAGTTCTGACCGGGTTCTTGTTATCTAGTCACAAGCTCAAAGTCTGATCTCAAAAAGTATGATTTATTTCAGTTCTCTCTACATCTTCCTCAGCAGATTACAGTGTCCTCTAGTTGCATGAAACTTACACAAGCCTGAGAGTGCTTGACACAGGAGATCGCACAGTGAGTATACGTGTTCCTTTGGGTCTAATTATTTAAAGTTGGCTTCCAGCATTTTTTCATGCATATAGCCTGGGTCCAAAGGACGTAGCCCCCCTTAGTGTTTAGGAGATGCTAGATAAAGTGAGGTTGAAAAAATCGTGCTGCGTTGATTGCTGTAATTGCTGACACATTCCTGTGGTGTACTTGATCATTAGAACAGCTCACTTAAAACAATATTTCCTTTATAGAAAGGAAGTTTGTAATCGAGTTGTTATGCTTCTCTGCTTTGCATTTTCAGTTTAAATATTCAGCTGGCATTCAGTGTATGGTTATTGCTTACCAGAGCATGTTGATTCAAATTTTCATTATCCAAATGCAAGACGATTTTGTTGAATGCTGTTTAACCACTTGATTGCTGCAGATTTTCAGGTATGGGCCTTTTGGACTTTAGTCATGAATGTGGGCCATTTGGAAATGCTGTAATCTCTAACTGCTCTGTGATGAAAATGGCTGTGACACAGATTTGAATTTGGTCAAGTCTATCCCCAAACCACAGTGACCAAAATGAATTGGTTGTAGAAACCATGCAAGGAAATACATTATGTTAAGTACAAATCTAGCTCTGAAGTGTATGAGACTAAGTGGAGTCTTGCCAAAACAACCCATTTTACTGGCTGGGAATGAGCTAAACCTGTAGTATTGATGAATTTCAAGTGTTTGTGGTTGAAGTGTAAAGTGATATAGGGAAACAGTAGTCCTACACAAGTCCTACCTCTGCCCTCTAAGCTGGTAGCCCAAGTTACACCCAGAATGGTTCTTGTCACTCCCCGTCACTCAGTGTCACTCTGCTAGCCCAGATGTTCCCACTCTCTGCTGTGAAATGCTATCATCCTGCTGTCACCCTCACTGCCCAGCAGTGTATAAGCCCTATCTGAATCCCAGGTACTTACCTCTGAGCTGCTCTCCTTGCTCAGACTGTCTTTTTGCCTATACCATCCTTCCTCAACTTTTCTACACATTTTGGGAACCAAAAAAAATATACTATTCAAGTTTGCATGGTGGAAATGAAAAGAAAGGAAAAACTCACCCATCTGTGAAACATTCTCTTTCTAGTAGAAAGGGCTCTTCTCAGAAAAGCCTAATGCTAGTTTACCGTCTTCCATGCAACCTCTAAAGGACTTTGCACCTCAAAAAATATAGATTATGGGCTTCATTGTGTTGGGATTCATCTGACTTCACTTCAAGTTAGATGTCTTGTCTGAGACTCCTAACTCTGCTCCTTGTGAAGGAGTGACACTGGCACCTCAGGAAAGTGATTCGGTGCACCTATCTCAAACACCTGCTGTAAGAAGGGCTTGCCTGTGTCTCTCCACAGAAAATACATGTTGAGTAGATGACTTACTTCAGCAAGGTGTTTGCTTTTTGTGTCCCGGGTTAGGAGAGCTGAATCCTGCACTGAAAGAGTCATTGTGGTAGCTCTCACAGAGTGTGTGGGACAGTAGATGTTTGCATTTTCAAGTTGGAATTTACAAAACCATTTACTTACTGTGAATATTGTTCTTCAGCATGCATTGAAAAGTTAGGAAGTCACTCTGAATAAAGTCCTTCTGGGAGAGTTGAATGTATGGTGTCTCAGTAACAGCCACTGGCTTATTTACTATAGCAATGGAAAATGAATACCACAAAACATTGCTGGAAAATCCCGAAACAATTAATGCAATTGTAAATTGCCTGGGCATGTCAGCTAAAACTTTAAATCCTGCATACTTGATTTAAAAGATAATTTAAATCTCACAAAACTACTAAGGTCAATAAATCCTCCATTAAAACAGAAGCATGCTCATAAAAGTCATCCTCCATGTACTGGAACTTTTGTCAGCAATGACTCACTGTGCTCCCTGCTCTTTCTGAATGAAATGCATCTCCCTATCATGAAACACTGAGTACACACTCTACACAGATTTTTTTTTATGAGGCCTGTAGTATTTAAATATTGCTTGAGAAGAATTTGTAAAGAGTATTCAAAATCCAAGTCCAAGATCTGATAGGACACAATTCTGCCATGAATTAGCACAGAAATACTAGCTAGCTATGTTTGGGCTGATCACCTAATTTTCTTTCCTTGTCAGCAGCAAGAAAAATTTGCAGGGAGAGCCAACACAGTCTAAAAATGGCACACAAAATAAATGACTGGAAAGCCCTTTCTATTTCTCTTCTACAAAGGATTTGAGGGTGCCTAAAAAGGTATAGGTGAAGTAAATGATTGTGAACCTAATTTCAGGTAAGATAAACATACCATTGGTCTTTCCAGGATGGAAGAACAGAGCCCTTGCTAAGCAAGCATCTGATTGTGCAGCTGAGGAATGCCATGTGTGACTTCAAGTTTTACCAAGAAAATTTATTTCTAAGTAGCCTAATCATTAGAGGATTAAAAAATCCAGCTAATACTCACAAATGTTATCAATATAGCTCCACTTCTGTAAGCGTACACCTCTGCTTGCTTCACCTTTTAGCTATTTGAGATCTATTTTTAGTTCGGTCATTCTTAGGAACTCTTCACACTGATGAACTCTAAACTGCACTGGCAGCTCAGGAAGAATAACAATGAAAGATCTACTGCACGGGTTTCTTGAAGCTCCAGTTTTCTTTTAGAGACTGTTATAAGGCAATTGGATTTGTTTTCAAGTCAGGCTTTGAAAGAGTAACTCAATAACAGAACTGCTTAAGGTTTAATTGTTAAACAATGCAATTACTGCATAGTGTGAATGTCTCAAGTTCAACCTCCAAGTAGTCTTTGAGGTTGAAATGCATTGCACCAACAAATGGCCTCACAGTTTAATGTCAGCAAACCCTTTTACTGGCATAATTTTTTCTTTTCTCACCATTCGAGTAAAAAAAGGGAAGTATGGGGTAGTCTCCCTTCTCTGTGTCTCAGATGTTTATTCTGCAATGCAATATTTATTTTAGCTTGGTATTTATTTTAAAAATGTCTTTGCTAGACTTGAGTGCTACAATTTTGAGCCTCACAGGGAAACTTTAACAAGTTATGAATAACCAGAGAGTGGGATTTCAATGTAATTCAGGAATGAGAACTAAGCAAAGAGAAGAATATTCAACCTTTTCATGGAAAGATTGAGTATTCTTTTCAAAGTCATATATCAAAAAGCCACATACAATGGAAACATTCTCTCTCCCTAGAACATAAAAGAAGAGGGAACTGCCTGTTATGTGTTCTGAAATGATCCCTTTTCATTACAACTTCAGAATTTTTCTCTCTGGGGATTGCTGACTTCAAACCATGAAGAAAGGGAGAAACGACATCATACTATTTCCATTAAAAGAAGCCATGTGTAACCTATATTTTTTCCTTTCCTCTTTCTTTTTTCCTATTTCACAATAATATTTGCATTCCAAAAAACATTTTCTCTTCTTTTTTTTTTTTTTGATGCATTGAGGTTAAGCAAATGATGTTGCTGCCGACAATGTTGTTCATACCACTTACGTCTGCCTTGTTTTAAGCCAGCAGCAGAGAAACTGCTATGTCTGTGTGAAATTCATTAGTAAACAAAACATTCCATCTTTCTTCATTTGGCCTGATCCTTCTTGTTTACCATAATTAAGTTATAAGAGAACCATCTTACACAATAGGAATAAAAAATTCTCTCAGTCTTGTAAACGCTTAAGCTAGAATTGACTTATTTTTTTTGATGATCCCATACACAGTATATTCAGAAAACTATTGCAAATGAAAAGTTAGAAAAGAAATGTGAATAAATGATTTGGAGATAGTAGAAATATTGAGAAAAGGCAATAAGTATGACAAAACAAAGGTTTTCTCTGACTGTTAATAAAAATAAAATGACGAAAGAACACCCAGTATGACACAATGTGCATAAAAAGACCAGCAAAGTCCCAGACAATAATCTTCTGGGCCCTGCAAGACTGAAGCAAGAAGCTGACTTTGGTTATTTCAGTATTAGAAAAAAAAGATTACTTCACTGAGAGTTTAGAGAAGAGAAATAAAAATGAATGTGAGACATAAATAGGCTAATAAGTTAACACTCATCAATCACATATTTTTCTTTAGATGTTCATAGTGCACTATAAATTAACTGTCATATAATATCTCTGCAAGGAAGGTACATTTTTTAATTCTCTTTTTATATACCAGGAAACTAAACCAGAAGCTTAAAATGGCTTGATTAGGGACCACATAATATGACGAAACCACTTAATTCTCATCCTTGCGTTTATTTCCCCAGGTGATAATGCAGCACTAATCAAAAGACTTGTCTAAAGTATACCATATAATGCAGATGTGCTTTATTTTCTAGTCAAATCAGAGCAATTACAGAAGCTGTGATTCTTTATGAACTGATGAAATGTGAGCTATTATAGAAAAAAAAAAGATGATATAAAATGATAAAAAGTCAGAAAAAGGTTATATGAAATATTTCATATTTTATAAATAAAAGGTAGTAGGAAAACATTCAGATGGTGGTATCTGGAGGCCTGAAATTGTTTCGCAAAGCATATTTTACCAGTCCTGTTGCTGCTGTTACTTAATCCCAGATTCTTCTGACTCTATGCATCCTGACAAGATCATGTTAATAACATATAAATTGATTCACAGATTACAAGAAAAATTAGGAAGTGAAGACAGTAAATCTTGTTATGGGTTTTGAAATTAAAAGGTACCCTAAAGATGTTCATTGCCACTACCATATAAAGAAAATGGCATTTGTAATAAAATAGCATTGAACAGGATATATGATTGTTATTGTCTTTTTATTTTTATTTTTGAAAATAATCACAGAGCATAGCAACACTCATTTTGGATAGTCTTTTCTGGAATTTAGGAGCATAACATTGAATCCTGAAGCACTTCTGTTTCTTCCCAGTGCTTCCAAAGACTGAGTCATGAATATATTTCTTTCTTTGTCACTGACTCATTCTCACTTCTATATTGGTTTTCAAAATGTTTTCAAAAATGTTTGTTGAATAGCTATGGGAAGTGATCTGGATATCCAGTGTGTTCCAAGTGATGTTAGATTCTTTCTTTGTTTTATGAAAGCTGTGTTCTGCATTATTCCCAGCCTTTAAGTGGTTTATGATCTTTTCCCACTGCAAGTCATCTGCAAAATTGATTAATATGCTTTCTTCCAATAATTCCTGAAACTATTGCATACAGAAAAAACCCAGAAGGCACCTTCTCCCAATTAGCACTGGAGGTTTTTTGAAGGCATTTCTCTGTATTCCCATACAACAGATTATGACATCAAACAATCAAGATTAAGATCAGAGTCTGAACAAGCAGGAAGGATATACGTTGTTAAGGGGAAAGATCTCACACACAGAGATATTTTCAGTAAATGGCAGAATATAAAATCTCAGCAAAAGCTTGGGCTGTAAATTGGCTTATTTTAAATGCTGTTCAGTCCTCTGCCACTTTTATAGCTACATTTGGTCCTGGTGAAAATAGAAAACTGACAGAATGAGACCCAGTCAAACCTAGCAAAAGTCTGGCGGAGGAATCCCTTATTTATATATATATATATATTTTGCCAGATCCCCATGTAGTGATGCCACTTTTCACCATGTTTTCCTGAGGAAATAACTTGGTCTCAATTCAGGCCTCAGACAATTCGAAGCTGGCCAAGAGGAGCTCCTTATGATGGGCCACCTTCTCCTGCTTCCAGGGAAAGAACAACCCAGGCATGAGCAGAGATGCAGCAGGAGATAACAGAAGGATTTCCCTGAGGGAAAGCAACTCTGGCCATCATGTCTCTGCTCATTCAGGCTGTCTTTTCACCTTGCATGGCGAAGGATGGTAGGAGGAGAGAGATTTGGCCGCATGGTGATGATTGAACTTTCTGAGGTCTGCCAAGGCACAAAAGGAGGTGTTATGTCCCTGTTCTGGAGCCCTTGCTTTATGGAGAGCCCTATTCACTCTTGGGTATAGAGTGCTGAGGTAAGAACAAAAGCAAACATCTCTTCCACTGGGGTGGTTCTTGTCCTTTCTGCGTGGATTGAAGCCCAGGCTTCAAAGCTGTGGCCAGGCTCCTCATGCCCACAATTAGGCACCAACAGTTTATTTTAATAAGAAAAATATTAGTCATGATTAATAAATAATGAGCTCTAGCATTTTTTACATTTAGATACATTTCTAACAATATGCTAATTGTGATTATTAATTCGATGTCAACATAAAGATATACTGGATGTAGACAGTAGGATGGATTATTTTGAAAGTATAGAGTAGCACAAATTAGTTAGAAGGGTGGCCTCAGTGTTTGGATATCAAAAATATCTATTTAGGTATGTAACATGCCTGGATTTTGGAGGCCTGCTTGTTTTCATGTTATTTAACTAAATTGGGCAAAAATTTACTGAAACACAAGTATATGAGATTAAAAATTAGGGATCCAACTTTGAGAGTCAGAGCTATACGGGCATCTTTTTCATTAATCCAGAATTCTAAAATGTATCCCTTTGGTCTCTCCTGGGCTTTTTCCTCAGTGATGCACCTTTCTCCAATAGAAAATACAGCTATACAAGCTGCCAGACTCAGTCGAGCATTCCCTATTTCTGTGGTCAATAACACAAGGGTTGCACGACAACAGGAGCGGCAAAGCAATTTAACTCAGTCACATCATTAGGAAAGCGCTGCTTGTCAAGTCCCGCTAAGTTAAATGTAAACGTTATTGTTTGAAATCACAGTTACCCCTGACTGAAGCCATAAGGGAGTAGAATCAGCCAGTAGAGTGCAGTAAGAAATATTTTAACTTTTTCATCTCACCACTTGGGGGAAATTCTACTTTCTACAGAAAATTTAAGCTAACATACTTTTTAGTTACTTTTTTTTTAAAAAAAAAAAAAAAAGAATTCAGCATTGTACTGCCTACACAAAGTGACATTACTTTATTAGTTCACCTGACTTTTTTGCCTCATCTCCAAGCACATTGTGACCCTCTTTATATTCTAAATATTAATTTTAGAATATGCCTTTTAATCAACATGAAGCTTAAAAAGTGATCGGATTAAACTGTTTGTCTCTAAAAATAATACCAGCAAACTGAATGTTTAAACACTTCATTCCATTTGTACTTGCATTCAAAGGAAACAATTGATCTGATCCAAGTATTTTTTAATACTTAGAAAGGAAAGCTATCTTAAGACAAAGAAAATACTTTAATTCTGTGGTTTGATCCTATATTGTCTGGAGATCTGAAAATATCATTCTAACATTTCCCCTGAAAGGGGTTCATTCATACAGAAAACCAAAAGGAAAGGAAGTGGGAAGGTTGTTGGGCAATGCTGCAATGCTTATTTTTTGTGAACCTACGAGCTCAGGCTAGTGTTGGTTTATTGGGTCAGATGATACTTCATCACATGAAGAAACATCTTTAAGAAATTAGGAACATCCCAGTGGCTTAGTATGAGCATTCCATTTATATTTGAATGAATTAAACAATGCATTTTCTTGAGAGGCAAAAGGAAACTTTCCTCCCCCTAGTCTTCTGATGTTTAATTTTAAAGTTTTCCAACCACATATGGTTGATGTGTTTAAGACTGCTGGAGCAATGAAACCAAGAATAAGGATTTAGCACTATAATTTCATGAACGTTAGGAGATATAAGAGTCCATTGTTAAGAAGTATTGATTGACTCAGAAATCAATCTCTTAAATATCCCCATTTACTAGTTAAATAGAACATGGTTTAATTGATTACAGCAGTCTTCATTATGTCATGGTTTAGAAGTGGAGATGGCAATTATTGTACAAGCAGACAGAAGGTAGGGTACAAAGGATAGAGTTAAGATAGATACAAAAAAATGAAAGACACATCGTATTGTATACAGATTTACTGCAGTCTGGAAGAACGGAAATACGTGGTTGTTTTCCAAACAGCATTTTCTCCTGAAAGTAGTAAAGGTGAACAGCATTTTTCAGGACAACCATGAACCAGGCATATTGATATTTAAGAAGTTTGGGAGGGTAAAAATAAAAGGAAGAGTGGAACTGAAAGCTAATTCCCATGCTTCTACAAGGTAAAGTGCCAGTAGCAGGGGAGGAGTTAACAAGGACAGGGCTGCTTAAGTTTACACCGATACATTTACCTGATTTTTTTATTTTTTATTTTTATTACTCCTGAGACTTAGAGAAATCCAGGAGAACTGAAAAGGGTAGATTTTTGGCAACCTCCTTTTCAAAATGGAAATCTTTCTTCAAAGATTCAAAGGCATCTTCTTCTGCTTCTTCAGCTAGGGAAATTCAGAGAAAGCTTTATGGGAAGAAATCTCAAAGTTTGCCACATTTCTAATTTTAGTTTGTAGGTATTTCATAGAAGTTAATCTATGTGAATGATAAAAAAGTGGCAAATTTGGGGTAGGAGAACTGGATTATACTTAAGACAAATGTTGAATACAGAGTGAACCAAAACTGAATTAAAATAATTAGCATTTGATTTGAACTCTGTGGGCAGAAGGACAGTAAGCAAGTAAGTAAGTAAGAGAAGAGTTGAAACCCCTTAGCAAATAGTGCAGTCTGACCACAGTTTTCTGGGCACTTTAAAATCTACTATGGCTTTAGGAGACCATTAATTACAGTAGCTGAAACAGGGAAAAACTATGCCTTGGTTAAGGATTGTTACAAAGATCAGTCCTGGTAACATTTGACAGAAAACTGTCTAAATCCAGGTAAGGAAAAAAAAATGTTTTTGTCAAAGGTTAATCAAAGATTTGTGGTTTCAGACATAAGTTCATACAACAAAAACAGAGCAGAAACAATGTCACAGTGATGGAGCCCTTCACCTACAAAAAGAGATTCATTCAAAAAAGTATAGCACACAGAGAAGCTAAAGGTCTGGCAGAAAAGGAGGGCATGGAGATGTTAGAGTCGCATTTTTCTGATCAGGGAAGGATCTGCAGCTGTAGTTCATGAGTACTCACAAAAAATTATTATCTTAAGCATGGAGTGAGCACATTTCTTTCTTGGTTTGACTTATACCTCTCTGGCAGCATTTTCATTCCTAGTAAAGGTGCCTCATTTTCGCCCTGTCTTTTCCCTGAGGGAGTATGCACTGTCCTTCTTCACTTTATCTTTCTCATGGGTGAGTCAGGGCTAGTTTCAGCTCTGGTCATCCTCTGCACCCAGAATAAAATTTTATATTAACCTTTAATCATCTGTTTTTCATCTTGCAGTGCTTGACTCACAGAAGAAAATCTTCTGAAGCACAAGCCAACTAGTCCGAAAGTATGATTTATGGTTGCGCTTCATCTATGGAGAAGCATTTGTACAAAGCATGAAATGCACACGTACACGGTTTATAGACACTGCTGACAAATGCAAAGAGCAAAAAAAAGAGCAAGGTAGACAAATAGGACAGAATGGCTTTTTTTATTATTGCCACCTCCGTTTGTATAGCTTAGAACTTAATGCAAGATCTAATAAAATCTAGTGACAACTTTGCACTACATTCACCTATTTTCAAAGGTGTTTTTAATTTTTTTAAGGCATGACTTTGGACTTTTTGAAGGAGCATGAAGGGTGACGCTTGTGTACAAGTGTGTTTTGTTTTTGAAGTTTGAAAATATCTATCAGCTTTATATATAGTCAAAATGTTAAAACCATGAAAATATATTTTCTATTCATTTTGTAAAGAAAATAAAATATTTTCTCTCTGAAATAGTCACTTTTGTCCTAGAGGTATTTAAATCTTGATTTTTTCACGTTGCTTTTATCCTGACCATAGCAAAGTTTGTACTTTTTTGTTTCTTTATTTTTGTTTTACAAAATGTCCACATTTTTAGGATAGTTTCTTTTTTAGGTATACTTATCTACTTAATTATTTTTTTCAGTTAAAAGATAGTGATGCAAAATTTTTAATTGCTCTATCACTTCTACCTTGCCTACTCATGTGAAGAGGTAAAATATTTTTGAAACTGTGCAATTTATATTTTGCCATCCCTTTGTTTTATTTTTCAGTCTAAATAAATTGGACCCATCGAATTATTTTGTGTTGCTCTTCCTCTTTTTGTCTCATTCTACCTAGTCGTGTCACTTCATCATATGCAGCTTTTCTTCTACAATTTCCTTCAACATTTTATGGTATTTTCTGGCTGTAGCAATTCCCTGTTTTTGAAATCTGTTCATATAATTTAGGGATCCTAAAGACTTGATTCTCCTTTTGTACCGTGTTTATCACATCCAAAACCCATTTTCAACCCTGTTGACATTATTTGCACCAGACCACAAGGGAGAACACTAAATGCGCTTCATAAATTCCCATACTTAAGCATCAAAGAATCTATACTAGCCCTACTGGCATCGCAAACCATATTACATCTTTTGTAGATTGATACACATCTGCAGGGGGCAAGGTCTTTCTCATATTTCTTTAAAACTGTGGCTTAAAACTTAAAAAAGATGAATTAACATTTTAATACAAACACGAGAAGATCGTTTACTTGCGAAAATGCACTGAAGTCATCCAGAACAGCAGACTCCAAACAGAAGTACACCACATAAAACACGCCTCCCTCTGTGGCCACAACTCTCTCTGTTTCTTGTATACAGATGTTAGTGTGGACAGTATGGGGAACATCTCATGTTGCGCTCTGATGACTACCAAGAAATACTACTGACAGTCTCTGCTCTCTGTCTCTCTCTGCATCCAGCTCAGCCCTCTGCTCCACCGTAGGGAGTTTACAGTATAAATTACAAGGACACTAGAAACTTCTGGCATGGTACTGGAGGACCCACAGAGACTTTGGCACATTTGCAGAAAAGGAGGTATTTAGGCACATAAATCCTGTCTCTCAGTGATTTCAGTGGAAGCTACAGGACTGCATGAAGCTGGAGGGTGGTGGGGAGAAGGCTACGTGGAGTGATACACTGGGTGATGCCAGTGGCTGCCCTTCCTCACACCAGCTGTTAATCTGTCACTGGAGTTAGGTCTTAATACCTGTGTGCTGGCCTTACATACATAAGAATCTAGGCATCATAATGCCCAGACTTTCAGTTTTTCTACCCCCAAAGACAAAGTGGCACCCTATGTGGCACCTCAGACTCCCTGAACTGTACACACACAGCATGAGCCCAGCGTGCAGGACACTTATGAGTCACACCTCGCTCTCCCACCCTGTGGCAGCCAAAGCAGGGAACAGCCTGAAGTTAACACGCTAACGCTTCTACCCTTACAACTAGAGGGAAGCAGGCAGAGGGCAAGCTTTCTGCCATGGAACAGCTATCATGTAAAACACGGTCCTTGGAGCAGGACCCATCAGCTATCTGAGCTCCCCAGTTGCTTTTTTTTCCTGCCCTATGAACCCAGGAGAGCCGGAGAGAGAGACACACACACATACTCTCACCCCTTAAATGACGGTCTGGCAGTCAGCACAGCCTCAGGGGGAGTGGGGCTCAGAAGAGAAAAAGCCAAGCTCAGGTCTTGTATGTTCTAGCTGTGTAATGTAATTGCTAAATTGCTATTAAAAGGAATTGATGCAAAACAAAACAAACCCCCAAACCAGAGCTTTTTTGTAGGTAGTCAGTTCACAAGACAGTTTTGAGGGTGCTTGAAGAAGCTTTTGTTTGAGTACCTCTGAGGACCTCGACAGAGGAAAGACACATCTCAGGGTCTTAAGCAGGCTTTCATGTAAATTAGAAATTGGCTGTCCAACAGGCAAGATACTTTTGTTCATTCCCCATGGTAGAGCTTTCAGGTGTAGATAGTTTTAGGACATAATATTTCTCTACATTTAGGCACCACTTGGATTAGATTGAAGCTGAATAAGGATTTTTAGGGTTTTCTCTTGAAACCTAGTTGATCAATTTTCTCTCAAGATCCATTATATTTCTCTCGATCTGTCTGCTATTGATTTTCTAACTGAATGAGGAAGAATTGGGCTCTGTCTCACAGAAGCAAAGAGTTCTTGCCAAGTTCATGTGTTGTGACATTTTTCTGCCAGGTAATGGAAATGTTTCATGTATTTGTGCCTTTTTTATGAACGGTTCTGCCACAATTTTTCAAATGTTGTGGAGAGAAACTGCACTGTTAATTGACAACGATGTGCATCAAGATGAGTTGGTCATGGGAAAATATGCACTTTGACATCAACCAGAGCAGGAAAAGGAGGGGAGAAAGCATCATAAGGGATAGCACTAAGGAATTTTTATTTTTATTTTTTTGGTGGGAACAAGAGAGAGTTGAAAGTAAGCTGCGGAAACCTGTGTTGTTCATTAAAAGAACACAACATTGTTCAGGCATGACCTTGCTCCTTTCTATTAAAGACAGTATTGACATCTGATCTGATCTGGGAAAAAATGGCCGATGAAAAAAGGGATTTCAGTGAATAGGTTTCCATTTAAACCTAGTGACAGCAGGACAATGAGGAGATATAGGCAGTTTCCTTAGACCTAATTCAGTGAAAGTTTAAGGAAATAGAAAGGCCCTCAGAAGGCTGATACAATCTGGTGGCAGGGCGCAATGGGCTTCCAGCGCCTCCTTGGAAGATTCGTTATTACCTGAAAATAAAAGATACTTCTGAAAATTGTAGTTAATTCTCCTCAGCTTTAGACTTGTACTATTTATTAGTTTAGATGCCACTGGCTCCAAAAGGCCCAGGCAGTTCCTATGCAATTAGAAGAAAAATATGTTTTTGACTATCAGGCAAGTTTCCCTCTCAGCTCTTGGTTTCCCAGTCAGGCTCTTTGTGAGGCGAGTGGTGAAACCGGCTTTTGTGAACAAGAATCACACACGCAATCCAGATCCTTCGGACAAGGCACCATCATTCACGTTGCTCACATGTTGACAAATACTTTGATGCTGTTGCTAGGGAAATAGCACTGTGGCAGTGAGCACATCTCTGTTAAAAATCCCCCTGGAGGGTGATGGGGGTGGAGGGCAGCGGGACCAGATGGTTCCACTCATTCCCAGCACTTGGCTATCGCTCCAGTCAGGACTGACTGGTAGCTGGCTTTTTAATGGGCCGGCCGGCTCAGGCGGCTTGTGGGTTGCTTTTCTTTAATTGCTTCTTCCTGAGAAACGTATCAAAGGCCATTTTCTTCTTCTACACAACACATTCTGTCACTCAGAACACTTCCAGGCGCAGCAGCAGGCTGCAGCAGCAGCGTGAGGAATCGTTCAGGGGCAGCGGGGTGTTGAAACATGGGTGTGCGAGTGGTGGGAGCAAGAAGCTCATGGCTGCAGATCCCTGGCTCTTGTGGGTAGTTTTTCATTTTGTTCGTACGCTCCTCAGTGCCCGAGTGTTTTCTGGGCAGCTGGGTGTGTGCTGTGAGGGAATGCTGCTGTGAAAGCGGACCACAAGGTCACACTGATGTCACAAAAAATACACTTGGAGACTTTTCTTTTTCTTCTCTACACATGTACCTGTTTTTGTTTCCTTTCTGCCGCTTCTTGACAGTGGGAGCACATCGGCAGAGCGGGTTGCTGCAAAACATGTTTCCCATCTTGCCTGAGTACGCAGATCCAGTTTCCCGTCCTTGATCCTGGATTATTTTCTCCTGTCAGGAGACAGCTGGCTTGGCAGCGGCGCGGCTGCGGGGGCACAGGCTGCGGGGCAGGAGGAGGAGGAGGAGGAGGGCCACGAAGGCCGCCGGGTGCGAGCCGCGCTCCAAGCTGCCCGCGGGTCGCCAGCGGCAGCGAAAGGTCCTGTGAAAGCCGGCGGGGCAGCCTCCGCTGGCCAGCCTCCAGCCAGGGCCGTTCACAGGCCTGTTCTCAGACTCGCCTCGGCCACGGGGCCAGACCGGGAGCAGAAAATGAATCGCTTTTTTTATCGACCTCAAAGGGGGCCTGTTACAGGCAGGCCTATGCCTGGCGTTTCTGTTTGATCCCCCCTCGCCAGGCCAACCCCGCCACCCCTGCCCTGGCCCTGGCCTCGGCATGGCAGCAGGTGACGTTCCCAGAGCGCCTCGGAGCGGGGCCTCCGCCGGGACCGGGGCTGAGGTCTGCACCCTGCCCCTCGTGCCTGCTGCTGAGGCCCCAGAGCGGATGCCCCCCGTCGTGGTGGCACCGCCGAGGCCTCGCGGCAGCAGCGAGCAGGCTGTTTGACGGGTGGAGAGGCTGTTCTGCATCGTGTGGTGTCTGGGTTTTGTGGTCAGGCTTCAGAGAGTGTATCTCGACTTTTGTGCACCTCGGGAAAGGAGCAGGGATTGACTCAAAGAAAATAAATAAGGACTTTTAAAGACATGTTTATTTATGGATGGGCTTTCATGCATGCATCTGACAGCACTCTGCATAAAATATAATTAAAACAAGCATCATTCTGAATATGATTCAGAAAATAAAAATGTCTTTAAATACAGTGTAACTGCCAGCAGCTCAACATACCTCATTCCTCTGGGGAAGGAGTAACAGAGACATGCAGTTATGTGACTACAGAAGCCATGAGACGAGGGTATTTTTAGGGGAAGCACAGCTTGGGGGAGTTAACTGACCTGTGACAAGGATCTAATGCAAGAAACGCTCCTGGAGCCTCCCAGCTCTGCGGCGCGGTCAGGCTGCCTGGGGTGGCCGTCGGACCCACGGGGAGGAGGATGGAGAGGGAGGTCAGGGCCACCAGCACTGCTCCTGAGGCTGGCCTGGGGCACCCCTTGGCAGTGTATGCCCACCCTGCACCGTCTCAGCAGTGTATGCCCACCCTGCACCCCTTCAAACATACCTCCAAACTTGCAGGGCTGTCTGAAGGCTACTTAATTCCAGTAAAACAGCACGAGATCCTGACTTTCCATGATCCTGAAAATCCATGATTTTCAACCATTTTTGTCCTTTTTCTCCTCCATTCCCATTCAAGACTGCAGAAGGCAGCCTCCAAACTAAGGCCATGGGAAGTGGTACCTCCACCAGCCATGTCATACAACAGCTGCCACCAAACTGGGATGGCATAGGAGTTGGTTAAAGCCCTGAAAAGCTAGAAGTGCTTTTTGGCATTTGTCATGGTGTATGCCACTAGGTCTGAGGTGAGCCAGCTGTTTGCTCACAGCCACCATTGAGCAATCAAGGATGAGCATGTGTGGAGCCTGAAATAACCTCAACCTATAATTTTGTTTCTTTTCCTTTCCTCCTCTTCATCTTTGCATTTGCCAAGTCAGGAAAACACCTATTTGGAAGGAAAACACTGGTCTGCTATCATGGTGCCAAGCTGGGAAGGAGAGTATGGACACACCTAATGTTTTTTACCTGTGGACATTTTACTATGAGAGTGACCTTTTGAAGACTTTTACCAGCATTCTTTCCATTTGACATAGCAGGACAAGGATGTTTCTCATGGGATTTCAAAGGAGATTTTATTTTAAATACCCACAGAAAGTAAAGTGCCAGTCTAGTACTGTCTGATTTTCCCACATTCTTCATGGCAATATAGGGAACTTCAACCTTTATTCCCTGTTACCTTCATCTTTTTTTTTTTTCTTATTATCTGAATATTTTTAGAGGAGGAGCCTCAGATTCATTTTCAGAGAACTGCTGTTACAAACCTGAAGCAAAAGCATGCAAATATTGTAAAGCACTGAAGAATATATATATATTTATGAATGAATAAATACTGTATATATTTTCTTCTTCTTTTCAAGTCGTCTCATTCAAAGTCATCAAAAACTATCCAAGTCATCTACATACGCAGCACAATAGGTACCTGTCCCTGTTGTTTTTTTTTTCTTTCTTCATTCCATTTGCAGAAGAAAATGTAATTCTGTTATATCTTCTATTGCCACAGAAAGCAATATCAAAAACCCAAAGGAATGTGAATGGAGTCAGGATGAATGTTGTTTAAATGTAGAATCTGTAGAGTAAATGTTACCCTTAAGAAAAACAGTTCAGGATTGCTCTTTTATGAAATCAAAGTCCTAAAGTGATAAATTTATCAGTATCATTGCAAATTCTTTATTTTTAAACTTTCTTTTTTATTGTCAGAAATGCTAGACACCTTACCTGCAGGATTTTAGTTATACTGCTGTAGCTCACGTCTTCCATAAAATGAAAACATACACAAGAGTGATCTAAGTTCTTACTATTTCACTTAAATTGTGTTTTCCAAGAGGTCAGATTCAAGTCTTAGTTGCTTTTTTTCTTATACTGTGTCTTCGAATATATTTGTAATTTGTCTATATGGTGGATAAGTCCTCCAGTTTAGATGGATATTCTTTCTGCTTTGTATGCATCAAAGTAGACAAATAAATGACATAGAAGAAAATGAAGCCAACTCAAAGCTGTGTATTGGTGTGTTATATGCATACAGGTGCTTAAGTACCAGAGCTTTATCTTGAGCTTCATCTTGCCATTGATCCCTGAGAGAATAGGTAGCGAGCAGGGAATTGAAAACTCAGCATCGGAGCTGGATTTTCTCTGCTGAATTGACTGGAATTTTGCTACTGATTTTAGAAGTGACATATCTGAACCAGCATTTTCCCACCTGCACAGGGTCTCTCTCTGTCACCTATTCCAGATTAAACACAATCAAGTGAGTTTCTTTATTAGGGAATAGGTGGTGACTAGGTCAATGCATATGACCTGGGCAATGTATTTCCTAACATTGGTTTCTACTAATACAGGCAAAACCACAAAGTTCATAAAAATAAACAGATTCTGTGTGGTCATGAGTTTATGTACTTGTATATACCAGTGGTTAAGGCACTTGGACACTTCCCAGGTGTTAACTGCTTAATGTAAGGGAGTGGGCTTGGAGGAGGAAAGGAGTAAAGTAGTACAGTAGAGATGGGTAGGTCAAAGGTGGTACATTTGAGGAACTTCCTAGGAAATTTTGTCTTTTTGTCCATTTGTCCAGCAGTTTGGTGGTCTGAACAGAGAATACAAAAGGGCAGAATGGGATCTGCAAAAAAAAAACAAACAATGTAGGATGTCCTTTATAACCTTGGTAGGTATGACTTTGTAGCCTGGGAGTCATAACACTCCACCACATGGTAAGATGAACTTGGTCTCTGACATGGAGCTTTGTGACCAGCATGAGAACCACAGGTGCAAAATCTTAAACTGCTGTATAAATGGACTCTGACATCATCAAACTGCTCATTTTCAGGTGACATCTAAATCTAAATGCAGATTTGTGAAAATTATGTTTTGTCTCTCAAGGCTAAAAAATATGTGTTTTGTTCCTTACTGCTCACCAAATATCTCAGCCCTGTCCAAATGCGTGACTGTGTTTTCCCATGCACCGGGAGGAAATGGAGCGTCTCATTGCCCTGCAGCTGTGACTCCCCCTGCAGTGAATAGGTGATGACAGATGGGACATTGGTTTTGGAATTCACATGATTTCTGAAATCCCATGTGCTTTTGGTGGGCATGGCAGTGTTTATTCTCATCGTTTTACACCCAGATTTTCCCTCTGCTGGTTTATCTTAGAAAAGATAAAGACAATTACTATGTGTACATATTAATGTACATACATTAGTATTATTTGGAAAAAAAAGCTTAGATATTTTCTGCACTTTTTCCACTCCTGCCTCCCACTATGGCCCAGCCCAGCCCACCCTGGGGAAACACTTTTCATGCTGAGGGCGTGCATTGTGTGGGTACTGGCAAGTGCTCAGGGGATACACTAGGAGGGAGGCAGCAGCTGAGTCAGAAGCACTGTGGTAGCACTGGGCTGGGGGCAGTCGGCACCAAAACAGCGGAGAAACAGTTCTTCTGCTTCTGGCTGCTAATGAGCTTTCTGGTGGCAGCACCGTTCTCATCAGGCCTATTTGTTTTTACAGGCTGCCCTTTGTTGACTTTAGGCTTGTTTTCTTTGCCATGCAATACAAATATTCTCAGGCGTTAAGCTTTCCTTGCCCTGACTGCCTTCTTCTCATCTGGGACCATGTAGAAGCTAAATTTAAACTTGATTGATAGCGTTTAATCCAGAGAGGGTCAGGGTACTATTTTCCTGTTAAACGTTCTCTGGTTTGCTTCTTCTGTTTACAATCATGTCTCTAAAGTACTGTACTCAGTCCTGCTTCCCAATGAAATCTCTTCTGCTTTCCTTGCCGCTGTGGGATGGTTGCTCTTAATTATGTGGAGCCTCATGCCGCTTTGTCTGATCCTAGATGGAAAAGAACAACAGCTATGGGTCTTTAAACCAGATGATGCCATGACTTACATTCTCCTTCCATTATAATAGATAGCAGGCCCTGAATTCCACTATTGTGAACCACTAAACATGGAAATACGAAAGAAATCCTGGTTGTGTTTTCCCTGTCCTGGCAGTCTTTGAGAAACGTCTTCCTTGAGCAACCACATGTTCAGCATAACCATATGAGTTCTTTTTTATAGCTCTGAAGACAGCAATCTTACTGTCTGTCTCAGTACTGGATGTAAGTAAAAAATTTTCTCTCTACCAGATGTCTGCACAGTCCTATACACATTATTTGCACATGCTTTGAGCATGAGAACTGTTGCTGACGTCAACTAACCGTATGCATAGGCTTTTACTGACTTTACCTATTTACCGTATACTATTAATGTCTCTGTGCTAGAATTCTGACATTCTTAGCAACAGAAGAGATATGGAGGAGTTTAGGTCTAGGGAAAGAAACACCTCAAGCTTTATACATTTTCACTTTGTCTGGAGAGTGTATGCTCTTATCAAGGAGTTACAGTCTTCAGTTTTCAAAAATATTCCCTCCAGCACTAATGAAATAAACACACATGCACACACACAAGAAATGAATGAACAAAAAACACCTGAACCATTATGTGAAGTTGGAGTTCTTTTTAATGATTTAAGACCCCCTGTACATTTGTTCACCTCTGTAGTCATGTCATATTCTTCATGATGTACCTGCAGTGTTCTTTAAAGTACATTCCCTCATTGACAGTCATCTGCCTACACATGTGTATATAGTTAGCTAATCAGTGCTTTTCCATGATATAGTCTATTGGGATTAGAAATTAGATTTTATGACTTGTTGACAAATCTATCATAAAACAAAATACATGTCCTGACTCTGACATTGCTTTCAAGTAGCTGGTGTTTCCTGTTCTAACAACCTGTAGAAAAAAGTGACTTTAATATGCAGAATTTTGAATATAAATGATTTTTTTTAAATATAGCAGAGATAATGGTCCTGGGCAACCTGCTCTAGGTGGCCCTTCTTGAGCAAGGGATTGGACAAGATGACTTCCAGCGGTCTCTTCCAGACATTCTGTGATTCTGTGAGAAAACTTCAGTCACCTCACAATCTAGAATCTTGCCAGTTTTCAAACACAATTATGCATTTACATGTTGCTGCTGCAAGAGCTGAAGAAGAAATCTTCTGCAGATTCATGCAGGTGTATATACACACACTCACACCCTCTACTTCATGGAGAGGGAGAACACATTTAAATAAGTACATCTTTTGAACCACGCTGTTAGAATCCTTAGGGCTTAGCCACTAGAAAACCAAGAGCATCAGACTGGCTTGTGTATAAAAAAATAAATACTGGTTGAAATAATATTTGTCAATTGGAAGTGGAAAATTTGGAAACAGAAAATTACTCTCCTGAGAAAACAAAAACAATGAAAAAAAAATCTCCCAAAGCCTAACAAGAAAACATGAGGAAAATAGATAGGAAGAACAGTCCAAGATCCTGTGACCCTGTGAACTGCTTGGAAATGGAAGAAGGATTAACTTATTTTTCAAGAGAGAATCACCAATTAAAAAAAAAAAAAAAAAAAAAAGCAGATCTCTGCATCTTACAGACAAAAGCCAAGGGCTTCACCTCACCTACTTTATTTGTGTAAAACAAATCTAAAAATTAGATGTACATCTTGGGTAGTGCCTTCTTGACATTTTATCAACGTGGGATATAGAAGTAGCCACAGAAATGTCAGTGCTACTTGAGAGTAAATGTACCTATTATTGGTCTTCCTTCTACACAACCCATAAATGGATGACTAAAACCTTAGTAAGGACAGTGCTATACAACTATGTAGCATGAAGAACCACATCTTTTTGTTTGCTCCAAACCCGGATCTACTGCCTTCATGTGATGGTTTCTACCAGGACTACCTGGGGATCTAGGTGAATAACTTAGGTATTAGGCTAGATGACTCATGCTGAGATTGCTATACTTAGATTCATTTCACTGTCAAATAATCCAAAGCTGCTTTCTCAATCAGTTTGGAAAAGCAGTGATGTTAGGTAAAGAAAGATGTTAAAACACATCACCATGTGTAGAAGCATGTGAAATTACTGCTCTGATAAAGGAAGTGCTTACTGGAAGTTAGCTGCAGGAGTCATTTGACAACAACAGCTGTCTATTTTTTTTTTTATCAGCTTCAGTTGATACAAATATGCTTGAATCTATCAGTGTTAGATTTATATCAGCCAAAGTAGTTTACCTGAATGGTTCAACATTTTTCTCCCTCTTCATGCTTTTCTTTAAACTCTGCAGATTTTCCTTCACTCTCAAAAATCATTATGTAGGGAGGAGGGTTAGTAAAGATATTTTTTATTCTCACTTTCTTTTTGCTTACCTAACTATCCAAGTTGGTGTGTGATCCCTGTTGGCAGTAAAGGCAGGTTGGGAAACACATAACAGGAGGTAGTGAAGGAGGGACCATGGCTTTGGCACAGGTTTGTTAATAGACTGAACTAAGCCAGTCATGAAACCTCACCCTTGATTTACAAATGCTAATTATCTTTTAATATTACCATTGTAATTAATGCTCTATTCCCATTTCTTTGTTTATGCCTCTCCCTGGGGGAATAATTTATATGTTCATTGTCTTTCTCTGTACTGAAAAGGCTAAGAACTTAATTTTAAAAACGCATGAAAACTCAGTAGTCCCTTCATTTACTGTAAATCACTTAGCATTAAATAGCTCACAGTAACATTACCTTAAATCTTGGTAAGTGTAATATATGGCCAAAGCAAAATTGTCTAATCCACCAATCTGAAGACCAATGTTTCCTCTGTGCGAATTTCATGAGTGCAAAAGAAAATCTGAATGTAGCATTGAAAGTCAGTTGTACCCCATCTTTGCCATTCTACATGCAAATGTGTATGTCTGATAAAACAGTGTACATGTGAGGTTCTAGAAAAAGAAGCTGAGTTTTGGTTATTGGGTTCTTACCAGATACACCAGCATCTTTAGTAGAACATCAGGAGGCAACTTTTCTACTAATATGTCATTTTATGGTAAACATCATAATATATACTAATATAAAAGACTAAGATGTAGGAAATGTAAGGAAAATGTAGGAAATTGAAAATGAAGACTCACCTCATGTTACTGCAGGATTTTTTTTTTCCAGAGAAACTTTAGCAGAGGAAAAAAATTTACATCCCTTCTTTGAGTGTCTTTCCTCTAGTCTCTCAACCTTCATGTTTTCTAAACAGAAAGTGCTTAAAATTAAAAGCAAACATGCAGGGGATTAAATGGAACTCTGTAATTTACACCCTTCAGACTGTCCCCGTCAATCCTGTTTAATGTCTCTCTCTTACATGGCCTTTGCCCAGGTTCTGAATTGAAGAAGACTCACGCCCCACCTCCCTTATCACTAGTGACAAGGACTAAACTATTACTAGTTTCAGTTCTGTAAGGTTAAACCTGAAATTACTGCAGATCCACAACACAACTAATCATAGAAAACAGATAAATACCCACTTCTCCCATCTGGGTGATTTATTGGTAGGGTTAGTTAATTCATGATGTTTGAGATTTTGTAAGTCACTCATGAATAAATCCCTGTATCAGTGTGCTCAGGACATGGCCCAGCATCGACTGCTGTAAATGGGAGCATTCTGTGGATTTTAATAATTTGCTTTTGAAACAGGCCTTTATGGCATGTCTGCTTCTCTTTCCGACTGTAGAAGGCTCTGCTTAGAATATTTCTCTTTTCCCTCTCTTCCTCCCTCCCTCTTTTTCACATTCATGGAAACATTATGCCCCGGACAAAACTGCAGCTATGGACACTACACAGATGCCAGGGCAGTGTGTCAAATACTTTCTGTTTTCACACTGAGAGTGCAAAAATCTATTGCCCTTTTTCTCTGCTCCTGTGTCTACCAACCTCTTCGGAGCTGTTTTCTGCCAGATTTAGGTAGCCGCTAACCTAACACCCAAGTTGAACTAAAACAGCACAGCCATAGGTAAGATAAATTCTGTAATAACTATGAGGATCTGAAAGAAAATACTTGGCAAAAATATCTCCTTCATTGAAGGTGAAGAAGGTGTCCTGTGTTATCTCAAAAAGTCCAAAAGTTACAAGTTGAGGTTTGGATCTCTCAGTTTCATCCTGGGTAGTAAAGAAGCAGAACTAACAAAAACACAAAACAAAACAAAACAAAACCTTCTGAGTCTTTTTCAATCCACAGCAACTGCCCTAGGGACAGTCTTGTCTATTATGTGCTTTTCTCATAGGCTGTTTCTGGTAAACAGTTTGCCTTAAAAATGTCTATCACTATTATCCCTACACTTACATTTTGAATGCACAAAATGCCCCACTGAGACAGCCATGTAGTCAATACAAGGCTGCCTGATGGTGCTCTGAAAAATATTCCTTGAGGATTGTTGAGTATAGCTATTTCTTGAACTTGCTCCCTGTGGTAGAATACAATTGCCTGAATTTTTCCAAAAGAGAAACCTCTTGTTAAAAAGTCCCCTGTAAAAGTAGCCTGGTGAGCTACTGGAGGACAAAAACCTTTGTATGAGGAGCTTTTCTCTGTAGAAATTCCTTTTTTTTTTTTGTGTGTGTGTGTCCATTTCTTACTCTTTGCCATATGAATTGTCTGAAAAGTAAAGTCCAAGCTGCATGCCATTCCTTCCTTAACTGCCAGATAGATTGTATCTTTCCTTACTGTGTTACCCATACTGACAGAGAGAACCTGAAAAATAATCAAAACCCCCACAAATTCAGGCAGCATGTTTATGGTGGTTGTGTGTAGGACGCTATAGGAATATAAAGAAGTAAGACAACATTGACTGACTTCATGAAAGTATTACCAGTCTATCTCTGTCATTCTACCATCTTACCCCACCTGCAGGCAAAAATATTTTCACAGTACACTTCAGTTCCTGAACCACAACTGAAGGTAAGTCCTAAAATATTAATGTGACCAACACATATTACGAAATTACAACCCAATTTGAGAAGAATTCGCTAAGATCCTTACATCTCCCAGCAAGACAAAGGAGGGTCTCTGAATTCTCACCTACAACAATTTATTTTTACCTGTCATAGATAAACAGTGTTATTGCAAAGGTGCAATATACCTGGAATGCAACTTCAGATTGCATTTGTCAAAGGTAGGAGTTTATTGTCTCCTCTTCCTCTGGTGAGACCTCAGCTGTCCAGACCACACCAAGGAAAATGGAAGGAACCTGGGACCCCACTGGCCCCTGTAAAGGAATTTATAAGAAGAATACAAAGGAGAAAAAAAAATGAGGTTAAAGAAATTTGACCTATGAGAAGGGTCAGAGGAAGGGATTTGTTTAGTCTAGAATTGACAAAAGTGAGGGAGGACATCATGGCAGTTTTCTAATATGTAAACAGTTATAAAGAAGGTAAATTAATTGTTCCCCGTATCCATTAGACTTAAGACAAGAAATAATCAGATTAATATTAAGTGAAGAGGTTTAAGTTAGACAATAGGAAAAAGTACTTTTCAATATATAAATATTGAAACACTGGAGCAGACAGACGAGGGAGAGTAGAGGGTTTCAACCACTGGAGATCTCTGAAAGAAGGTAAGATAAACCTCCCATTCAGATTGTCTTGGTAAATGTCATCCTACGTCTGAGTAAAAGGATGGCACAGATAACCCACTGTGGTACTTTGCAGCCCTATAAATCTTTTCTCTTCAACCACCTGTGAAAGACTATGTACAAAAGACCCACAGACGCATAATAAAATTCATGAGGATGGAATTTTGAGCCAGCCAGCTAAAACCTTATACTTTTAAACTACAAACACCACGGCAGGACACAGGATGTGAACAAAGCCTGTTCTTCTGGTTGTCCATCTTGAAAGCCTTCTTAGAAATTACATTCAGCATCTGTAGAAGCCTTGACCACATTCATCTAACTAGGACAAAATGATTTCCCTGATGTTTTACCCAGACATCTGCCTAGAGTGAAAACCTGTATTTTATGGCGTCCATTTTCTACTGTCTTAGCAATACTTTGACTTCTTGCCAAAAAAAAATCAAAAATGCCCTGTGTAAAGGAGGAATCTCATGTTCCTCACTCGCTGCACAGTTAGAAACAACTGAACTGGGAGCCAATGAAATTGTTTGGTTTTCAATTTCTGAGGGTCAATAAAGAAAGATTTTTTTTAGAATTGTGTCTTTCTCTTCCTAGGTCTTCCTTCTCTCTAGTAACCTCAAAACCAGACCTGTTCTTTACTTACCAAAACCTAGAAAACATATTAATATAAAAATTTGATCAAAATCTAGTAATGCTGATCAAAAAGGAACAAAAAAGTGATGAAAATAAATTGCTTGTCACTAGCGCAGCTCATTGAATATCCTTCAGCTATATTCCATGCATGCAGATCCCTGATGGCTTGCCTGATTAGAGGAGTTCCTGATGTTCTTTGTGAATAGGACTGATTCCAGTTCTCTCATTCAAAATTCAACTATTTTTTTCCTTTCCATCGCTGTCTTTGATACCTACCTGTCCATGTTTTCCTGGCTTGCATCAAGCCATGAGGATGTCTCAAAAGGCTCTGCAGTCTCACACCGGGCTTACAACCGAGCATGCAGGAATGCTTCATGAGAAAGAATGTAGGGAGGCCACCAAGCTCTGCTTTGTCAGTTCTCACCATCCCATTGGGGAGAATAAAACACTTAAATTGTTTCTTATTCCATAAAGTTGTCTTTACTCTTCTAATTACAACTGCATTGTTAAGCAATCAAGTACAGGATTTCTAATAAACCCAGCCAACAGCCATTGGCCTGATCTCTTCAAATTTGACTTCAAGCAAGCTGTAGGTTGCACAACTTTTCATCTGATCATGATATACACAGGCAGTTTAATGAAATACCTGATTCTCCCCTAAAATGTAAAATCCCTTGCCTTTTTTCAAAGGCAGCATTCAAACACATTCCGCAGCTTTCTGCCCTTGGATCATCATATTAAATCATATTCATCATATTAAAATTTGAACTATAACTTATTTATTGTGCCCTGTTTTGAATTCCTTAACACAGATAAAAAAAATTCCAGTAACTGGTTTCACAAAGGCCTGAGTAAGGCATTGAGAACGGGAACCATTGTTTTTATATGATAGTTTCGCAAACAGATGGGCATGTCTTTGAATGAAACCAATAGGAACATTAAGCATCGCCTTTTGGGGATATTAAACATGGAGATTATTAGCTGATCTCCAAGAACATAGCTTGGTGCCAGGTTCTGTTTTCTCATGTTGATTTTTCTATGCATAAATACTCTGTGTGCATGTGTGCTGGGCTAGAACAACTTACTCCCATAATCCCTCATTTAAAATTGTATTTAGTAGCTTAGACTAGAAGCTGTTTTATATTTCCATTCTTTTTTTTTTTTTTCTCTTAACATTCAGTTTTAATATGGGGTTTGCAGAAGTATGGTTACCTGCAGTATGGGAGGCAGTGTGGAGAGGAAGCTGGACGGGGAGCATGTAGAGCATTTTGGGTTCCTCCCTGTAGCAGAGATGACAGCTGGGATTCATGCTCCTAAGCAGTGTCTAAAGCAGGAATGCTCACGGGCAAAGTGCCATGCCACAGTCTATGGCATAAGACATTGAGAAATGAAAAGAAGAAAACCATGTTAAGATCTGCAAGTTACTTAAAATTTAAGGAAAGAAAACTTTGACTGCATTATGCAGAATACTTGTGAAAACAAACTTTACATAAAAGGATTTTTGGAAGTATTCTCCGTAGCCTCAAATGACATATTTCCAGTGTCTTTTGAAAATACGGAAGGGAAGATTTATTTAAAGGTGCCTGTAGGGGGAGATGGTTGCCCAGGAGATTGGCAGTAAACATTTCATCTCCAGGTCACCAGCCCAAGCCAGCTCTGCTGACTAGTGCTAGAAGTCTACTGCATTATTGTCATTAGGAAAGGACATGAATCATCCGAGAGTCTGTGGAGACATGAGAATGTCTGGTTCAATAACATATATAAATTATTTTCTTATAATCCTTTTGGGCATTTCTGAAGTACACACACAAACATTTTTTCTGAATGTTTACATGAAAGCTAGTCTAGAAAATCTAGTCATTTTAGATTTAAAAAAAAACTAACCTCATTAACTACACCAACTGAACTAAAGTCTCCTCTCCTCTCCTCTCCTCTCCCCTCCCCTCCCCTCCCCTCCCCTCCCCTCCCCTCCCCTCCCCTCCCCTCCCCTCCCCTCCCCTCCCCTCCCCTCCCCTCCCCTCCCCTCCCCTCCCCTCTCCTCTCCTCTCCTCTCCTCTCCTCTCCTCTCCTCTCCTCTCCTCTCCTCTCCTCTCCTCTCCTCTCCTCTCCTCTCCTCTCCTCTCCTCTCCTCTCCTCTCCTCTCCTCTCCTCTCCTCTCCTCTCCTCTCCTCTCCTCTCCTCTCCTCTCCTCCCTTCCTCTTTACACTCCCTCCCTCCCTCCCTCCCTCCCTCCCTCCCTCCCTCCCTCCCTCCCTTCCTTCCTTCCTTCCTTCCTTCCTTCCTTCCTTCCTTCCTTCCTTCCTTCCTTCCTTCCTTCCCTGTGTTTCTCTCTCGTTCTCTCTATTTCTTTCCCTCTTTCAGTTTGCTTGTGAAGTATCTTAAAGAAGACCCACAATTTTATAAGAAGGCTTTATCATCTGCTTTCTTTTAAAGTATAGCAGACCGTTGGAATTCTGGAGAAAAATAAATTACATTTGGGACAATTTTTCCTCTAGAAAAACAATAATAAACAAGGCACTAAACAAAATGTTTTGCAGCAGCCACTGTCTGAAGTGTATTTTAGAAAGGCATGATATGCTAAAAAGCAGCTTGATCAGATTTGATTCAGGGTGATGTCTTCCTTTAATCCACTGGAGAAGAGAACAAAGCTTAAATTTTTTTATTTAATAATAAACAGACAATAATATCAATAATACTTCCCATTTAACTTATGGCAACCATTAATATGTGCTGTGCGCATACCCAAGAAAAAGAGACATTTTTCCCCATTTGATGGGTTTCATCCTTTGAAGCATGTCTCCACCAAAAAGCAGATTTCAATTTCCTTCAAGGACCACAAAATACCCAGCTCTTTTCCCCTCCCTCACTGTGGTTAGAAGTTTATTTTTCAGTTGTGGTAAGTGCTTTGCACCATATTTATCTGCATGTTGTTTGTTTTAGGAGTGGAGCACAGAACATGCTATTTTCAACATAGTCTTCTACCAGGGGAAAGGCTAACAAGCAAGAGACAGCACAGAAATAGTTTAATGAAATTGTTATGAGCAACCATACTGGTTGAATCAAAGAGTCTGCGAGAGTTTCTAGACCATAGCAGAGGAGCTTCTCCTGCAAGAAATATGTGGCTGTAGGCTTGAACACAGGCCCAGACAGCAGTGGGGCTGGGCTGCCTTTGGTTTGTAACCCCAGGCCAGTCATTTCACTTTCCAAATCCTCGTCCATGTAAGGGACACTTTCTATATAATTTCCCCCCCCCTTGCTTCTTTCAGTATGCACTGACGTGCGTACAGGACTCTCACAGTCCTTCATATTGCTGCAATGGCAAACTGATATTGACAGCTGGTGAAAGTGTGAAGTCTCATGGAAAGCAGGCAAGTCCTCCCTGAGCCAGGATTTTTGGGGTTAAGAGGGATCTTAGTTCATGTAATGTGCTTGTGCAATGATTCTACCACCAGTGATTTCAGTAACTCTCAGACATTTCTAAGAGATTTGCAAACCTGAATAGAGTTTGGCCTTCTATTTTGGAGGCAACAGAGAGGTGATGGTGGAGGTCATCGTTTTGTAATGAAATTAAAAGGTTTATCATCTTTTTTTTTTTTTTCTATTTATTCTGAGGTGAAGAGGGAAAAGGACAGTTAAGCCAATATTAAAATGTTTGTTAAATATGTTTGCGTGTGCACAAGTGTGTACACATGCACATTTTCCACATTACAAACTCAGAGTTGACTATATTTTTTTTCCTCAAGACCATGTGTGTGAATGGAGAACAAATATTGTAAGGCATCTCTAAGGCGTCTCAGCAATTTGAAGGGGCTGATTTTAATTCATTGTGTATTTTTTTGTCATTAACATCTGTTTAGCACAAACTCTCTGTAAACAGTTGAATGGGATGACCTAGAAGAGTTTCTTTGAAAGCAGGAAAAAAAGAGACATTGAAGCTTCTGATGTTTCCAGGTAAAACTCATGAGGAAAATTACACGTTTCTTGTATGTACAGAGAAAATATGTTTTGCTTGTTTCTTGATTTTCAGGTTTCCTTTATATATCTTTGCTTTGAATTTGCTCTTTAAGATTCTGGCCTTTATTTTCTACTTGAATTATTGGATATTTTGCAGCTGTGATCATCCTGATGCCAATTTCACTACAGTATCGTTCTTTCATCTTCTGATACTATTATGTTGAAATCAGAATAAAATTAATATGTCCTTCAGACTTCTGCAATATCGTTCTTACATAGCATTACTATTTTTTCTGAAGTGATTTTGAGAGGTATTCAAAACATATATTTTTTTCAAAAACATTTTTGTTTATATTTCCAGTAATCCTACTCTGTCTTATTTCAAAGTCATTTTTCACTCCTAATTTTTGCCCTTGCTTAATTATTTTACCTAGGCAAAGAACAGTTCAATAGACCCTTTGCTTTCTGCAGTGGTACATAAATGTCTCTACCTCGGACAGAGCTGTGTTAGGCGAAGTGTCACCAGCAGGTTGAGGGAGGTGATCCTTCCCCTCTGCTGAGAACTGATGAGACACCTGGAGTGCTCGGTCTGGCTTTGGGCTCCCCAGTACAAGAGAGACACTGATGTGCTGGAGCGAGTCCAGCAAAAGCCACCAAGCTGGTCAAGGACTGGAGCACAGGACATCTGGTAGGATGAGAGACAACAGATTTGAATTGTAAGAAGAAAAGCTCCATTTAGGAGTTGTCTTGTTTTGTTTTGTTTTGTTGTTTGTTTTTGTTTTTGTCTTTGTCTTTTTGTTCGTTTTTCTTCTTCTCTTCACAAACTAGTGCCATCAAACATTGAAACAGGTGCCTAGAGAAGTGAAATCTCCACCCTTGGAGTCAAAACCCAATTAGACATGGTCCTAGCAACCATTCCATCTATTTTATTCTAGTTTTTAATATGGAAACATGGATCAAGATATAGTTTTGCCCTCTGATTGCTGTGGCTCAGCCACTTTGATAATATGAATAATTTTATTCCTTATTGTCTTTACATGCTTGTCCTCTGCATGTCTGTCTGTGTATTAGCAATTGCATGCTAATATTAATCAATGTGTTCCTGAACTCTGAGAAAAACTAAACAGATAAATAATTATTACAATGTATAGTTTTGATTTATTGTGGAGATCTTATTTTGTAGTACTCTTTCACAGAAACAAAAGATAAGTAACAAATCAGAAAAAAAAAAGCCTTCTAAAAATTTAACAGGAAGGGAAAAGCATACAAGGCTTCAGTTTTAATCTGAAATTGTCGATAGAGGGTTGAAAAAGAAAACATATATCAGCAACAGAAAACATAACTTATATTACGAAATGCAAGTGTGTTCCCTCTGCAAAAGTCAGAATTCTGTGGTTGATTTCTCTTCCACCAGAAAAAGAAGCAAAGCTTAGAAAAGTCAGTTTCCAAATATGCTTTGTCACTTTCAGCCTCGAGTAAGACTTATGAACTTTTTTATCATATCCAAAATCATATTTTCAACATTTGGAATTGCCTTTTCACATAAAGAAATTATGCGTTAAAAATGACCATAATTTCATAGTTAAAAGGAAAAAAAAAAAGGCGTGAGATATATCTTACCAGTCTGCTGGGGTTTCCAGCAGCTACAAGGGAATATTGCTTGCAACAAAGAATAACAAAGCAGGAAATAATACACAAGGGATAGACGTGCAGCACAGATGTATCTAGAACTTGGAAAAGTGTGATATTTCTTTCACCAATAAATATAGCATACGATTAAGATAAAGTAATGTCAGAGAAAAAGTGGCCAACAGTATTTTGAACATTATTTATCTAAATCATGCCACATCTCTGACTTGAGATGGAGGCTGAGATTTGAGTATGCAACACGTGCCCCCAGAAGTTAAAATAATATGGCCAAGGAAATGCTCTCTGTTATTGGTTGTATAATAAATTGACATCATTAACTTTTAGGGCGTTTGGAAAACTGCCTTTTTTACGTCAGTTCCTTTTTTGTGTTTTTTTGGCACAAGCCTGTTAGAATTGATGACACTGAGGCAAAATTGCTGTGTATATTGGAGAACATTTATGTGTAGCGTAATTTCATCCTGGGTTTTCATCAGAAGGTGAATTTGGCCCATTGAAAATGAGATGTTTGTCCATAGCTCAAAAAGCTTTGGATTTCATTAGTTGTTGGCACACAGATAATTTTTGAATAAAATATTCTATTTAACTAAATAAAAAAGCAGAGAGTCTGAACTGCAAATAAAATATATGAATGGAAGGGGTGGGAAACCAAATGGGCATGAACTAACACAGTTGGTCTACTTTTAAAAAGTAATTTTTAACTAATCTGCAATCCAGTTCTTTGACTGCATTGTTTTTTGCATGTACTTACATGTACGCGTTGGGACTTTGTATTAGCCTGCAAGAAGTGTCAGATTTAAAACTGAAAGAATGGAATTTCAGTGGCTCTCCTAATGTTAACAAAAGCCATATTCCATACAGTCTTTCATCTAAATCCCTGCTTAAGCAGCATTGAGAAGTACTAATGGTTACAACACGACTGAAGCAAAGATGACATTTATTTTATCTTATTTGTAATTAAAATTAATCAAATCAAACAGATTTTATGCCTTTGTAAAATCACTTTTCAGGACAATTTCCAGTGAAAGCTTTGACTGAATTAATATTAAAAAATAGATAGAGTTAAGCCAAAATTTTCTTTACTAAAAAGCTATAGCATGTCCTGGTTTAGGGCCATTTCCAAGTTTTTAAAACCTACATTTAAAATAAACATTTTTTTTAATACTTAGTTTCATGTCAGAGGGAGTTTGGAAAGTTTTGTGCTAAACTGTGATATTTATCATCATTACTGCTAAAACCGAACTTCATTCTTTACCAGGGAAAGTTGGACCAGCTGAGCTCTGAGGCCCCTTCCAACCTGGGCTTTTCTTGGATTCTGTGATTCTTTCTTTCACTTCGGTTCACGTGAACTTGTACCTCTGCATCTCCTCTTTGGCGTCATATTAAAACAAATTCACTGTCAGTGCGAGGCTTAACCGAACTGTACGGAACAGTGAATCTTGCATGGTTCCTGTTTACTGATTTTTTTCCCCCCCCCGGCTTTTCCTGCTGCTTAGCCCAGGGTACTCATCAGTATACGAGAAATATTTGGTAGAGTCCACCTTGAGTGTGGGCTGATTTCTAGCAGCCTGCTCCAGGCTCTTGTGCAGTGTTTGTATGGGAGGATTGGCAGGAGCACCGTGCTTCCTTCCCTTTGGGGACATTTAGCGGGAGAACCACTGCTGACCTGCCCTGAAATGAGTGTTCGTCCTCCAGGACAGAGGGATCTACAGAGCAGCTGCCTGTGCCAGACAAGACAAGGCTGTCCCATGCTGTGCTGCAGCATTGCATCCAGTGGCAACTGGGTTTTCAAATACTACAGGTTTGGGGTAAAATCTAGGCTTTGTTTGCACAGAAAACACCAGTTTGGTAAAAGACCAGCTGGGACATAAGCTGGGGCATTACTGCTCAGGAAAATGGTATGTGACAACTAGCAGGGAACCTGCCAGCTACTATAGGCTGTGCACGAAGCAAAGATGCTGAGTAATGCTGAGTCCCGTGGATGTTGACAGGTTAATGAAAGCAAGAGGTCTACAAATCAGCTAGCCCAAGACCTGCAGCTTTAGCAGAAAATGCCTGCAAACTGGATGAGCTCCAATAGCAAAGATGAGGATGTTTGTGTGGTCGACAATTTTTGCAGCACAATGGTTACTGTGCATACATATGAAATATGTGCATTCATCTATGTAGCTAATTAGCAAAGGCATAACACTATGCTTTTGGAAGTGTTTTGTTTACGGAGAGAGACTGGCTAGTAAACTTGGTGATCCGAGCTGCAGGGTGGTCATACCCACTGCTTGATGTTTGGCCAGTATTCTGCTGCCTGTCAAACTGCCTGAATGAAGGAAACTTGAGTAATGAGTCTGATATCAAGTCAAACTTGTAGCAAGGGGGGGTTTCATGTCTCCAGCTAATGGGAGTGGTAGCCCTGGGAGAAAAAGTCATTTCCAGCTCCTAGGAATCCTAACTCAATGCCAATGCTCTCCAAGACCAGCATTGTCTCAAGCACTGATTCTAATCAGGGACCAACGCAGAGTCTCCCTTGTCCATGCCCAGCTCCATTTATCCAGCAGCTCTCTTAAAAGAACTAACAGTGCCAATTGCATGTGCTGTTAGCATGAAGTCTTTGCCTTCACAAAGGCACATGCAGGGTGTGTTTTGAGGGCAGACCTTTTGCCTAAAGGATCCTAGACCCCCCTGAGCAGACACTTAGTGCCCACCTACCACAACAATAACAGTCTCTCTAACTGACAGATGCCCAAGAGCACCAGGAAAAAATTAAACGGAGACCTCAAATCTAGTAGTGTATATTGCGTATATTATATTATCATTAGTTTCAGTACACTCTAAGCTACCTCTTATACTGAAGAGTCCTAGGACAAACTTACCCTTCGATCCGTTCAGCAACTTTGCAAGCAGGTAATTTGCTGAAGTCAGTAGAAAGTACTCCAGGGTGAAGGCTGCTGTGGGAACAGGGACCTTCCCCTCATGTGACTGGGCAGAAGCAGCTATTAAGCAGCACTAAGAAAGTGTCAGAGGATACATACGTGAAGGTGTGCTTGCCCAGTTGTGACATTGTCATTTCTACTACTGGAGAGCTGCAGTATTCTATATCCCCATGCATACTGAGAGCAACTACGTAAAATATGAAGCAGCACATCATGCTCTGCATCTTTCCTACTGAAAGTGGGAGAAAATTAGTTTGTCCAACTTTAGTTACTTACTCTGGAACCTGGCCAAGATAACAGGGCTAATCTCATTCTTGCCAAATCTGTGTCACAGGGTATTCATGTGGTCAGCACCTTGGCAGATACATTATACGCAGCCCCTGTTTAGATAACTCTTTTCGTACAAATACAGAAGGATCTGGCTTTTACATACAAAGTAATTGTGAACCGGAATGTACTTATTGCATGAGTGAAGCAAAATATTTTTGGAAAATTGTTTTCCTCCTCCCTGCTAATCGGTTACAATTACATGGGATGGCCAGGGTGTAGTGCAGATGGAAACAATCAGGGCTCAGGAAAATATTCGGTTTCCATTAGCAGTTTTTTCCCCCCCAAAGCTTATAGTTTGATTACTCCTGTTTTGATGTTCTTCAATCTCTTGCAGCATGAGGTTACCTTCTTCCCTAAGAATATCTTGATTATAAGTTTGGGAACATGGGTTTGAATTCAATCAAACCATTGACTTCTTCAGAGAGGAAACCCACATCTTGCCCAAGGTGAATCTCCGCAGACTCCCACTGTAATCTGGGGACTGGCAGATGATCCTCCAAACACTGATTCACAGCTCCCACTTCAGGCTCCTGCTCTGAATCTGACGCCAAAATTAGGTGTATAAGATAAGCCCAAGCGAATATTTTTCTTTGGCTCTTTCCTTTGACTAATGGACCAACTTGAGGGAGATTTGCTAGGACAGATATTTATTTTCAGAGAAAACAGTTAACGTCCAGAGAGGTGGTATAGACATGTACAAATAAAACATGAAAGAAATGTTCTCAGCTGCCACTTTATGCCTGATTGACCCTTGCCTTGCGGCAAGAAAAATTCTGAGGAGTCACTATGAATCTCCCTATTCCTTGTACAAAAAGTTATCCCCATCCTAACCCCCACGCAGGAAGTTCCAGCAGAAGGCATTCCAGGGGCAAGCTGAGGAAGTGAGACAAAATGCCTAAAGGAATTTCATACACTCGTGATTTTGTAAAGGGTCATTCCAAAAGGGATGCAAGTCGGGGTTACTGGTACTGTACCAAGCTGATGCATATCAGGCCTCAAAAAAATCACATCACTAGCATTGGCGCAAGGACATAGTTCCCTGTTATCCTTAATACAATCCAGTATGGAGGAAAAAGTACCAAAGGGAAGGCATGACAGATGTGAGTCACCTCTATTAACTTGCAAAAGTCATGTACATGTGTCAAAACAGCATATTAAAATGGATTAGCCATTCATACAAATAAGAACAACATGTGCATTTGTTTCAGCTAGGATAAAAATCACAAAGGCAATCAATTCTCATGCAACATATGTGAAAGAGAACTTGGCACAAGGGACAGCTTACCCCAAGTGTTCAGATACACGTTTTAAGTTTGCATGGTATTTTTTTCAGCTTTCAGGTTACTAGTCAGCTCCAGCTGGCCATAAGAAACCACAGCTTGAAGGGAGAAATAATGATTTTGCACTCTCAATTTATTCTATACAGTAACTATTTTTTTGTCTTGTTTGAACTTTTTTCCATGTGGCTTTACATCCTATTCACACAACCATACTAAAACAACATTAAGCTGCACAGTAAATACATTGTAATAAGTACATTTTTCTGGACAATAAATATTTGGACATTTTTCTATGACTGTTTCAACAATAAACAATTTTACCTTATACATAGCTGCCATTTAGCACGCATGGAGGATATTTTCCAGCAGTTTGACTTCCACTGTCAGCCATGCATAACAACCGTGTTGATGGATAAACCATGTTTACTAGCAATATTTTGGATCAAAGAAGAAGATTATGGTTTAGACAAGTACTAGTGTTTTGTTATTGCCGTATAATATTCCCAATAAGTTGCTCCTTCCATTGGGATTTTGCAGTTACCATTCATGTTTCAGTGGTGCTAGGAAATTTCATTTTGCTCATCAGTTCTCACATGCAGCAGAAATGTATTGATGTCTGAGATCATGGAGCATGTTGCACAAAAAACAGGGCAGAAGAGTAGCACATCCCTTGAAGTAGGGGCACAGCTTCCTAACTCCAAAGTCCACTGCCACGAGCTCTCTCAAAGAGCAGAGGGTCAGAGTCATAGCTAGATGGACATCCAGCTTTGCTGCCTTACAGCTGTCCTTTTGAAAAGTAGGCAGAGAAAAACATTTTAGGAAGATAAAATCATAGTAGCTGGTTTTCTCTCATCCTGTCTGACAGCTCAGCATATCTACATATTGCCTGCTCTTAAATTAGACCCTACAGTTCTGTTTTCTTCAATGGCAATGACAAACTTACAGGACAACAGTACTGCTTTGGAAAAGAATTAAAAGGCCTGAGGTCTTCTTTCAGTCATACTTCTGGTCAGCACCCTTGTGGCTAAAAAGAAGCTGCAAACCTGTGTTTCCAAGCGTTACAGTGGCTTTTCTAAAGAAAAAGCACCTACACCTTGTGCAAAACACAGCAGCTGCATCAGCACACAGCCCTGGAAGTGCAAGCCTACTGCTGGCAGAGACAGATGGCACAGCAAGGCAAGGTAGGAGCCTCGGGCTTTGCTGGTGACTTTTGTGAAGTATTTGGTCCTGGATAAGTTTGGTCCTCGATAAGTTGGGGAACGTGATGTGATTACAGCAACAGGTACCAGGTTGTGGCCATCCAGAGAAACTGCCGCTTGCTGCTGCTGAGCCACATTAGCTTTGCAGCTGATATCAGTATCAGAGGGTTTGATTCTCAGGCAGCTGGCTGATAATCTATTTGAAATCTTTTCCTTGTCTTCAAATATCCTTTTTTTTTTTTTTTTTTTTTTAATATACTGAATTTGGTAACTTTTATGTTTCTTTTTAAATGCCAGAAATCAAACAAATTAAAAACAACCTCAGTGATCCCTGAGCTTTTTTTTTTTTTTTTGCGTTCCTGTCATTCAAGGGTGGAAAGAGTTTTCTGCTTTAATTAACTGGAGAATAAAAATCAGTATCCAGCTGAGATGCAGCGTCTTTCTTCCCGTGGAATCAATTCTCCCACAGAAAATAGATGTTTGCGCTAGGAACGCCGACTCGAATGCAATTAGACCACTGTGATCAGAGACGTCAAGAGCACCAGAGATTAACGTTGCATTAAATCCTCGCGGCTGAAAAGAAGCCACAACAGTCAAGCCCCTTCTCCCTGGACACCCGCTATGCTTCATTGCCCTCCCACTCCTCCTTTCTTATATTTCACAACGCGGGTGTATACATGTGTGCGTGTGTACACATATGTGGGAGGGTGCTAAGCTTTGCTCTCATTATGCTCTGTTTCCTCTGGTAGTGCCTGCCTTCCTCCCTGATGTTTGCACTGCTGTGAGTGCCAGCAGCATCTATGCACACTCAGTGAATTATGCGGAGTTGCCTCAGAAGCCAAAGGAGGAGGTGACAATTGGTGGACATCTTTCTCTGCCTGACAGCATATGTAGAAACAGTCCAGCTGGACAGACTCGTTCTGTGCCGAGGGGACTAGCGGATCATTTCTGCAACTTACTGGCTTGAAAGCTCAGCATTTTAATGCCTCACTGAGTAGAAAGCTATTGGGCACAAAATCCTGAGAACATGAGAACAGGCCTTGGAAAACAGTGTTTGTGCCTCCCCCTATTTTTCCATCTTCATTTCAGTGGGCAAAGAGTATAGTCAATGTTGAAAGGAGAGGTATAATAATACTGGTAATTTATAAGCTGGCAATAGAAGGCAATTTATAGAGTGAAGAAACAGCCATTCAAGTTTCTGAAAATCCCTGTAACAAGCATAATAGTAGCTGAAGTTGTTTTGCCTTCCCCCTGTCCCTTCAGAGAGAGCTCAGCTGATACAAAGCAGTGGTGGAAAAAGAAGTGGGCTTTCATTCTCAGAGCTGGTCCCTGTAGCTCAGGTGGAGGCTCAAGGACAAGAAGGGGCAAAAGCAAATCCTGCTGCTGCATTTGCCTTAGTTACTAGACTCTGGTCTCTCATCTTCTTGTCTTTCAAGATCTGGAAATTATTTTAACTCTGAAAAGAATTTAAAGCTTACTTCTATTACAACGAAGCCTAAAGCAGGACGTGCAGGGGGCAGGGGGAGGGGGCTGTCCTGTTAACGATGGTCCCACTGCCAGTGTGGGAGCGGACTGCTGGTAATGTGCTTGCCAGGGCACTTCCAGCCAAAGGCACTTGTCTAGCTCAAAAGGCCATTCAGTTCTCAGGGGAATGATGTTCTTGGGCTGATCCTCCTGGATGACATTCTGTACTGTGCCTTGTCTTCACTGGGAGAGAAAAAAAATAAAAACACAAAAAAACACAGCACACTGGTGCTATGAGCATGTTAGCTCGGGGTTCCCAGCCATTGCTGGAGCATCCTAGGAGCTACCTCCACGCTGGCCATGGGGTCTGCTCAGCCTCACAGCTGGCAGTAGCAGTAATGCTGCTTATACTGTGCGTTGCAAAGAGGTCCTCAGCCCCGACGCTACTGCCCAGGGTAACAGAGAGGACAACCCCCCCTCCTGGGCAGCTGTGAGGCACTGCCCTTGGAGACTTTTGAGCAACTCTACTTGGCTTAAGAAGACCAGCAGACACTCTCCACTCTAACAGCCTTTGAAGGGGAATTGTCTTAGAAGCAGTTGTTCTCCCTAAACCTTGGAGAATAGTCTTTTTTTCTATTACGGTCATTGTACAGGCTGTGACCTAAGTACAATGGTGCTCATACAGTGGATTCATAGCGAAACCTCCTGTGTCATCCTATTTGTGAAAAAGAAGCGACACTTTGAATCAGCATGTCTTAAAGACAGGTCTTTGGGGCAATATAAATTATACCTACTTTGAAAGAAAAAAAAAAAAAAGTGTCCTTAGGAGTCAGGATAAGTTATTTTTAATTTATGCATTTGGCCAAATACCAAATATTATGAGCCAAACACTGTAAAACAGTTCTGTATGAACATTTGACTTGTAACATGATTCAAATGCTTAATTTGGGACACACTTCAACATTTTCCTCAGTTTGGAGTCATAAAGCCAGTTCCTACCTCTCCTCATGCCATGGAAAACAGAAACTTTGAGCTGCTCAGGTTATGCTGGAGTCTCTCAAGACTGGGATAGCACAGAGGTGAAGTCCTCTGCCTGATCCTCAAGCAGACCTGCACAGGAGTTCTGCAAGTGTCTCTTGTGAGTATTGTTTGTGACTAATTTTTAATTTACCTCTTATCGTGTAAAACATCACTTTTTTTTCCAGTGATACTGTAACTGCTCAGCATATTTGTCCCTGAATTACTTTTATGTGTCTTGTAAAAGAAAAATCAGCTTGTGGGTTTTTTTGTTTGTTTGTTTTGGTGCAGGTAGGGTTTCATGTCTGCAACATACAGATTTTTTAGAAAATAGGAAATTCTAAAACAATCCCATGACAGAAAGTGAAAAACAGAGACAAAGAGAGTGTGAATGTAAGAAAGCTCAGTGTAGTAAACTGTTCTGTGAGGCAATCATGCTCCATATAGCAAAATAAAAACTAAGATTTTTTACCTCTGACAACTAGAAGGTACGAGGGTTTCACTTTTCTCTTTTATCATGCTTCTTTCTAAAGGAGTCACACTACAAAATAAAAGATTTGCAGAAACACGAATTTTGGATAGAAATAAAGATGGGGTGCAACAGATCTGGGACACATTATCTACAATATGTTATTAAAATAAAACAAACACACAAAAACAACAACAACAACAAAAAAACACTACTACCAAACAAACAAAACCACTTAGGATTTTACGTTATTTTGCCAATCAATGGAAGTTGTAGATCTCTGTGAGCCATAGGCTGTTCTTACAAATATATTGACTTTCTCAAGAAGCTTGCTAAACCATATCTGGAGCCTGAATTAAGTCGTGTTATGTCCTTGCTTCTAATTCATAAATCCAAGTAACTTGGCCTAAGGGAGTTTTAAAATGTATATTTAAGTATGTCTTTTTAGTGTTAAATTAGAAGTAGAAGGCATTACATTGGTAAGACAAGTAAACTTCTAAAATAAGCCAAGTTTTACTGGTCCAAGAATTACTCATTAACCATTCTTACACATATCAAAGAATTATAGGTAAGTGTAATAAAAAATCCCGGTGTTTTTCTCTATTTGTATAAGGTTAGTTGGTTATAAGGTTAGATGCAACCAACTATTTTTTAGCCTGGGTACAACATGCATAATAACAATCCCTAAAAGAGTGTGTACGTGTAGCTATGTAGGTGGATCTCTTTAATTTTCACCTAGAGGGTATTTCTCTTTCCTGTTGTTATTGCCACTGCTTCCATTAAATATCCCCTGTAGCAAGCACACATTCACACGCATGCTTCACACCTTCCAGGCACACAGCCATGGTCACACATACATATACAGATACAATCACAGAAAATTTACTGCCATTACCAAAACCTAAACCTGTCTGCCTGCAAAAGTCATTATTACATATGGAAGCCTAAAGTAGACTGGGTAAGATGTGACTTATTAGCCTCATGCTTCAATTTATCCATCATAATCTAGGAAAGAAATATTTTAAGGCATGACAAGAGTGTTCCAGTGGATTTCCCTGACAGTAATTCTAGGATTTCAGCACACCTGCCTGTGGACAGGCTCCTACTGCAGCTTCTGAAGGCACAACTGGCACTTACAGAACTCCAGCATGTAGGCATTAGTCTGCATCACTTCTGTTGTCATAGATTACCCAGCAATGGCGAGACATGCAGTTACTTATTGCTGGCATTGTATTCCTGCGTTCCCTATGGATCCTACAAACTACTTCGTTTTCTTGCGGGCACCGGTGGTTCTGCTGACATCAACTGGAGCCAGGTGAAAATGAATTTATTGTTAAAAAGTGATGAGGAAACTGATTGGGCTTTTTCTGAAGATGGAGGCAGGTCAGCCCAATGAAACCTTTCCAAGTAAATGAATTGTAGCCTTTAAAAGGATGCAGGCAACACCAGGATTGGAGCATCAAGGTCACAGTCAGTGAGACAGACAGTGACGCCAACCTCCATCTAATGGGGTATGGGCTGTCTGCATGCCCACATCACATGGTGCTGGAGTGGGTAAGAGAAGGAAAGACAGGGAAGGGGTGAAGCCCCCACAGCCTGCTGCTAGTCAGTCTCTTCTTGCCTCAGACACCTCCGCCACAGTTTGGTCCCAAATTCCATCTTCTTCTGCCATGTTCCTGTATGTACAAGCAGCCCAACTCACAGCTACCTCGTCTACCACGAAAATGTTCCCCAGCTCTAACCTGGAGGAAAGGCTGGAAAGCCTCTGGAGGATCACCAGGATGGCTTCAGCAGCACCTGCACAGCTCAGCTGGGTTCAGCACTGCTCACCCTCACCTCACTTTGTTCTGTGTCCTCCTGCCCTGGTCACTGGACTGTGACCCCAGATTCATGGGTCCTCATGATGGTTATTTAAAAAGGATGAAGGCAGGTGGAGGAAGTTCAGAAAAACTGAAGGAAAAGCCTTTTCTTTTATCTATTCCTGTAAAATTTGTAACCAGCAAATGCATCTTCTCCTTCCTGCGGTGATAATCCTGTCCGCCTTCCTGCGTGACCCAGCAGCAGCCCTGGCAGGAGGAAGTCATTTATTTCACATCCCGTTGTTTTGAGCATGTCCTGGCCGCTCAGTTGGCCCCCTGAGACACGTGTGTCACCCGCCTGTCCCTGGGCCAGCCTCCAGCCACCCTGCAAGTTCGTGGGTGGCCTGCCGCCAGGCCCCACGGGGCACCCGCAGGCCTTGGCACCACACTCCTTTTTCTATTTCCTCCTTTCTTTTTTTTTTTTCTTTTTTTTTTCTTTTTTTTTTTTTTGTTTTTTGTACTGTGAGGAGAGAGGCATTAGGACATCAAAGGACAGGGGACGCATTTTGAGGCTAACTGTGAGGGGGAGACGCATCCCGGCAGCAGCGAGCGGGGCGGGCCCTGCCTGCTGCCCTGCGGTGGCGTGCGGGTGGAGGCCATGGCTGCCGCACGGCGAGCGTGCCGCGAGCCAGCCGTGACATCTGGTTTGCATCGGCAGCGCACGGGGATCTGGGCGCTGGAACTGGACCGTGTCTGTTTTCTCTTGCTGGAGCCCAAATCAAAGTCTTAATTAAAGAAAGCTCGGAGACGCTTTCAGCAAGACGGCCGGGGGTCAGTGCGCGGGGGGGCTTTTTCAGGAATATGAGCTTGTCGTGGTCCAGCACGCTCCCTCAGATGAAGGGTGTGTTTTGGGGAGAGGACACAGTTGTGTAGAGCCTAAAGTGGCACAGACATGTTGCACGTGGACCCTACAGCTGCTCTCTGTGTGCGTGGAGAAACAACCACAGTCCCCGAGAACTGCAGTGCCTCCCACCTCCCTCCTCTCATCACTAGCAGCCACCCCATGCCTGACGATGCCCCTTCTCCGGAAACCTCGTGGTTCCCCCACCATTCCTCCTTCACTCCATGGCTGTCCTAGGGCTCCCCTCCCTCTGCTGCCAGCAGCAGCACTGCAGCAATGCCATCTGCCACCGCTGGCCGCGGGCTGGATGCTGTCCGGCACTGCTCTCTGGCTTCCGTAGCAGGCAATCCTTTCTTTCAGATAATTGCTTCTCATGCTGTTAGAAACTCTTTAGGTTAATTTATGAACCAGAGTACTCCTATCACCACTTCTGAGCAGCTAGTACCACTGTAATAAAATATCTCAAGCACATCAGATCTCCAGAAACCCCTTTAGTCGGTTCCCAATCCCCATTAAAATTGCAGCAGCGGTTCATCTCTCCAGGGCTACGCTTGCTTTGAAAAACACTCGGCACATATCCTATGCCTCCGATGCGAAGCACGCTCCACGCAGCTGCGGCTTAGGCAATTCAGCCCGGAGTCAACGTGTCACAGCCAATCTGCAGCTACAACTGAAAAGCAGACACCCGAAGCAGAGAGGTAGGTCTGCGGGATACCCGTCTACAAAGACTGGTATTAAAGGGCATTAGACTGCTGGATGTAGCTAAGGCTTCTAGATTGGCTGCTGGTGATGTCACAGCCACCCGTGTGCCCTATAAATCTATTTTTTGTTTTTATGTGCAAATGATGTAATGCCCACAAGCTTCCTCAGTCAGGGTTCATTATTTAATTTCTCAGGTGGCTGAAGTCTTAGGCTTTGTGGCGTCTGCGGCCACCCACGATGTGCTCTCTCTGCCCAGAAATGAACTTCCTCTTGTGCCTTGTTTTATAATTGGCATCCACAGAATTAAAAGTCCACTGACCACTCCATGTCATGGGAACACTTGGGAAAGTATCTCTGGAATGATAAAACCATTTTGATCCCAAAATAATGTGTGCTTAAACTAAGGGCTTCTCTGATAGAAAGATGACAATTAGAGGCAACTTACAATACAGTGAGAAAAACTTCAGTTTTCGTGAGCAAATATCACTTGGAAATCACCACTTCCCAAGCAAGATAAAATCCTTTCTTTATCTAATCCTGTATTCCACCTTTGACAGAATGTTATCCTGAATTTTCTTTACTAACCTGGGAGTGCATTTTATTAACACCACAGTGCACCCATGTCGTTCTCAGGGGTAGCTTTCATCAGCACAGCCCTAAGGACTGATCTGTCCCCTGTTCCTCACCTGCTGGGGTCAGGTACCCTCACTGGTGACATCTCACACCTTCTTTTAATCCTCCTAAACTCTTGTCCTCAGTGTTGTTTTACCTGAACGCTTATAAATCCAAGGAGTTAATCAACCATGAAAAACAGTTTCCTGGACAAGAGGCTTTCCTGCACAAGTCCAATAGAGACCTTGGTTACACTGCCTAGTGTAACCGTACTAAAACTAGGGGTTTTCTGCTAATAACTGGGACCCTTCACTTTTTGGCAGACTGAAATATTCTGCCTTATTAGCAATTAAAATAAATTGAATGGAGCAGTACAGGGGTCAAATTATTACCATATAAACACTGATTAGCATTCCTTAAACTGTGTAAATCCTTAAAGCTTGAACAGATAATCTTCACAAATTGCAGTTGCTTTCATGAACCTAGAATCAAATGTCTCAAATAAAATTAGCTTTTAGGAGGGCCTGGTCCAAAGCCCACTGAATTCTATGAGAATCGCCTGCATCCCAAAGGCTTAGAGGAAACTGGGAATTGTTTCCTCTCCCCCAGAATTATGATGCTTGCTGAGGAAACTCAATACGGAAGACAATAGCAGATAAAGGCACATGTTTATACAGGAACAGAGAGATATGTGCAAATATATGCTGGCAGGCATGTTCATTCTTCTATAGTAGTAAATTCACGCACAAGGTACTTCAGGTAGCGGTTATTTAATTTGAGTCTCTATGCATCAAAAACATTAAAAGAAAAAGAGAGAAATCATTTCTTCGCAGAAGAAACTTTGATAAGGACTGTTAATTTACAAGGTTGCAAATGACTAAAACATTATCAAAGAACTTCAACGAAGAAATAACACCATGAGAAGGATGGGGTTTCATGCTGTACGTAAGTGGCTCCTGCCTTCTCTTACAGTGAAAATGCATGAAGAATGCTTTTGGACAGGATGTTTCCAGCATGGAGTCTCAAAACAGCCTTTTGCTTTCTCTCTGTTGAACATAAACTAGAAGTTGGAAAGTGACAACAAGAAAAAAATTATATGGAAACTTCTTGCCCTCAATGGCACTTTTTTTACTCAGGGAGAATTTTAGTTGTGGAAGAAAGGACAAGAACAAAGTCCTGTTGTGCAAGTGGAGCTCCTCAAAGGATTGACTCCCAAATATTTCCTCCTACGTTTTTATTCAGTCTTTTGTACGCTGGATGTATCTTGACCAGGATTTCATCACTCATATTCCTGGCACGTTTTGAGCAGAGCAGACGTGCAAGAGGGCAGCCTATGCACCAAGCACTTCTGTCTGCCTGCAGCCTGCCAGGTGATCCGGTGACAAGTGGCCAGATGGAAAAGCCACCTCCTTTCACATATCTGCAGTAGCCAGGATTCATCCCTTGCCCGTGCAAGCACAAGGGCTAATGCTTCCCAGGTCTCGAGATGTCAGCCTGGGGCTGACAGGCTGTGTCAATGAGGGTAAAAAATAAACACCCGAGCATCGCAGGCTGCTGCTGGGCACCCTGGATTCCCATGAGAAACTTGCAAAGCTGGGTAATCTGCGTCACAGCAGCGTGCAAACTGGGGGCCTGGGCGGGTTAAAAATACTGACTGCCGCAGATTTCCCAGGCCATATATAGTTCACACGTCTCACAGTAGCAGGAAGGAGCTGCAAAGACATACAGAGACACAGAGAAGAAAGAAAGTAGCAGGGGATGCGGCTGCCAGAGTACAACAAAAATAGGTTAAAAATAGGTTAAAAATAGCCTGTGGTGCAACAGCTCCATGTGGGCGCCGGTGTGCTCTGCCTTCTCTGGGCAGTCTCTCGGCAGCCTATTTTCTCTGACGAGGAAAGGGGCAGGAAGGAAGCTTTCTTTTCCTGTGAGCAGGAGGAGAGAAAACTGCAGCTCTGCTCATTCAGGCTGGCAGGTGCTTGCTCAGCATCCTGACGGACACCACCTGGGCTGGGGGCACAGGGCCAGCACCTCATGGGGCAGCAGCGCTCCAGCCACCTCACGGCACCCAGCCTGGCGTTGCATGAAGGGGCCCGCAGCCCGCAGCCTGAAGGGTGTGTGGAAACGTGTCTCCTCTTCCTCCCACGTGCCTGTTGGGTCCTGAGCTGGGGGTGAAGCTGAGCTGTCCGACCCTGCCCTGGTGACAGCAAAATGCTGGCTCTGCCCATCGCCTTCTCCCTTAGAATCATAGAATATCCTGAGCTGGAAGGGACCCATAAGGATCATTGAGTCCAACTCCTGGCACCGCATAGGTCTACCCAAAAGTTCAGACCATGTGACTAAGAGCATAGACCAAATGCTTCTTAAACTCTGACAGGCTTGGTGCCATGACTACATCCCTGGGGAGCCTGGTGTTGTCTCTCTGTGACAATCTCCACCACCTTCTCCTGGACTGGTCCCTTGCAGGGCCAGCGAGACCGTGAAAGCCTTTACCATCAGGCCAGGGTGCGTGGCCTCAGCCCCCCGGAATCCATGTGCTTGTTGGGATTTCCAGCAGCCAGGTGAGCCCTGCTGGTGCTCCAGAAAGTGCTTAAAAAAGCCACATAGTTTAGTGTGGGACCAGATTTAATTTGTTGGGATTCCTTTTTTTTTTTTTTTTTTTTTTTAAATTTGTTGTCACGTCCATCCTGCAGGTCCAGCTTCCCAGCCCACAAACAACTTCTATCAGCTCCCAGATGCTGACACGAGGCACCAAGAGGCACCCAAGCCAAAAGCCTGGATTCCAAACATCCCTGAACTCTCGAGAAGTTCAAATCAGAGCACACATCTTCAGCGAGAAGGGGAAAGCTGTAACGTGATCCCGGTCCTGTGCAATAGAGGTAACACTCAAGTGCAGTCTGAAGGTGACTTCCAGAATATGCGGTGCGGAGCCGAGTGGAGAAAGAGAAGAAAAAGCACGAAGGCATTTTTAATATGTGGAAAAAACAAATGCTCTAGCAGGGATCTGGGTATCTGCTGCCTGTGGGAGGGTGGGGAAGGTTGCTGACAGAGTAAAGGAGGGTAAGAGAGGTGGATGGACTCTGAATTCAAGAAGGAGTGATACCAAAGAGCCCTGTAGGCTGTCAGAGAGGTGTCAAAAGTTGGGAAGGAGCAGAAAGACAAAATCATGAAGGGAGCAATCCACCAGAGCATATCTTGCATATCTATGATATCTTGCAGCTGACAGCTGTTCAGGCTCACACCTGTCCCTGCCCTGCTCTCTGCCTGCCTTTCACATGGACCCTAATCCCCCTTGTATCTCAGCTCCAGTTCTGGCAGCAGGGGAAGGGCACTCTCAGCCAGAAGGATATCACGGGGCACTGGCTGTGTCCTGTGGGGGACATGAGCAGCATCACCCCCACTGTGTGCTGCTGGCAATGCTTTTTCCTCTGGAGCACAAGAAGCTGCATGCTTCTCCCCCAGCCCTGCATCAGCCTCTCTTCGTCCATCACTTAGGCTTGTAAGCATCAAGGCCAGGCACTTACAATGTCAGCACGCACAAACACAAATGCTTTTTTCACTCCACATCAGAATATGGACTATTTGATTTCCTTTTCCAGAAGGGCTCCTTGGATGACTCACAGAAAGGCAGCAAACAGCTTAGCTGGGTTTGCCTAGTGCTATATTAAGCCACCAAGTGTGCTTGGACATAACAGCCCCCGGCTGTGCCGGGAACATGCCCTGTGTGAGCCTTATCCTGAGTCTGGAGGGTGCCAGGCTGTGGGACTGGGCAGTCAGATAGGGTGGCCACGTTCAGAGATTATGCAGGGTTAGGGTTTAAGGTCAGTTTAAGGTGCTGGCTGCTCCGGCCGTGGCTGCAGAAGGGCGAGATGACAACCCCACACACGTGGTGTGCGTTAGGGGTGACTGTGTGTGCCTGTGCCCCTCCTCTGGGCAAGAGGAACGAGCTCCTGGGGCTGTCTGAGCTCCTGTCAGCGACTGTTTTGATGGCTTTCGTGCCATCCCGCAGCACCACAGAGAGTAAGGGATAGCTTCCTGGCTCTCACTTCCTCAGTTAACGAATCCCACCACTAATTAGCTGACAGTAACATGCAGCTATTCTGGACTGTAGGTGGATCTTACTGAGGTCATAATGGTTGCGGGTAACGTAATTTATTACTCTGGGAGGCGCTTTGGGATACAGCGCATGAAGACCACTCGGGAAGTGCCAAAGCAATATTACAAGTCAGGATTTTCCCCGGTAAGGTAATATGTTCCATACTCGCCGTGCGTTGGAGAAATAAAGCATCGAAGTTGCCCTGGCTCCAGTGCAATGCTGTAAAGGTTTCCAAACACATTGGTGGAAACAGAGAACTACTGTGCTAAAGAGGTGGGTCCCTCTTCGGAGCAAAAGGAGTGCAGGGCTTTCATTTTTTCTCCTTCACACAGCTCTGAAAGCAAAACCCGCCCTGCGGGACGGTGCCTGAGCTCCTGACAGAGGAACTGAGCTGGGGCTGCCCAGCAGCTGGGGTCAGCGGCCCAGCCACGCTGGGGCTCCAGCTGTACTCCGGGTGAACTCGACCAAATTAGCTGTACACGGTGCTGCATTCCCTCATTTCTCAGAGGATCAAAGCTGCTGGACCGAGTCCCAGCTTTCTGCAGATAAGCAGGTCACAGGATTAGTTTACACCTATTTGCTGCTTGTAATACACCGTGTTACAGATTCCTCTGTATTTCCTGGGTTGTACCCATACGCACTGGATGCTCGTGGTCGCATTTTTTCGCTTTAGTCGCCTGAGCTAATCTAGTGACCCGAGATACTTCTACAGACTCCCAACCTCACCGCAGATTCCCTGGCACTGCTACATCTGACTATAAACTGCTACAGCTATTCTTGCCCCAGCCCTCTTTATGATTCCCTTGTTTTATATAAAAAGCTCTTTCTACCACTCAAAAGGCTTCTCTCACAACCAAAGCAGCACGGGGGCAGGTGCAGCAGCTCTGGCTTTGATTAAGCCTTTTCTGAATGGTGGAGGAAGAAACACAAGGCTACCTAGTTTGGTAAGCAATGAGGCATCCGTAATTCCTAAGCAAAATGCCTGTGAAAAACAGGGGGGAGAGGGAAGACAGTAATAATTGGAAATCCATTTCACTTGCATAAAAGTGTTAATTAGTTGTTTATCTGCAGACACGCTGCAGGCTTCACAAAGGCACACACAAGTTACAGCAATTAGTTACTAGCAGGGTCTGGGAGACTGTCTCTGTAATCAAAATTTGTGACGAAGCAGCAGCAATGAATGATTTGAAAGCAAACAGCAAACCATATATATAATATATGTGTATGTATGTTTCTTGAAAAAGATAACGTGGTTTTGTGTTGTAGGACTCGGTAGAAAAATTGACTGTCATTTTAAAAGTTGTTGTTTAAGTAACAGATACATATCTAATATGCAAGTGATACCTTTGAGTCTTTTTTTTTTTTTAACTAAGCAGTGTTCCTGTCAGTACAAGCAGACACATACCGAAACTATGCAGGTATGTATGTCAAATTTGGCAAATAGATTTGAATGAAAAAACAGAGATAGAATTGAGGAAAAAAAATGTGTTTTCAGAAAGATGTATTTAATTTTGGAATTCTAGATCATGACCTAATGTTCTTGTTTTAATTGAAAAATAAAAATAAATTCCTGAGTCCAAAGTACTCTGTTGATTTGAAGACAAATATTTTTTCCAGTTCTCACACCCAGCTAGAGTGGCAATAGATGGCACATGCTGCCAGTATCTGTCCTCTCCAAAACATAAAAAGATTTTAAGGAGAGAACGAGGGAGATACTTAAACAGAGGCATCTGGACAGCAAAGAAAAATACGTGGCAATGCTTTGGATAAAGCATTTAAATGTACTATTTCATTTGTGAGTATTATGCTGTGTATAATAATAGAATAACGCTGAATTAAACTTCCAGAACTCCAGTGGGACTGGAAGCATCCTGAAGATTTTGGCTTTGGATCCTTCTTTATGACATTTTTTTGAAAATATCTGATGGCCGGGGCAGTGAAGACCATTCCCAAAATAAAAGTGCTTCTTAGCATTATTTTCATAGGCTATTTTTGACAAGGCTGACTGATTGAAAATGATTTCCAGTGACTGGTTTCAAAAAGTGACACATTCGTCTTTTGTTGTTGTGAACCATTCAGTTCACAAAGACTAAAAATTACTCCTAGCGTCTTTTCCAAAATGTTTTTGGTCAGGAGATTAAGACAAACTGTGAGTATTGTCCAGGCTCTATCTGAGCTGTGTTCATCACAGACAATGATTGTGGCATCTTGTGTGCTGTGCTCTGCTTTGTGGCTGCCTTAACACCTGCAATCAAGGTTTTTGGAGGCACTAGAGTTAACTTTTGTTAACTGAAACCTCTCATCTCCACTTTCTGCAAGCCACCAAATGTCAACTGTTTTCAGGAGTATTACAGCCAAGAAGCCAACAGGAAGGTTTGTTAAAATGTTTCCATGTAGAAAACAGAAAAATAAGCAGAATGAAACACAAACTGCATGTAGTACAGTACAGCCTGTTTCTTATAGCTGTGTCCAGAGGTAAAGAAAATGAGACCTAGGTGAGGTCTTGGAGTACTGTCAGGAAACTGTCAGGAAACTGTTGGGAAACTTGTAAGGGCTCCTCGGAAGGGAATGAGCTTAAAGCAGCGAGGTTAACTCCTCTATGTAAGCACATCATAGCAGTGAAATATGGGATCATATGGAAGTAGCTTGCTGTAGAAGGTATTCCCCTTTCATATGCGGCAAATCACAAATTCAAAGCAAAAAGTTGCATGAAATGGAGCTGTAACTCTATATCTAAATATGTAATTCAATTATAAACTGAGTATCTCGGCCATTGGCCACAAGAGAAGGAATGTTCAATTAATCCATTTATAAAAAGAGTTCATATTGAAAAACTGAAAAATAAAAATCAAAGACCTGCCCTTAACTGCAACCCAACGCTGACAAAAGAAGAAAAAGAAAAAGAAAGGAAAAGGAAAAGGAAGAGAAAAAGATCATAACTAACATATTATTGCTTGATAGTTCTTCGGGCTTCTAATTTGGACGCTAAAACACTCATGATGTACACATGGTGAAAGATGAGACCAACGTTTTTTCCTTTGCTGACAAACCCGACTTTGCAGCTTTTCTTGAGCAGAAGACTTTTTCCTTTCAAAATAACACCTACCTAAATGACCAACCTTACAACATAGCTACTAGGAGCTAAGTTATGAATCAACAGGAATGATGGTCAGTCAGCATGAAAAAGCAAATAAATCTCAGATCCTGAAAAACAAGGCTTGTGAGAAAGTAAGGATTTAACTTTCACCTTTCAATGCATGCTTTTTCTTTCTTTTTTATAGCTGTACAAGAGAGATAAAGTCAAATAACAGCAATGAATAACGGACACCCCAGTGTCAAAAATAAAATTAAAAATACTTATGAAATCGGGAATTGGGGCAGGAATTTACAGTTGTTCCTTAGGATAAATTTAAAAAAAAAAAAAAAAACAAAAAGAGAAAAAAGAAAAGCTTACCACTAGTAGAGTAACAATCCACAGCAGGGAAGGCACAAAACTTTAAGCCATGAACTGAGGCTGAGTAAAAAGCCATTACTAAATTAGCAGAGCCGAACTTCAGTCAGCCAAGACTCCCCTTTCTACTAGTTAATTCAGACAGTCAGTCCTCTCCTCCTTGACAGCCATCTGCACCTCTTTAAGTTGTCATATTTGGTTTGATTGAAATGTTCACATAGTAAAAAAAAATAAAATAAAATAAAAAATCCAGAACTTTGAGACAGCAGGAGTCTTACTGACAAGATTTGTAAAAATCAAACCTAATAAAAATAAAAATAAAAAAAGCTCCACAAAGAAGCCAACAGATAGACATTTTATTGGGGTGGGCGTATTGAATTGCGAATTGCATAGTAACAAGTTTACAAAGGTCAGCCAACCACTTTATCCAAGATTATTGCAAATCTCACCCCAACAATTTGATAACGTGACTCTTTTGTAGCATTATGTGGAATCCCCCTCCAAATGGCCAAAAAGCAATGAATATTTTTCATGTTGGATCATCGTCCAAGCATTGCTGTAGTCTTCCTAATGTCACCACACTGATGTGTCAGTATGCTGTAAGGGAACGCTTCTGCATGGCGGTTTATCAGAGTGCCTTGCACTGGAATATTGTAACTACCAGCAGTCTTGAAATGCTTTCTTGAGTCTTTGTATTCTTGCTGTGCCATTTTCACATTCAGAGAGCTCTCTGACAGGAATCTTGCTCCTGTGCTTATGAAAACATTCAGCAATTTCACACTTAGGAAAACAATAAAAAAACAAAATACATATTCTCAACAAGTGCACACAGGAAGGCATATATGACACCTGCCAATTCACTCACCCAATGAAATACAGACACTTCACAAAAAAAGCTTGTCTTATTTTTATAAATGTCCACAGAACCTTGTAAATTGATTATAAGTTTGCATTAAAATAGAAAAAAATATTAAAGACCAAGAAATTGGAAACAGTATACTGGTGTCCAAATGAAGAGTCTTTTTTTTTGTGGGGGAAAAAAAAAAAAAAAAAGATCCTGTAAATGTCTGAACATTTTCTTCACCTAAAATAAAAACTTAGTTTAAAAAGCAGGTAAGTTAAAATCAGTATATTTCTGCATAGCAGAAATTCATTATGGTGCTACAGTACTTGTTTCCCCATATGAAAAATATGGGATATGAAATGAATGGTACCTCAGATCTACTACAGAAGACAATTCATAATACTGAAAAATCCCCGGAAATTTCAATGCTGCATGGCTGCATGTCTTAGCTTTAAAAATTTTGGAAGATTTATGAATCACTTGCAAAGAAACAGTAAAATTGCGGGTGTAAAGAAGCACTTCATAAAATCCTTGCATAATTTTTTACATATACCTAAAGAATGTGCAGTCAGCAAAGCAAAATGTGGAAATGTTAACATCTTTTTCTTTCTCATTCTAGCGTGACTTTTTCTAATTTAAACAGCACCGTATGAGAAGTTCCTCTGTTTTAAAGATGAGACAAAGGGGTGATATTATGCCTTTGAAGACACCCATGCTGATTTTTTTTTTTGTGTCCTGTTACCTTAATACAAATTGTACACAGGAAAAAGATCTCCTTTCCTATCTAGATAACTTTAAATCCCATATTTTTATTTTTTTTTTAACCTAATCAGTGATGGCCATGTCACTGTAGCATTAAATTTACAAAGTGTATGAAGATTTGTCTCTGAAAGCTTTGTACTTCCAAAATATACATTATACTTCTGGTCACCTGTTGAACTCATATTTTTCTATTAAATGTATTTGAGTATTAAATGTATTTGAATAAATTTAATTTGAATAATTATTACCAGTTATCATAACTACACTTTTTGTGTCTACAATACAAAGAAATATGGAGCTAAATTCTTCTACCACTAGGAGTTTTAACGTGATACCTAAAAAAATCACTGTGCATCTTTCTATTGGTTTCTCCGGGCTTTGACGCTGGTATCAAACAACTATTTTTAAGCGAATCTGCAGAAATGTAGACACAGAAGTTGATTATTCAATGACTGGCACATTTTAGTCAGGTGTAAACGCTGCAGTATCAATCATGATAAATGCAAAAAAAAAAAAAAAGAGTGTTTTTTCCTCACACACACATTCACATATGTATATTCTCATACCTATGGTGTCATAGCACAGATTTTGATTGTCTAGTGAAAACCTGGACGTGAGATCTGATTTTACATGTAATGTAACAAAACTTCCATTTCCAGGTAGTAACAATAGATCACAGCCTAAGGGTGAGATAATTTGTGTCTTGAGCTATCAAATATGTCTTCTTGACATATGTGAAACCCAGAGAGTTTTGCTAAGCATTTGCAACCAACAGAGCATATGAAGCATGCAAACGAACTACAGTCCACTTAGGTATGATCAGCTGAACAGCTGAAGTTCATGCTCACAGTGATCTCACCTCAAAGGTCATTAAAAAAGTAATGAAAGAAGCTCTCTTTCCCCCACTCCTATCAGCACTGCGTTTTTTAGAAGAAAGAATTGCACACACACCAAAAAAGTAAAGTCATATTTAGAAAGTTTGCATCTAAACCATCCATGAGGCCTTTCCTTTTTCCCAGTCTGAGTTCTCTTGGTCAGCTAATCCGTATCAAGTAAGATCACAAATCACAACATTTCTTTTTCGATGCATGCTATTTTTCATGCTGTCTCAGGAGCCCTCATCCATGGTTGGCTCCTCTGGTCCCATTTCGTTCTTTGTACTGGCAGATGGCTTAAACCAGGAAGAAGTGGCTGGACTTCGAATGCACGATTATTTTTAACAAATATACTGTGCACCATATATACTCTGTTGCATAATCCCCCCACCTAACCCCCATGTCTTCCTTCCCCATCTCCTCGTCGGGCTGAATTCTCCACCAGCCCCAAGGTATCTGCCCCGAGCTCACATGCAGCTGCAACTACTTGCCTTCGTGTCTGTGGCTGAGAGGGTGCACTCATTCACAGACGTTTAACTGTGCCAAAAAGAGAAGAAATTCTTCATAAAAAATTTGAGGCATAACCAAAGTTACTTCTCAGTAAAGAAATCTTGGAAAGCTGTAAACAAAAGATCATCATATCCTAACCTCTCAGCGGCTATAATATTCTTCCCAGCTCCCCCTTGATAATGCCCCATAGTTTGTGACCACATTTGGCAAAAACTTATCTTCCGCAGTCTGAAAGTGGAAGAATTTTTCTTATCTCTCACATTCATTATTATGTGATTAGACAGTAGCCACCACACTCTGTAACCCTGATGTGAAATGAGGGATTTGTGAAGATTTACTGCTGAATGTCTAAATGCAACTTGGAAATATATTTCTTTAGGAATAAACTTGATTTTTGACTTTGTATCGAGTACGCATTGATTCAGAACACTGAGGAAAAACACCATAGCAGGAAATTTCCATGCTGACAAGCTCAGATTGGTGCCACAGTTGTGATCTAATTGGGGACAGAAATGCCTTACAAGAAAGGCTTACAGGCCGGGGTCAGCAGCCCCGATGAATCTGTATCAAGGACATGAGGTGCTTGGGCAGGACTCTCCGTGTGGCAGGCAGGTACGTCTGGAGCACGCTTTGCCTTCTAGATCTGTTCCACGTTGGAAAATGCTGTCACCTTCTGAAAGGTGCCATCCATTGCCAGAAAACAAACCACCCGTAACCCCCAGCAGGGCTTGTAACACAGTGGACAAAAGACGCAGGTGGGTGGCATTTCACACAACAGATTTTGGGGAAGTGGGAGAGAGAGACAAGAAGGAGCAGCCTCAGGCACACTTCCAGGTGGCAGGGTGCAGGCCTCACTTCCAGCCATTTTGGGGCAGTGGAGAGGGAAGCCATGCCCACGTCTCTGCCTCCTCACAGGCTGCTTGGACGCATTGCCCAGTCCGGGTGGGCCGGGGCAGGCCCTCAGGGAGTACCGCTGTGCTCTTTGGCAAGTCACAGCTGTGCCCTGTGGGGATAGCAGGGGCCGTTTCAGGCAGTGCAGGATGCCAGAGCCTCACTGAAACGGTATGCAGACAGTCACACCATCTAACTTTAGCCACCGAACTGAGGTGGCTGGGAGAGGAAGTTAGTCTCGCATGGCTTCCCCTGTGGTCCACGTCCTCCACAGAGAGTTTCAGAGGCAGAGCCTAATTTAAGGAGTGGTGTTATGGAATGTGAAAACCCTCGCATTTTCTGCTGTCAGAGCTCATTAGGATTTTGCTTACAAGTATCCTCCAAGCAGCGGCATCCCAGCAGCACAGGGTCCCCGCATCAAGACACAGCACGGGTGCCCCATGCTGCTGAGGCCACTGCACCGCCCGGGCCACCCAAACCCCTCACAGCTACATCAAAGGGCTCTCCCCAGAGCTCATTCACGAGTTGTCTTCAGAGTCTGCCCGGCTGAAAAGTGCGGTGGCATTAAACTGTATACACAGATTTTTTTTTTTTAAACAAACAAAGCCTCTGAGTCTGACAGGCAAGGGCAGGGATGGGATTAGGCAAACATCCTATACAGACGGTTCCTCTTTCTGTCTGTCAGCTTGTAAGTGCTTTCTCTTCTGGAACTATACAGTACTAACTGAGCCGGAAACAGCTATTTAAAAAGTGATTATAATGTGACATTTTTGTTTGACCTAACATCAAGCCATGTGCAGCTTAAATGTCAGCAAAGCTATTTACTATCGGGGCAGACAGGCCCTAGCATGCTTAAATCTACCCAGCGTCTTAAAACTGCTTGCTGTCTCCACTCAGTGCACATGAATGACACCGAAGCCAAGATGTAAAGTATAGCGCTCCGTAAGCTGTGATGATTGACTAATATGCTGGGTGGCACAATGCATTCAGCTGGAGGCTCACAGAGAGGAAGACAAAATAATGGATAATTAAAGTCAATCTCAGGTTAGAAAGCAGAGGCCCGTGCAAAAGGTTTCCTTGGATTAGCAAGAGAATGCCAAGAGCTGGTGCATTTATTCCTGGGATATTTGAGGAGCTCAAATATTCGGACAAAAATAGCAAGTGGATTTTTTTTATTTAAATTTTTTTTTTTTAGTGCACACGATGCTTTAGTCACATGAGAGAGGAGGGACCATAGCCCCGAGCTGTCGCTGCAGATTGTGCCTTTAGCAGTCTCCATAGAGGCTGCAGCCCCTCAGTAGGGCATGGTGGCCTTGGGGCTATAGACCCACAGGACTGGTGGAGCACAGATCAGGCCGGCCAGCTGTGGCTGCCATGTGGGGTCGCAGAAGAGAAGGGAGGATTTGGAGCTGCCTCACTCCGTAGTCTGCAAAATAATAGCCCGGCGGTAGGGGAGCGTGAGGCTGCGGCTAATTGCGTGCAGCTCTCTGTTTGTGAGAAGCAAGAGGAATGAAGCAGTTTCAGGTCCTGCAAACATGCACGTGCACATACAGCTATAACGCCGCTTGCAAAGCTATATGGTATCATGAGCTCTCCCTGGAAGACAATGAACTGGTTTACAGCGGATGAAGATAAGCATGGTTATAGGTCCTTAGTGGGACTGGAGGCATATATTTGGACAGTGTTCCAGTCTGACCTCCTTCTCAGAGCCTAAAATAACAAACAAATCAGTGCGCCTTTATTTTGAAAAATGTTGCTCACAGTAATAAGGGTGGGTGGGGGAACTCAACAGGAAGTGGAGCTGTGATAAAACTTCCATTTTGTACTTTCTTGTATGTTAGAAAAAAAAAAAAAAACATTATAATTCAGAGTGCCTTTGAGGGTTTATTTTTCTTTACATTGTTACATGCCTGATCACATCTGATTTTGGAAGCTAAGCAGGGTCTGACTTGGCTGGCATTTGGGAGACTCCTGAAAATGCAGTAAACTTTGAGCTTAAACTAAACTCGTTGTATGAATGCGCAGTACCTAACAGCATGACTCTGGGAGGGGGGACAAACTAGAATATTCACTGCTTTTCCATATTTTTAAATACTGCTTTGCTCCAGATATAGCAACTGAGATAACACCATGACCAAAAATAATATCATGATTCTTAAATAACCATTTTTTCAAATTAACCAAAAAAAAAAAAAAAAAGAGAGAGAGAGAGAGAGAGAGAGAGAGAATGCTCATCCATGCTAGTTAATACTTTCTAAAGATCACAGAAAAAACCTTTGAGCAATCTGATCATTAGGTCATTAGAGATAGGAAATAAATTCTTTAATTTCTGTCTGCTTACTCAGTGTTGACAGTAGCAAGGGACTGTAAAAATCCCTTCAAAACACATTTAAGCGTAATAAGTGAAAACAGTATAAGCTTTTTAACAGAAAAGAAATGAGAGGTAGCCAGAGTATTTTTTTTAACATGGATTTTCATGTTGTTCTTGGTGTTTTCAATGACAAAGGGCTTAATAATACCATATAAAGGCTCCTTTCTTCTTGCTTTACCTTAGAGAATTCCAGAAGGTCAAGGCTGGTCTGTTATGATTTTGCTTGGAGGTTCCCAAGCAAAAGCTAAAACATTCACAAAAGTTTTCTTCATTGAAAATGTTCATCAGTCATTCATGTTAAAACAAATATAATTTTAGAAAATAACAAATAAGTAAAACTCCCTTCCTCTCTTGCTTTCTTATCAAATGTCAACAGTGTGTCCCTCTCAGATCCTTAATGGGTCTTGTGGTCCAGGGTGAGCTTTATTTTTTTTTGTCCTCCCCCAAAAACAATTAAAAAAGCAGATTATAATGAATGTATTACAAAGAAAATAAACAAAAAAGATATCCTTGAGTATCTTTCTTCCACCTCAAAACAAGAAATAAATATGATATGGGAAAACAAGGCAAGCTTCACATGCTATAAGCCTCTCCCAGGTAGCGTCTGAGATGCACTCATTCAGTTTTGCATTTCTTCTTTGTTACACTGAAATGTGAGGGATTTCTAAATCCTGATTTGGATGCATCCCCTAGCAGCGGAGAAAAAATGACAATTACTGAAGCAAGGCAAGTTGTTTTCAGTTTAGCAGGTTTTTTCTAAGCCAGGCTTGTGGTTTCATTTAAAGTTTGAATGCTTCCATTCTCTGAGAAGCCCAGTGGCTTTTCAATAGCTGAAGATCAAATGATGTTAATCAGCCAGTGTGACCTAATCCTCTAATTCAGATGCCTTTTTACATTAGAAATGTTCTGCTCATGTAAGATTGGTTTGCTTTTAAACTGACTTTTTTTCCGTTAAATGTGCTATTCTCAAAGTTCTGTTCCATGCTCCTCCGATCTGTTACTTCTACGCAAATAAAGGAAGACTGTATTTTCTTCATTTTGCAGGTTTAGATAGGCCATTCCTAAGGGTTCTGACAGAAAATCAGAAAAAAAAGACAAAGGTGTTATGCAACAGCAATGAGGGGAACATTTTTCTTTTTGGTAGCGGTCCTACAGGTCGCCTACACTGCCAATAGCTAAATCCCGTTTGCAATGTCCGTCAGCTCTGTGCATCTGCAGGTAGATGACAGATTGCAGCCACAGCGGAGGTGCTGGACCACAGGAGGGAAAACAGCCTGCTGCGTAAATGACGGTGGACATTGCCTCATGTAAGGGTGCAGCTGGGTGACCCGCAAACACAGCCTGTCAGACTTGGCAGGTTTGCTGACACTCTAACACTGGGAGAGCTCCTGAGCTCTACGAGCACCAACAGGCGGACCACCAGCACAGGTTGTGTCTACTGACCTTCACAGCAGTTTTCAGTAAGGAAGGCTGCATGAGGGGATCCTAACCAATTTGTTAGGCCACATGCATTTAACTGCATTAGCCACTTCCCCTTCACACATGTGGAGCTAAAACTTTACAAAGCCTGAACACGGCCTTTACTCCTACAGGCAACACACGGACATCTGAATTTCTTCACAAGTCCAAAGGCCAGAACCTCCTGAAACACTAGGCTCTCTGGTCAAGTGCAGTCTTCAGTGTTAATGACTAGCACTGATGAAGTCTTACCCCTTTTGCTTACCTCTGGGATGGACTTAGTCAATATTTACACATAATAACAAGCCAATAGTCAACACCATCAATGTTGACCTCCTTCCTATGAACCTTGCCTGCTTGAACTATAGAGGAAGTCGCAGCTAAAGTATGTGGCAGAGAGGAAAGAGCCCCATGGCGCACACACAGGTAAGTTCAGCTGTTTGGTCTTGTCTGTAGCATTACTCAGGATTCTTGCTAGGATTTTACTAGCTACTTCTACCTTGTTGCTAACATTACCTCATGTAAAGGAAGTAAAGGAAATAAGGCTTGGAGAAATAAAACATTTTATAGTATCTGGCAAGTGTTTATCAATCATTTTTCTCCTAAAGAGGACACCAGGGTTTATTGTTCCTGCTTAGTGGTCTGTGATACGTAATCATCTTACTATATCTAGTGAACTACACAACTTTATTCACTTATTTATTTGTTTGTTTGTTTATTTGTTTATTTAATCTGTCAGAAGATGCCAAATGAATCTAATCAATTAATTACTTTTTCCCAAGATATTTCACCAACATGGGTCTTGCAGAATCCAAATTGGCAGAACACACTAGAGGTTTCAAAATCCCAAGTGCTAGTATCGGCACTACGTTAAGTGAAGCACAAGATGATTAAGATCCACCTTCAAAGTAGTTAAAATTTTTTTCTCCAGTCATCTGGCATTTGCAGAGATGCTTTTCATAGTACTGTGCCAAGTGTGTAAAACGTCCCTTTTCCCCAGTGCTATTTTCTTAAAGAAATTAAAACATAATTTTATCCTGGCATTTGGTAGCAGCTTGTGGTCGAAGTAAGGATTTGTGGGCAAAGTGCGCCATCTCCCGCTACTAAATGATAATTACTCATCAGTAGCAAGACGAATAATTTCGCATTTCTCCTTTCGAATTGCCATCTGTTAGAGTGAAAGACGGGAAAAGAAAGCCGTCTGAGACTGATGGAAGATTAAGACTTTAACATCAATATCCTTAAACCTTATCACAATATCTTGTACGGAGACTTGGCAAATCATTGCTAGTTTCTTGATTACATAAAAAACCTGATTAAAATTGTAAGGACCTGGGCATCCCAAATTTGTTGCTGTTTTCAGGCTGCTTAGTCAAGAGTAAAATTACATTAGATTTTAAAAGAGCTAAAATCTGTACTATATTATGGTCCCCCAGCCCTACAGAAGTTGTATGTATTTAATACTATTCACAATGCATATGATTAGTACTTGAAAATACTCATGAATTATAGCTCTAGTATTGTCCCAGGGTAGAAACCTGGGAGAAAGTACTGATGGGGTAGAAAAATACTGTAAATAAGCAGTTCTGTTTGCCTAAAAATTTTAAAGAATTACAAGGGTTGCATTAAGTACAAGTGTATCTCATGTATATTTTATCCACATAAACAGTATGTTCAAATGTATGTATTTAAATAAATTTATTACATGCTGAAAAGAAGTAATTCACAGCATTATTTTTAGCTGATGCCTGGGAAATTGTTCCCCATCGGTATGTGAAATGATGTTGTTGCCGTGTTCAGCAACTGTTACATAGCGGCTTTCTATTCTTCTCAATGTTGCTGGAAACTTCAGGTCTCCAGAGCATTCACAGCTCCAAAGGCTTCAAATGGAGCAGAGTTCTTAAGTGCAATAGAAAATCAAACTGTGTATGTGGGCATGCTGAGTTTGACAGCATTCTCTAAACCTATAGGACAGCCACAGCTGGGGACTGCAACACAGCCTCATTAATGTCACAGGAGAATTGGTTCCAGAAATGCATCTTAAGGACACCGATGGCAAAGAAATTATCACACAAAACTGAAAAACATGCCTCCTTATGTGTATTGTACAAGACCTATCCATGTTAAAAAAGTGTTAAAGAAATTGCAAAAGCAAGTGGGTTATAAGATTTAAAGAGCTGTATATATTAAACATTGAATAGAAACCTTCAGAAAGGGTTAAAAGGCAAAATATCTGCTATTAGTTAGACTTAAAAATAGCACTGTTGAACTAGACACAACATCTTATTTAAAATACAAATTAAATTACTCTGCGTTATTTTTGTGTTTGTCTAAGTTCAGAAGGTATGCATCTACTGCCCAGAAACCAGAAAGAATCCGTTTGCAGCCAGAAAGACTGCAAGATAAAGAAAGCTGATGAAGCTCTGGTGGAAAGAGACCTGTGAAGGACAAGAAGGCAATCAAAAACAGCTGGTATGGATTTATGAAGGACAAATCATATTTGACCAACCTGACTGCATCCTATGATGAAGTAGCTGGCTACATGGAGAAGGAGAAAGCAAGTGGATATAACAGATCTTGACTTCAGTCCAGCTTTTGAAATAATTTCCTGCAGCATTTTCACTCGCAAACTGAGGAAAAATGGCATGAGCAAGCTGGCTGTTAGATGAACTGAAAACCTCCTGTACTGCTGAGCTCAGTGGGCAGCAGTTGATGGCTTGATAACCTTCCTGAAGGCCTACAGCAAGTTGAATACTCTAGGGGTTGTTACTAGGGCTCACATGGTTCGTTATCTTCATCAAAAACCTGGACAGTGAGACAGGACATACCCACAGCCTACTTTCAGATAATGCTAAGGTAGGGGGAATGATTGACACGCTAAAAAGTAGAGCTTCATTTCTGAGAGACTTTGAGAAATTTAAGGGCTGGGCTGCCAGAAGGCTTAACATGTTCAAGGAGAAATGTGCAACCCTGCACCCAAGGCAGAATAAGCCCTTCTGTTGGTACCAGATGTGAAGAAATGGAGCTGGGGATCAGCTCTACTGAGAAGAACCTAGGGTTATGTGAAACCCAAAGTCCAATATGAGCAACAGCGTGCTCATCCCAAAGAAGGCAAAACCACAGAGTAGGCCTACATTAGGGGCATGGCCAGTTGACAGAGGGGGATAGTTGATCTGTCCCCCTTTGCTTGCTGGTGGTGAGGCCTTGCCAGGACAGTGTGCTGCTTCAGTTCAAGTGGAGTGTTTACAGAGAAGGTCTACCAAGATGATCACAATCTAAATCACTTCCGCTGGGGGCTGAGGGAGCTGGGCCTGTCTTGTCTGTTGAAGAATGCAAGGGGTCACATAGTAGCAGCCTACAGCTACTTGAAGGGGTTTACAAATAGGACAGAGCTAAACTCCTCTTGGTAATAGTAGGCAACAGAACAACAACCAATGGCCAGAAATGGCTTGGGAGGTTCAAGGAGGATATTATTTACTTAGAAGACAGTTAACCCAGACAAATAACATGTTGTTGTACTGTTTTCTTTTGTTTTGTTTTGGGGGGGAGAGCCAGGGTTGGATGGTTTTGAGAGCTGTCAAGGCAACACTGTAATCAGACCTACTTTCAGTGGGGAGGCTGGACTATGCAATATCCAAAGGTCCTTTCCAACCAACATTTCTATGATTGTATACAAATGTAAAACTGATGTCTTCCCTTGTTTATTGTGGGAAGATAGCTTTTAAATTGTGACCAAAATGCATCTGGGCTGTATTATTTATTTGGGAGTGTGTTTAAGTATACACGGGAGCAAAAAATAAAAATACTCTGCCATCTGTTGATATCTGGCAAACTGCAGATGTTCTTTACTGAAAGCGGAATATTTAATTGCCACATTTAAACCATTGTCTGCTATTTCAACTGGTAATATAAAAATAACAAAGAAATGCAATGCATTTTGAAAAGCTACAGATTGCAAAGTGTTTTTATTTAGTGTATTTATTTATTTAGTGTATTTGTTTATTTAAGTGTATTTATTTGGTGTTTTTATTTAACTTGCAAAAGTGAGGAGAAGTGACTGTAGCCAGATTTCAGGAGTCTATAACCTTAAATCTCTTAGTGCAGCAACTGTGATAACCACACTCTTTTCTCTGAATAATTACATTAGCTTCTTCCATTTAATATGATGCTTTTTGTTTGTTTGTTTGTTTTAGGAAAAAAAAAAAAAAAGAAAAGAAAAAGCATGCTACATGCTTAAGTGGTCATTGATATGATCAGTTTTGACCAACTATGAGCTACTCACAGAGAAGGCCTCACCAAGAATTGTTGCTGCTCCCTATATCAATAACAGCCCAGCTTCTACTCCTCTACCTTCGTGGCAATTTTAAGATTTGAAGAAAAGCTTTGTCAAGTGTAGGGAATTTAATCAGAAGAAAACATACTGATGAGCAAAGATTGTGCAGCCTGTGGTTACACTTCATTTCTGACCCTTTCATCGCAACGGAGAGTTATGTGACCTGTATGTATACTTGTGTCACATCGTTGGAGTAATTAAGGCTCCTGTCCCCTCTCACCACCCCCAGTACTGCTGTCTGCCCTTTAATTATTGCTGTTTCTGCACATCAGTTGTGTGCTGGACATTACACAATGAGTGTAAAGAGGCCATTCCAGGTCCAGGTCCAGTGGACTTAAAATTGAAAGTCTACTCTTAGTCCGTCTCTTTATTGTCAATTTACTGAAGAATTGCTAGCAATTTCTGAATATGAGAAGGCACTTCTTTACTGTGAGGGTGACAGAGCACTGGCACAGGTTGCCCAGAGAGGCTGTGGAGTCTCCCTCTCTGGAGATATTCAAAACCCGCCTGGATGCCACCCTGCACAATGTGCTCTGGGTGATCCTGCTCGGCAGGGGGTTGGACTAGATGATGTTCAGAGGTCTCTTCCAGCCTCACCCATTCTGTGTTTCTGTGATTTGGGTCAGGTAATTATCCCCTTGTAATCTTATCTACTCCTTTCCTGCACATGGAAGGATTTCTTCTTCTGTTTTTGCAGCCGTGGTAAGTCACCACGTTCCCGTTATCACAGCAGTCACATCCACAAACACCCGGACTTCTCCCGTTGCTTTCCTCCTCGGCCTGAGCTGTTATTATTAGAGTACTGCTTGCGGTTAATCGATTAGCTAATAGCCACAGAGGAGCCGGAGATCTGGGTGTAAAAACTCCCCGCTGGACCTTACACCCCCGCCCGCCAGGCGGCTCTCCCCTTCCCCGGCCTTCGGGGAGGTGCCGGCCAGCTGCCGCGGCAGCCCCCCCGGGGCAGGCCGTGCTCCGCGGCCGGGAGGAAGAGGAGGAGGAGGAAGAGGAAGAGGAGGAGGAAGGGGAGGAGGAGGAGGGCGCTCGGGAAGCGGAGCGGGCGGCCCATGGCGGCGGGGGGCAGCGGGGGCGGGCTGCTCGCCTTCCTGCGGCTGCTGGGGCAGCTCAAGGTGCCGGGCCGGGGACGGGAGGGCAGGGCGGCGGGGGAGAGGTGCCCGGGGCCGGGGGGGGCCGGGGGGGGCCGGGGGCTTGCCGGCTGCAGATCCAGGTGCCTCGGAGCGCCGAGGTGGCAGCGGGGCGGAATTTGCCCACGTGTCGCTTCAAAACCTAAGGTTTCCCCCTTTAAGTGACCGCGGTGCTCCCTTCCCGCAGAGGGTGCCGCGGACGGGATGGGTGTACAGGAACGTGGCAAAGCCAGAGAGCGTGTCGGATCACATGTACAGGATGGCGATGATGGCCTTGGTGACCGAGGACAAAAACCTGAACAAGGACAGGTGAGAGAGACCCTCTGGTTCCCCTGCCTGGTGCTGCCACGGGGGAGCTGCGGGCACAGCGCTCAGAGCAGCCGTCCTGCTGAGGAGGAGCTCTTAAGGCCCACCGACGGTGTTTGAAGTGCTTTCCCCACATCCCTTCCCTCCATCCTTTGAGCTGTTTACCTGGAGAGGTGAACGGGACGAAGGCTTTTTATCACTAAAATCAGAGTGCTGAGGCTCTGAGCTGGCTTTCCCTCAAGCCAGAGACAAGCAAGCTGAAGGCATCCCGGTAAAAGGCAGTTTGAAGCAACAGACAACAAAGGCAAAGACATTCTCGGTGGATTTGGGCAGGCTGAGTTAGCACTCAGCAGCAATCGGGAGCCTCATAAATCATACAGCATAGAAGAGAGAGCATCATTAGTATTGAACGAGTTGTCAAGTACAGTATGGGATCGTATTTGCTGTCACTTCAGGAGCTGATGAAAGCAGTGAAGGCTTTCTTGAGGATTGTGCTACAGGCTGACATAGCTGCTTAGCTGCAAGCATGTTTTGTCAGCTTATAAATTGAATTTGGGGTGGCGGCAGATTACGTTCTACCTGTTACAGGGATAATGTGAAGTGCATAATGTAGGTAGCTCTTGTATGCTTGGTTTTCTGAGATGTGAAAACTACATACATTACTTTTGAATTGTATGCTGTTGTGCAAACTATATTTTTACTTATATCTATATTTACAAGCAGCAGGAGATAGAAATTGGGAATTAAAATCATGTCTAAATGGAAAACAAGGCCCTTAGGCCCTATGCAAAGAAGTGAAATGTATTATGTAAAATCTCTGTATATATATGAAAGGGATAAATTATGGGGGCTCTTAGCTTTATGAATAATAAGACATAACTTAAAATGTTGAAAAAATGATTATTCTGTCTTTGCTTTTTGTCAGATGCATACGATTAGCGTTGGTTCATGATATGGCTGAATGCATTGTCGGAGATATTGCTCCTGCAGACAACATCTCAAAAGAGGAGAAACACAGGAGAGAAGAGGTATAGACATAAGCTGTGAAACCACATCTGCCAAGCATTTTGAATGTTTTAAATGCTCTGCTGGTAGCGAAGAGACCCTCAAAGCAACCTAACACTGTCATTGGCATTGCACAAGTAGGCCACTAACACCCAAAGTTTTCAGCTTGTTTTAATATTTTTTTAACATGTAACATAACAAAGTACAAAGTTACAGAAGGAGAATCTTTGAAGTAATCACATTGATAATTTGTTCCCAAGCTAGCAGTATTTTTGGTAGCCTAAGTTAGTCCTGCTGACAGCCTTATCAAGCAGGAAGGAGCAGGGAGTAGGTTCACTGATAATAGTATGTGATGGTTAATGGCAGATGTGTGGTGCCAGATAATTTGATAGTGACATACACTGTTTTTTTGTTTGTTTGTTTTTAACAATTTGCACAGGACTCCAAACACAGGTATCATTTCTTTTTGTCATTCATTCCTGAGTGCAGTGTGGCTAGAATTATTTTATTTTTGGCCTTGTACATATCCAAACTCTTGGCTTATCGTTTCTAGTTTGATGTTTTATTTGAAGAAAATGTAAACCACTCCTTCAGTTACAGCTAGAGGGCAACATGGTGCCTCGGAATTTCTTTTGAGGCTACCATTAGCTCTTCAAAGTGTAAAAAACGTTGCAGTGATTTCTTTTTCCCCACTTTTATGCATACCTTTTTAAAACTTGGGAGTGAGGGTTATGATTAATTCTAGGAGTAAGCTTTTTGCTAAGGAAGTGGAACTTAAAGATCAAAGCAGTATTCAGTGTACTTGAAGTACTATCTTTACTGACTATAATTTTAGTTTTTTTTTTTATTTCAGTGTACTTTCTAGTGTGCCCTTACATTGAATAAAAAAAACACCTCTTTCCCTAAAGCCTTCAGGGTTCACGTTCAATAGAGGAAATTCTAATTTGTATTTAGGAAATGAAAAAAGTGTTTTGATGCCTAAGAATGTTATTTTTTTCTTCAGTATTTGCAGCTCCTTGCAGATCTCATTTAGCTCGCTAAGGGCTTTTTTGTTGACTTAGTAGGAAGCAGCATCAAGCATTAAACACTTAAATTAACTGTTAAATACTTTGCTGTAAAAATACAGTAAGGGTAACAGCTTCATGAGCTTAGATAGCTTGTACTGAATTATCCATATGCTGCTGCTGCTTCTGAGTTCTCTTTTTCCCTTTCACAACCAGCTCAGTGTAAGCTGTAGAGCAAGCTAGTCTGCTTGTGCATTGTTTAATCAGCTAGTCTCACTAAGGCTAAGGCAGCAGAAAACTAAAAGAAACAAAGAAACCGGAAAAAAAAAAAAGGCAACAAAAAAAATCCTACCTTTTTTTGGCATTACCTGTCATTTTGCCCTGCTAACATCAAATTTTGATGAAATCTGAGCTGAAAGGTGCTCCCCAGTGATGGGGAGTAGCTGATTCAGCTCAGTCATATTGCATAACTGTGTCCTACGTTTCAAGTGGAGAAACAATTATGGCATAAAACCTTTGTCTTCCCTGTGATGTTGATCGTTTCAGAAGCAGCCCTAAGTGTTGCTAGGAAAACAGTAGAAACGAGACTGATTAGCTGGGAGAATACAAAGAGCATGCAGAACAATTTCTGCTTGCTGGTAATACCATCAGTTCGATATTGTGTTAAATCTTCTACCAAAACTGTTGGTGAGCAGATGGTATTTCAGTCTGGGAGTACTGTGTTTTATTGCTGCAGAGTATTAAATGGATTTTTGTTGTCTGTTTTTCAAAATCAGAGATTTTTTAAAGGCTTATGTTGCATTGCCTGTGTCAGTAGCTGTTGTCAGCCCTACTAGTGCAAATGGGCTAGTTGTGAGTTTGGGTGAGGACAGTTGTTTGTCAGCACTAGGAATTCGGATTTTAAAGCTACTTCTATGAACTGTACCTATAATCTTCCCAGTAAGTACAAGTGTTGCCTTGACTTGTTAAATCTGGAAGGCAGAGCTATTTGACTTGCCTGTTTTGCTCTGGGCTTCTTTTTGGATTCTTGAAGATATTTTTATTTTTTAATTTTTCAGATTAGCTTTCTAGCAATTCACTTAAATGGTCTCATAAAAGATCCTCTACCAAGTGGTCCTTCTGTTCCTCTGGAAGATTTCATGTACACATGCACTTTCAAGTAATATGTTGTGTAGTATATGTTTCCACAAACTTGGTAACAGGTAATTAATTCTTCAGGAAAAAAAGTGATAAATTGAGTATATTTTCACTCACTCAAAAATGGCTATGTACAAATGGCTTCTATTTTTCAGGCAGCTATGCAGCAGCTGACCCAGCTTCTATCAGAGGACCTCAAAAAAGAAATCTATGAACTCTGGGAAGTAAGTTTGCATTCTTTTAGTCCTTTGCTAAGATTGAGGGTAACCCTTTATGCTCTTTCTGTTGACCCATGGAACTGTCATCTCTTATTTTGATCTCAAGCAAGGTAGATTCATTGGCTTTGGAGGTAAAGCTAACAGTGTGAATCAAGGTCACTTACGAATCCCTTTTAAAAGGGAACCCCAAACTTTGGCAGAATAACCAGTCTCTGCCTTTGGCCTCTCAAAGTTCCAGATGGACCTGCCCTGGGCATGGTGTGTACAACTGAAAGAAGGGTATATCTTCTGCATCCAGCACTCTTGGAGAAAGATCTATTTATTTATTTTTTATTTTTACCACATTATCTCTTTTGTTGACGTTTGGCTGTTTTCAGCTCATAATAGAGGGAAAAAAACAATGGCAACTGATTATATCTTGGAGTATTTTCTGCTTTTTATACATGTAATAGTTTATGTGGCATCCATTTCTTTATTAGACATCCCATTAAGCTAAAATATTTGCTAGTAGATTTTGGCTTATACTTAAATGTGAAGTACTGACAAAACAATAGTGCTTTTCTACAAACAGTGCTGATTGCTGGCTGGTATTGGGTACCTTAAATGTTTGTATTGGATAGTATCTTCTGTATTTGAGTGTGATTTAACTTTCTGATGTGAACTCATGCATCAGAAAATTAATTGATAAGATCTGTTATAAACTAGGGGTGATTAGATTATTTCCAAAGACTTCATGTTTGTAATTACTGTGCTTTATATTCTCCTGGCATGCAGTCGCATGAAGACAAATGCATTCACAAACTCTTGTTCACACTGTGTTGCAAACAGTTATGTTTCTTGGCCTCTGTAACCTGAAGCTGTATTTTGTGCTGGCATTCTTACCTTTCCACTTGGGCTGTATTTAAATTCCAGATACTGGCAGCCAATTTCTGCCTTGGATTATAACCACCTGCTTGTTTTGCTTCATTTTTCTTGCTGTAGTTGTGTGTTGAAGCTGGCAGCAGGGTTGGGTTTTCAGTGCTGTACTTCAAGGTAAAGGGCATAAATCAGCACAACCAGATCTAGGAAATAGCATATGTGCATTTGTTTAGTACACACTGGTTCCTTCTTCCTCGGGAAGCTGCTAAAATTGAAGAAAAGGAGTTTAGGATAGATAAGATTAGTCTTATAGAATTTCTTTTCCATACTGTTTTTCTTTGCCTCAGGCTTCTGCCTGTATAGGAGCTGATTCAGTATTCAGTTAGTTCTTCAGCATGTTAGCTTGTTATCATGCCCATTAACTGTAATTTAACATATGCATGCTTTTGATCTTTTGTTCTTTGTTTCTACCTTTAGGATAACTTATTGGTTTTGCATCTCCAGTGTAGCAGTCGGAGCGTAACCTACATAGCAATGAGTGTAACCTAAAAATCTAATATTCACATGCGGTCCCTCTAGTCTTATTTTAAGTGGAACAACTAAGTACTTTTTAAAAAGATTTTTTTTTTTAAGGCAGAAAATAAGAAGCCCATGATCACTGGGTTTGATATGCAGCTCTTAGCTAGCCAGAGGCATTTCCCTCTCTCTTTGTGAGTGAAGAAAGTTATAGCCCAGAGCTGAACAGTGGCTGGGAGAAGATCTGTTGAGACTCTTACCGAGCTCTTCCTGTACTGCTCAGCCCTACTCTCTGGCCCGTGCTTCCCTTCAGCCCTGGGAAGACTGCTGCTTTGGTTTGTACTGGTGGGCAGTCTTCAAGTGCATCTGTGTAGTGCAGGGGAGAGGTAGCAAAAAGATGCCCCTGAGATAGTTTTATTTCCCAGCTTCCTTCAGGTTATGTTTGGAAAAAAAAACATTAAAGTAAATAGGTGTGCATGCTTCAGCTCTGTCCTGCTTTTTTATTTTCAAGAACAAAATCACAGGAGTCATTTTAAAAGCCAGACTGTGGTGTTTGAAGAACCAGGTACTCTTTTTCCCAAGTATGCTTTCATTTCACATTCTTAAACACTGTGGGGAAGAAAAAAATAAGTGTTTATTTGAGCACTGTGCCCAGCTGCACATATAATAGCTGATGTTTCTTGAGGTTAATGTAAGCTGAGGTATGAATAAGATCAGGTGAGTTGTACGGCACAAAGATCAGTAACAGGTTGATACTCCCAGTTAATTGCTGGAGGTGGAAGAGACCTTTACAAGCCATCATTCTCCTCCTGAAGTTGTCCTTTTTAATGCTGCCAGAAGTGTTTGTTCTTTTCAGTGGCCCCAAAAAAAAACAAAATAGTAGAAATAAATAGAAAATAACCTTCAGTATTTAAACAAATAAAATATGGGGTAAAGTTCAGATTGAATGGAGGAGAGGAAGATAAAAACACTGAAAATAAACTGATCATTAAAATAATGATAAAAATGAAATTGAGAACTTAAAGGATAATTTAAGTTCAAGTAGAGTAGTGTATTGAACCAATCATGGCTATCAAAATCTGGATTTCTGACTTTCAAATGTAAAGCAGTAAGTGTAATAAATAAGTGCGGCAGCACAGATGGGCCTGGTGTGTACTGAAGCCTCTGGTCTGATTATCTGTGGTGAGGATGATGAGTGGGGTCAGACCTGCTGAGGGTGTCAAGGCAATGATAACTTGTGTGGAAAGAAGCCTTTTCCTGCAGCCGAAGTCAGGAGAAGACCAGTAGATTCAATAGTGGATTCAAATTCAATACAGTAGATTTAGAAAAGACAGGTGAACCTGTCTGCAACCATCACTAGAGGCAAATGGCAGCAAAATTGTTCAAGTTGCCTAGAAATGTGAACGACTCACAGATACATACTGACAGTGAATGGGGTGAGGGTGAAGATAGCAGAGAGATTAGAGGACTTAAAGTCTGAAGGGGAGGAAACCCGTAAATTAATGCCCTCCCCATCTCCTAGGAGAGAGATAAAGACCAACAGCTCAGACGGATTAGACCAAAGAGATTAAGGAGGAGTGACAGGAAAAATGTGAAGAACAACTCCTTATAAAAAGAGCAAGTGGTGAAGAGAAGTGCAAAATAGGTCTTAAAAATAAGTAATAGTAATGCATAGGCACACACCATGGTAATTCATAGCCTTAGCAAGGCATAAAAAGATCTTTATGTAGAAAACATTGTTAAATGGAACCTGTTAATTAGCTCGTGTGTCCTATAGGGCTGTCTCCATATTCTCCCTGATTCAGCAAAGCACTTTGGTACATATTTAAGTGTGATGGTTTCATTGTGATGGGCAGCTAAACACAACCAAAACTGCTCTCTCCTTTCCCACCCTCAAAGGAAGGGCAGGAGAAAATACGATGGAGAAGGGCTCAAGGGTTGAGATAAGGACAGGGAGATCACTCCACAATTATCATCATGGGTAAAAGACACTGAGCATAGGGAGATTAATGTTATTTATTGCCTGTTAAAAACAAACCAGAGCAGTGAGAATTAACAGCAAACTACAAACACCTTCCCCTGTTCTGCCCCATCCACCTTCTTCTACGTCCTCCCTCTGAGTGGCGAAGGGGAACAGGGAATGGGGGCTGCAGTCAGTCCCTGATGCTTCATCCCCGCAGCCCCTTCAAGGTCACTCCCTGCCCCTGCTCCACGCGGGGTCCCTCCCACGGGATGCCGTCCTGCCCGAACTGAGCCTGCGGGGGCTGCCCACAGGCAGCAGCTCTTCAGGCACTGCTCCCACACGGCTCCGTACCACGGGGTCCATCCCCCAGGAGCAAACTGCTCCAGCACGGGTCCCCCACGGGCGGCAGCTCCCCCCAGACCCCCTGCTCCTGCGTGGGCTCCTCTCCACGGGCTGCAGCTCCGGCCCGGGGCCTGCTCCTGCGGGGGCTCTCCATGGGCCGCAGCCTCCTCCAGGCCACATCCACCTGCTCCACCGGGGGCTCCTCCACGGGCTGCAGCGTGGAGATCTGCTCCGTGTGGGACCCGTGGGCTGCAGGGGGACAGCCTGCTCCACCAGGGGCCTCTCCACAGGCCGCAGGGGATTTTTTCCCCTTCCTTAAATCTGCTCTCCTACGGGCCCACCCAGCGTCACTCCCTGGCTCAGCTCTGGCCAGCAGCAGGTCCCTTTTGGAGCCTGCTGGAGCTGGCTCTGATCTGACATGGAGCAGCCGCTGGGCTCTGCTCACAGAGGCCACCCCTGCAGCCCCCCTGCAAACAAAACCTTGGCTTGTAAAACCAATATGTTAAGCTAAAGTATGCAAAAAGAATTTGCCCTTAAATCCTATTACATTTAATAGAAATTTACCATGTATCTAAGTGTTTTGCTGAATAGCATTCTTAAATTTGAGTGTGAAAGGGGTAACTGAATATTTATGGAGTGGCTTGTACTAGTGAAGAAAATTCTAGATCTATGAAGGGCTTCTGACACTGTTTCAGACTATACAATTTTTTCTTATAACTGGTAATCTGCAAATCTCTTCAGGAATACGAAAACCAGCATACTGCAGAAGCCAAGTTCGTGAAACAGTTGGATCAGTGTGAGATGATACTGCAAGCATTTGAGTACGAAGAGTTGGAAAACACACCTGGCAGACTGCAGGATTTTTATGATTCAACTGCTGGTATGACACTTGTGTGTACGTTTGTTGTGGGTTGGTTTCTTGTTTTTTGTTTGTTTGTTTGTTTTTGTAAAAGAAATATATGAATTGCCTTCTTTTTCTGATAGACATGCAAAGCAAATGAGAGCTAGTTATTTTATTCATTGCTCAAATACCCTAAGTATATTGGGGGAAATTATTGCAGAGTGAAGAGACCTTGCATTTATCTGCATGTGTTGAACCTGAATCTCATTTATGCCAAGTTCCTTTTACGTCGCTTTTGTCCTAGAGAGGCTCAGTTGTTACTATCCTAGGATGTGTTTAAGGATCTCCTTGTATCATCAGAGGGATGTAAAGGAGGCTTCAGTTGTTGCTGGTGCTCTGAGAGCAAGTTGTTCCTATTTATTTAGTGTTTCACAAACTAGTGAAGTAAAATTTGTTATCCCTACATGAGCTGTGGTCTTGTGTGACCTGCCCAAGGTACATGTGAGAACCAGCTCAGTGAAAAGTCTTAGGTACAGTTGTACTACTTTTTAGTCTACTGCTTCTCATCCTTCCTAAAATAAACTAATCATTAAAAAGGAAACATAGGTAAAATAGTTGTCTTTATGATTTTAGCAAGGGATTTGAACACCAGGAAAAGACTGACTACAAGTAATCCTGTCCTGGGGAAAAACAGAACAAACAAATGTATGGAGAGGACCTAACACACTGTCCAGACAATGGCCAGTGTCACCGACAAATCCCATTTGTACCTTGGTGGCTCCTTAGGGAAATAAGCTCTCTGAAAAATGATGTAACTTCAATATCAACAGAGCTGGAATACTTTGTTTTCTTAGCGGCATCTTTGCCCTTCTATTAGATTTCAGTAACTTAAACTAAGCTAGTTTCTCAGTAGAGCCTAGAGCATATTCCCTGAGTGCAGCTGTAATTGGAGTAGTTACTTGTAGCAGGATATGTAGCATAGGATTGTCCTGGTCAGGGGGCATCCCTTTTTTAGTTCTTAAATTTCGTAATAGAGCAAAAATATCTGTATAAGCTTTTTCTGGGGGGGTGAGGGGAGGGACAGGAGGAAATGACCATAACTAGTCTAATAGTTATTCCATAGTAGAAATAAAATGGGACTACTGCCTTTCTTAAAAGAATGGTTTGGACTTTATTCTGAGCCTTACGCAGCATCACTGCCAACCTTTCACACGCAGAAAAATGAGAGCATTTGTCATTAACTTTCTCTTTCTTTTATTTTGCAGGAAAGTTTGTTCACCCAGAAATACTCCAGCTGGTATCTCTGATCAACAGAGAAAGGAATAAAAAAACAGCTGCTACATGTCATCCACATTCCTGAGGTTTTCCTAAATACTGTAGCTATATTAAAATGCTTTTTGTTTTACATTCTTTGTGCTGTGTTTCCTCCAATAACATAAATAATTCTGCCAGCAGATTTTTTTTAATGTGTATTCACTGCTGAAAATCCTGAGACCACTTGGCTAGGAACAGGTTTTGTTGTTGTTTTAATAAGTTTTGATCGATGCAGCCTCACAAATAGGCTCTCTGCTGGCAAAATTCAGGTAAGTTCAAAATTTATCTGATTGCAAACAAATCTGTTCATGCAGTGCACTGACCGGGACAGGTAGTCTTGTTGTGTGGCTTCTAGGAATGTGTGGATTTAAGGACACTGCATCACAGAGGTTAATATCTGTTCACTGTAGTACTTGGAAGCAAGACCAATTAGCACATTTCTCTGGAAGCTCTTGACAAACTTAAAGATGAGATTTTCTTTGATCTGTACAAGTGATGGTGGATAAAACCCTGGTAATCTCATGGTTACGCTTTCTCGATGCATTTATTGTTCATACATTTTTTTTCTACTATGTGTTTTATCAGGGAATGGTGCTGAGGTTTACATCAGACCAGTATGCCTAACTCCCACTCACCTCAAACTGGTGACCTTACGAACTCTTGCAGAGATAACTGATAATCAAAGAACAGTTGAGATTGGAAGGGGCCTTTGAGGATGGTGCAGTCTAATGCAGATAACTCTACTTCAGTGTAAAGCTTGCCTTCCCTTGTTCAAGCTGTTGCACACCGGTAGCAATCCTGCTGCGATGTATTGGTGGAAGTAATAATGCTCAAGTACAGTATGTTGTCAAGTAAAGCTGTAGTGGTGTTAAATGCCAAAACAAGACCAGTGTATGTGTTATCATCTGTTGTATCAAGTATGCAGCAGGAGATTAGGATGATGTACCAATTACCGGATAATGAAAGTTTGCACCTGGAAAAATTATATGGTAGAGATCTAGAGCTAGCTTTTCTATCTATCTTCAGCCTCATGTCAGATGAGGCAGCATGAAAATAAATTGAATTGTAATCCCCTTTTAAGGCAGGTAATTTAGCTGAGCACAGGTCTTCAGGCACCATGACTCCAGGAGATGTCTCCTTGATGCAAACCTTTGGGCCTGACTGCATTCTGCGGCTGGTGCCTTTGGCAGAGACACAGAGCACTTCCCTGAGGGGTTGGGAGCTTTTGCCTCCAGCGACCTGCACAGTTCACAAGAGCTGCAATCTTGGGCTGGATGAGGTGTGGGATGCCTACTCTGCTCAGGGAACCTCACAAAGCAGCAGTTGTGCCCTGTGGAGATGCTGAAAGAACAGTCTGCACTTTCCTGAGCAGTAGGACACTAAATAGTAGTTACTGGTATTTGATCATCATACTGCAAGCGAGGTGGGGTGGGCCCTGCAGAGCTTTGTCCAGGGCCCAGTGTTCTTCACTATTTTTATCCCACTGAGGTGCGTGCAATCATAGTCTTCATTAGTTTGTATTGAATGCCAAGCATAAAAGCGTGCCAGATACATTGAAGGACAGGATTGAGTGCAATCTTGACAAACCAGAAAAGTGGTCTTGAAAAGATGTTTGAGAACACACAGTAAGTGCTGCCCCAGCAGGAACAGTCAGTTCCTCCAACGCAGCCGGAGGCTTTCCTGGCTGGCGATACCCAGTTCTGCAGGGGAGCTGGGGGACTGAGCACTGAGCCTGAGTCAGCAGCACACTGTTGCAAGAAAGGTAAATATTATCCTGGGAAACAGCCATAGTTTGAGTGTGTTGTGTGGGATTTTGTTTTTGCTTAAATACATCTGGCATGTACTCCATGTAACGCTACATTCCCATCTACTTGCTGCAATCATATGTCAGCTTTGGGCACTGCATTTTAATAGAAATAGGAAATTAGATGGAAAGAGGCTGGAGAAAAAAGTGCAATCAGAAAGCCTGAGCCATGATGACAAGTTGAAAGAAAGGCCAGCAGATAGCCAGTGGCGTCAGGCTTCCTAATACACTACTGAAGTGTACCGTTCACATGTAGGAAAAGTGTGCTACAGCCTGCCTGGATGTGTGACCTGTGTGGAAATCTCCTTCTCCCATATCTTTCTCGTGACCTATTCTTATCAGGATGGAGTCTACTCAGGGTGGTAGCTGTTGTAATGACAGTAACACATAAGGCTTAATATGGAAGAGAAGCCTGTCTGGCCAACCTACCTCAACTAGTTGATACAAGGTCTTTAAATTGTGCTCTTAATGAATGTAGCTAAAAAACAATTTACTGCTTTCCCAGAAACATATATATATATCTCCACACACACACACACAAAAATGAGGGCTAATTCCCCGTCCAGTCCACCACATTCTTACCTTTTACCTTTACTGACCCTGCTCAAAAGTTCAATGCAAACCTTTGTTCTCTGCTGCACATTTCTCATTTACTGAACACAGTTGAGTCATTTTTCTCCTTTGAATCTCAAAATTTTCAAAAGTTGGGCCACAGATTTCCAGGAGGAATTTCAGATCTGGATGGGAGTGAACAGATTTTAAAAACTGGAGGAATGGCAATTTATATATTTGCAATTTACCTCGATACTCTGCTGTGACAGCAAGGCTTAGAAAAGAGATGCACAGTATTGCTTGTGAATACATGGAATTAAAAAGAAAACATCACAAAGTAAAAGAGTAAGAGAAATTTATTTTTGCTAAGAATATCAATAACTTCATTTACACAAACTAAGTGACCATTAATATTTTTATTTATTTAAATAAAGTCATGTTTATGCACAAAACCACTGCAAAATAAGCTAGCAAACACACAAGAAAACTGTACTAAAGACCTAATTAAATTTGCTTCCATGCTAAAAATCACACTAAAGAGGCATTTGAGATAGATGTCCAAAGTTCTTAATGTTCTACTAGACATAAGTTAAATGACTTCTAACTTTGTGAAAACTGTAACAAAAGCCACACAGGAAAAAAAAAAAAAATCACTTAAAGCCACGTTTCCTCACAAGATTTTAAGCAGTCTGTAATGTCAAACTCACTAACACTGATTTGAAACTTTGGCTTATGCTCAAAACAAGCATCCATTTTCAAAGTAGCCAGACTGTTTTCCATTTTGTTTATACTTTTGCTAAAGTTGTGCTCATCTCAGTCTGGTGAACTGAGTAATACAACATGCAGACTGACAAGTGCTCATTAAGACAGCAAGACACTGTCACAAGTGTGCTGCTCTTTTCTTAAAAAGAAGTGCTAAAAGGATGCAAGAAAACATGCTGAATCAAAGCTGAGAGATGGCTGGCTCTCGGTGATTAAGTAGATATAATGCAGTCAGTAGAATTATGCCCAAGAATGAAGCAGGAAAAAATTTGGTGCAAAAACTTAAGCACTTATTCCTTGTGTGTATTGTAGGATACTGGAGTCAAGTTAGCAGCTCCACAATGTGGACTGAAGGCATGGCCTCTCTAACCTATGGCACATCTTTACTCAATTGTTGGGTTTGTATTCCACTTAAGGCTGTAACTTGACTGAGGCTCGTGCTGTTCAGTCATAATTAATTTACCTTCCCTTCTTTTTAAGGGGAAGATAGGGAGGAAAAATTAGAGGTTCCCCCCCGCTCTACTTCCCTTTGTAATTAGCTTATACCGTTGAGTCTTATCAAACCACAGAGAGCAAGCAACAGAACATATTTTTAAACGGAAGCTTTTCCTGCTGCAACGTTCAGCTTACATCGGCTGCTGTGATCAGCTTAATTTCTGTATGAATAACCGGGTGTGCCTTCCTGTCCTTAGCTCTGCTGACGAACGGATGGAGAAGGGCAATGCCAGACTGTTATCAGTGAAGGACAAAAAACTTTTTTGGGGCGACAATAAGTGATTTTAATTCCATTAGGAAATAGATCATGTACAGACACTCCTGATCAAAGGGCACCTGGTATGGCAGGTAGCCAGCTGGTCTACGGCCTACTGCTGGCAGCAATCTTTGCACAGCTCTAGGTCCATCTGTCTGATGTGGCACCGAGAGGGGGGTTAGAAACCAGCAGATAGAAAACACTATACTTAACTAAGTAAGAGAGACTGAGCAATTTTTGGAAGGAAGTTACATTAAAATGAAAATTATTTTGGTCACGTTATAGATTTTAGAGCGTTATGAGTCAATTACTTGTGTGTGGTTCCTATGGCGTACAAAATACCCGACGATAAAATGGCATATCCAAAATACAAATAGAAGAAATGCTTCTCCGGCACTAGCCTAGGGAGGCAATTTTCCAAAACTGACAAAACCTTGTTGCACAAATTGGGCAGTGAGAGAGGCCTAGAAACCACGGTCCAGGCAAGTCTCTGAGCAAGGCCGCTGGCCTAGCACTGGAGCTCTTCTTCGCTCTCGGGAAGCCGGGTGCCAGCGAGAGAGCTCTGGGCGCTGGCGTGGGCTGTGGAGCTGAGAACTTCTTCAAAACTGCCCCCAGTGTGACTTGTCCCACCAACCTTGGTCTGAAACAAGGCAAAGAAAGAACAGCAAGTTCCTCTGCTCACGCTGTAGCGAGTCCCATTTGCATTTCACCCCATGGCCACAGAGGGCTGGGAACTGTTTAAAGCAGGCAGAGAACATGGGTGGTGGTGGTTTTTTTTGTTTGTTTGTTTTTCTTTTTCTTTTTAAAAAGAACAAAGCTATACAAGAAGTTAAATAAAGCAACCCCTTTCCTCCACCAGCTTTTAAACGTCTCAGCCACAATCGTCAAATCTGTCCAGAATTACCATAAACCTTAAGGAACTGTCCCCTAAGTAGATTTGAATTTAGGATCCTATATCATGCCAGTGACCTTCGTGTGGTTCTTTACATGAGCACCTCACACTTGTTTTCCTGTTTTTTCCAGTTCTGCACAGGCTGAATAAGGGATGGGTATTAAAATTAACTGGTATATATACAGCGTTTTTCTGGGAGAAAAAAAATCAAATTACATTAATGGGTATGACTGTGCTCACAAGTCATCTACTTTCAAAATACTAAAGTTTGCTGAACTGGTAAATATAAGAAGTAAAATAAAAAATAAAAATAATAATAATAATAAAAAAATATGGCTGAAAGTCTGAAATACAGTTTTCCTAAACAAGAAAAAGCTTTACCTAAATATTTGGAAATGATGAAGACTATAAGAGGAGACAAAGCAGGTTTGATTGGGTTGTCTCGGTAAGAGAGCATTCTTTTGTGGTTTTGTCTTGCTGACAAGCCTGATCTAAGTTGATTCATGCCTGAGAATAGGACAGAACTTTCCACTCCATCCTAGAACTGCAGCAGGTGTTAAAGAAAAGATGGCAATTTTCCAGATTACCAGCCACCAAATGCTTAGGAAGATTATTTTAATTAAATGAACACTGTGTCCTAAGTTTCCAAAGGGTTAATCCCATGTAATCCTTTGTTTCATCAGCTAGCACAGGAGCTCGCCTGGTTTGAAATTTCAATAAAATACGGTAGTAGAATGCTCGACTATTTCCTCTGACAGTTTGAGTCACAATTATTAAAAGTTCCTGTCTCAAGAGGTAAGTGTCTATCCATTCTGTAAGTCAGCACAGCGGCTGACTAGAAAGTATCAGTTTATCCTTGATTTTTTCCAGTAACAGAATAATGTATGTATATATATAGATAAATGCTGGTAGGCCCAGAATTTGCAATGAAAATGCAGCCACTGCCTAGTAAAGCTGTTAAGTTTTCATGGCAGAGCTCATGACTGTTTCCTAATTAAAATTCTCCACAAAAGTAACATTGATTCAAACCGATCACAGTGAATGTGAAGGTAGAGACTATTCCTGCACTATTTCAAATGATTCCAATAAGGTGCATCTAAATTTGGGTACCTAAAAACTATTAATGAAGATTCATTTTCTGTTTGCATTTCTGCCTACTCTTCCATGAGAAAACAAGAATGACACAAGTCACTTACTGAATGCTTCTGGCCAACACCCCAGTATTCACAACAAACATTTAGTTCATCAGCATTCTGATTTTCAGAAAAGTTTAAGAATCAGGCACCCAGTTCCTGTTGATTTCCACGGGAAGGTAAACTAATTCACTCTCCTAAGAAAGCTGCAATCCAAAATCCACCATCAAAAGCAAATAAAATCTAATTAGAAGTTTGACTTCTAAATGAATTAAATCTGAAAGCCAGTTTTCACTGACCACAGAACACTATAGGACACTGAAGATCTGAAGCTAACATGACCAAAAATAAAATAAATAAATATATATATATATATATAAAATGCTGCTGCTAGTCTCTTGCCGAAAGCCTCTCTAGAACATTCTCCATTTTTTCAGATCACAGGAGGACCCTAGAATTGGAAGGACAGCCTATACTTTTCCCTCATAGGACTTCCTCAAGTCCTCAGAAGCCTCAGAAGACAGGAAAAAGGATGAACAGTTCTGAGACATTCCCAGTTGTTCACAGCCTGTGTTGGTGGCACCCTAGGTCCATGACTCCATCTTCCTTCCTCCATTTGCCCAAAGAAATGAAAGAAAGAGAATACAGGCAGAAAATATTTGAGAAAATGTCAGTGGGTTTGCCAATAAAGCTGGACAATGAAATGGAAGTTGCATGGAATGCAGAAGCTGACTTTAGACTCCAGACATTTTGTTTTGTCTTGTTTAACTAAAGATTCCGTGAAAGGGGATCTAGGAGCACCCTGAGCACCTGGCAGGATAAGGGCTGGCATGACAAGGAATTCCTCCAGAAGAATGCCTTGGCTCAATCAGCAAAATACGATCAGGCTCCTCAAGTAAATCACCGTGAGAAGAAACGGTCTTCAGAGCCGAGCAGTTTGAATCAGATTTTCCTCTTTCTAAGTGACACGTGGAAACAGACATCCCACCCCACCCCTGATGCAGAAACAGCATCACTCACAATTCTCCTTTAGCCCTCAAAGCAAGGTGAAAAGGCTTTGGGCTGCCTTCTCACAGGTTAGCCATAACTGTAGGAAGAATGGATTTGTGGAGACTGGAGGAGTCCAAAAGCAAGCTTGGGAGCTAAATGTACTGACAGCACTAAAAGCCCTAGAGTAGGTTTAGTGACTGAATGACTAAAAGAAAGTGCTGCACTTCTTCAACAAAGTTTCTTCTAACTGACAAGTGGTGGAAAAAAAAATATTCCACTTCAGACCTGAGGTGTTCCAGTGAGCTGCATCCCTTATCTAAATGGACATAAGTAGAAGGAACACAAAACCATAAGCAAGTGATAACACCCAGCTGCAACAGGCAGGAATTCGGATCTTTCTAGCTGCGGCACCCCACTGCAAGAATGGCTTTTCTTACAAGGAGATCGAGTGTAAAAAGAATTTTCAGCTAAGGTTGAAAGAATGAACACGAATGTGTATAAAGGTACTGAGCTCAGTCCCCAGAGGTCAGAGTTTTGTTCTAGCTCTGCCACTAGACTTCCTTGGGATGCTGCCTCCCACCTTGGAATGATGTTTCTGTCTCTGACAGGGTGCAATGGAGATGCCATCACCCTACATTATCATGACTTAAAGCTGTCAAAGCAGACTATCTCCTAATAAAAGTGAACATGAAAAAGCTGAAAATGATAGTGCAGCTCAGCACTCTTTGATGCACATGCTGATTTAGGAACGTGAAAATAAATCAAGTTCTCTACTGCTCTGTATTTTCCTTAGACACTGACTGGCAAATATTACCTGCTGTATGATTTCACAGAGGTTTGGAAAGACAGACCTTGACCGTGCACCTGCTGCTTCGGTTCTAGCGGTAATTTGCATTTTATGTAACAAGGAATGCCCCTTCCCTGGTGGATGGCCATCTTCTTGCCACTTTAATATTGTACAAATTGTAATGCCTGCTGACATTAATCCAGTGTTGTCAGTTCCCCACAAAATGAGGTGATACATTTGGCCCTTGATTACTAAGAGACTGTACGTAAAATGTTAGAATCTTTCTATAGCAGGAAAATGCCATTTTGTGGGCACACTTATCAGATGAATAAGAACCATCAGGGGACAAAAACTCTTGTTCCCACTTTTGATGCAAGTTTGCCATTCTCTGTCCTGCCTTAACAAGTGTTATTAGTGATGCCTGATAACTTTCTCATCAGATGTTTCTGTCCCACAGCACATACGTTAATATAGTTCTGAAATTTTAAATACAGATAAAACATTGAATCAGAGAGAAAATGGACACCTGCATTAAGGAAAGACTACTTCAGTGCTGAGAGCATAAGTGGTATGACAAACCAGAGCTACATGATAGCTCCCACACCAGCTGAGTCAGGGGCACTCAGTGAGTACATCTCTAGCGCTGCAAGCAGAGTAGCTCCAGCCAGGACTTCAGTTCAGTCTGTAGACAAACAGCTGTGTCTGCCTGGCATGGCACAGCACAAAGCTCATGAGACCACGCTGCTTTCAAAACTGGACCCTGCGTCTCCACATGGCTCTGCCTCACACAGCACAATCAACCGTGGTTACACCTGAGATGTCTCTTCTTTCCACTTCAATATGGCCATATTTTTGGCATTTTTGAGACCGCTCGTTTACTTTGGCAGGCAACAGAAGTAGCTTCACAGCAATAAAGCAGAGAAAGAAGATTTTTCTGATTTGTTTTCACTTTCTAATAGTGCTTCTGAAGTTGCATGATATTTGCATGAAATTCTTGATTCAACAGCAAATTCAATCACCTTCCTGTCCTGATAGGGACAACTAAGCTGTCACACTTCAAGCATAGCCATATAACTCAGTCTTTAACCATTACCTTAAGGCTTGTGACAGTGGTCTCAACCTTCTCTTCGAATGACTTGAAAGTTGGAGAATTCCTAAGAGAAAAAGAAAGTTGAAGCAAGTCAGTTGTAAATGAGGTAATTATTGTTAAATAATTAAATAAAGTAAATGTTAATGAGGTAACCTCACAATTTCTTCAGTTTTCACCAAGCAACAACGGACCAAATGAAGGCTGGCTGGCAGCACAGATCTGTAGACTGATAGCTTATGAACAGTCGCAAAAGCAGAACCTGCCTAGTAACTGAGACCAAGCAGTGACTGGCCTGCCCATCCTCTGATACGTTTTATTATGCTCTCAGAAGGAAGAACCAGAGAACAATCGCCTAAATGTTCCATTTCTATGGTTTTATCTATTTTTGCTTTGCCATAGTGCAATTAACAATTTTTTTCTTCTGATAAGTTTATAATTAATATGACTAAAAAGATGGTTGTTCAAACTTCAACATTGCAGAGGCTATGATGATGGAGATTAAAACTACATAGGAAGTGGGTCCCAAATGCCTTTGAGGAACCTCGCCCCCATCTGTGATATTGTGACCTAGGTGTAAGCTGTTGCTTTCAAAGGAAGACTTTAGGGAGGCTGTGTTCCTAGCGTGTCTGTCTAACAAAGCTAAGCTTTGCTTGGCCTTCACTTCCCGTTGAAAAGAACACAGCTCTGCTTGTGGGAGAACTGTGAGCTGAACATATCTTAAGAAGAGCAACAGCTGTGATTTTCCTTCTTAAAGCATGTGACATACTTGGTTTGCTAGCTTGCCTTACAACCTCATTCTTTTCTCCATTACTTGAAACATAGCTTCTCTCTCATTTTAAATGCATGCAACTTTTTTTTTTTTTGCATTTCTTCCTGCAGGCAGAACACACTGACCACAACTATTATCTGTCTTAATATTATGAACATAACATATACACTGTTCTAATGTTCTCAATTACAGCAAGCTTTGTGCTTCATGATTAGTGAAGAGTCTGCACTTCAGAAACTGCTGTCCAGCAGGCTTCCTCTTATACTTTCTTCACCAAACAAAACAAAAAGATGTCAGGAACTACCTTTCCCTGTCAGGTGCTCATCCATACACCTGTGCCATCCACGGGGAATGGCAAATGCAGCAGCCTATGGTTTACTCTGCAAAATGATGAAGCCAATGGCTGCTAAAACTTGCATGTTCCTGTTTGCATGCACTGGGAACTTATCAAGAGCATGGTAGTGACCTCTATTTCTGCAAACACATTTACATCATATCCCTCATCAGATTAGAGTTAAATTGACTCTAATTTAAGGACAGGGCAAGCAGAAGCCAGTTGGAAAAACAATGCAGATTTACTTTTTTTTCTGTTAAAGGGTCAAAGGGTCTCTGCTGAAGGGTCAAAAGGACCCTTCAAGAAATTGTTTTATGATTTCTGTTTGACCCATGGGTCACTCTGGTGAGTGTTTGCCTTAAACTATTCACCTGCCAAAGCTGAACGAAGTGGCATCCATTGTGTGGTTAGGAGGTTTGTTTTCCTCATACGCTTGGCAGGGAGCCAGAATATTAATATATTTAGAGACTGGGAGGATAAAAAGGAAGCTGGATCCTAATTTTATTGAAAACAGTAAGAGCTTTACTTGAAGAGGCATTGATATTTGGCAACAGTCAAGTAAAGCATGATTATAGCCATTAAAATATAGAAAGCACTCATAAAATCCCTGCATAGGAGCATGATCCAAAGCTGCTGGAGTGGAAAGCATCGCTGACATTAATGGGCTTTGGATGATGTTCTAGAGACAGCAAAACAACTGAATTTCAGATTCAGTAATACAAATCCAATAACACTCAACTACCCAAATACATCTCAGAACTGCTCCGTTTATTCAAAAGATCGAACAAGAGGTTAAGCAGTTAACGCAATTAAAAAAAAAAAAAAAAAAAAGAAAACCACAGACGGCCAGTCCTACAGACCTTATCTACGTGAATAACCTACGTGAATAACCTTAATTGATTGAAGCCATCTGACTGAGAAACTGCATTATTAGGATCAAGGTATGCAGTTCCCCCCTCATTACAATGCTGAACGTCAACATAGTGAGCACAATATGGGTAGCATATTACCTCATTGCAGGCATGCTTATGGAATGGCGAATAGAGTAACTGTGGGATGAAAGCAAAAGATATGGAAAAAAAGCTGTAAAATCCAGTTTGCAAAAAGATCACAACATACTGTTTTTATTTTTTGAATATAACTATTTTTAAAGTTCACATAAGAGTACTGGCACTCCACTCCCGATGGCAACAGCTTGTCAAACTTACCTGTGAATTCCAGCTCACATTCAGCACTGAAGATCTTGCCACCACACTGTCAGGTCAACTGAACAGCAATTGCATAGGGCTCAAAGAATAATGAAGTTCCTGGCAATATCCGTTTAAAGGACACAGAACCAACCCCGCTATCTACACAGACATGCAACCTACGACAGAGGAACGGAAAGCTACCTTCATGTTCCTCAGTCACAGACAATAAGCTTTGTGCTTGGTGAATGCAGCATGCCTCAGGTCTGTGAACCTGATCAGAGCTGGTTCAAAGCAGTAGGTAGGCAGGCAACTGCCTGCCTCTGTTGCATGTAAAATGCATATAGCCAAAATGGACAGTACTAGCCCCCAGTTTGTATAGCCTAACACAAGAGGTTTTTTCAACAGAGAAGCAAGCAAGCCACTCAGCTGTAACAGTTTCCTATCTCTTGTGGGATCACCAAGCATAGAAAGCACTGTTCTCCAAAGCTCTCATCCACCTCTCCTTGCCACGCTCTTTTCTTCCCTCCTCAGACTTCCCAGCAGTGTGTGTATCAGGATGTTGGAAGGCAGAGGATGGAGTCTCTACAACACTCAAAAAATCTCCTAATCCTCTTCTGCACCTCTACCCCTGCAGCTGGCTTCCCATCCTAACCTCTTGACTTAACTAGCCACATTCTTCTACCTGAGCCACCAAAGTCAAATCTGCTGTCCTAATTTCACTACTGCTGGAAGCATCAACACTGTTCTGAACAGTCTTTATTTGAAGTGCAAGAACTGTCCGTAACTACATTTACATCTGAACATGTAAGTTGCACACTGCAAGAGTATGTGCTGTTTCCAAAATTCATGTGTGGCTACTTTCAGTGTTGAGTGACAGCTGCAGCTTGGTCTGATTGAAAAAAGTAAGAGCGTTAAGGGACAGCAACATTTGGCGGCAATCAAGCAAAGCATGATCATAGCATTAAAAATGAGAGCTCTCATATAAACAGCACGTTTGTTCTAAACTATACAAATTCAGAGAGGCACTGTGTTGATAAATACACAAAAGCAATTTTTTTTTTTTTTTTTTACAGATTCAGGGCGGGGGGAGCTATTTGGCAAGAAGGTGCGACAGAGAGACTTATACGAACTGTTTTCTGTTGTGTGCATGCCAAGCTTTTGCTAAACTCAGATAGACAGAAACCGACACCAGACAACACAGTTTTCATGTTCAATTTTTCACATCATATTTAAGATTTATGAAAAACTAGCCCAAACATTTCATGAGTGCAGATCTTTAACAATTCTAGTTAATTGAAACAAGCATGCTTGTCGTGTTAGTCTTATAACACATGATGAACAGGTAGAAAATAAGAGTTTGGAAGTATTTCAGCATACACTGCTCCTCTTCTAGCAGCAAAACATTTCAAATATAAAGATCTGAATAAGAAGATTACACTGTGCCAAATTAAATTCGCACAGCTGAGAGATGGCATGTGACAGATGATCTGAATACTAAGTGAATATTTTACTAAGTTCATCTTTTAATTTCTTTAAAAAGGTGAGGATGCAAGTTGTAAGAATAGTGACAATACATATCATGTTTTACTGGAAACTTAAAATACTAATCTTTTTTAAAGACATCCCTGTCTGTGATGGTGAAGGATTTCAGGGGCTCAGTGCAGAGGCAGAGGACGGAGATCTTTCATGACAAATATTGCCAGATACTATGTTTTGTTTCATGTCAGAGTGAGATAATAAGGTCAATCTATACCACATTTTGAAGTTTTCTCAATGAAGTAAGAGCCCTCATTAGGACGACACTTAGCTGAACAGAGAAGTTTTTCTCAAGCTGCCCCATGCACTGGCAGCACTACCAGGCCAGATGGACTGCAGGCACTCAGGGCTGTTCAGCCTCTCTGCTGGGTGTACTGACGTAAAGCCAAACTGCGTATAGAATCTCTCAGTATACATAATTCATCATATGTCGAAGTGCTTTACAGCATCAGTATATTTAAGCTGCAAAAAATACAAATACCGTTTGTTTTTTTTTTAAATTAGGTTAAGAATCAGTCTTACCACTGGAAATTTTCCCAGGGCTGAAGACTTTTAAACAGTCAGCATGTAGGCTTCATGACTAATGTAATTTTGCTTATTGATGAGGCGGTAATTTTTTCTTTTAAATAAATCTTTACAAAAATGTGCTGGCTGAATAGAAATTTTGTGGTGTGCAGAGTTCCAACCTCTGACAGAAAATGATGGTTAAGAGAATGGTATTACATATAAGCAGGTTTCCCCAAGAGCATCTTTTGAATGCATTCATTATTTGAATTTGAGACTAATCTACTCAAGAGCAAGGCAAACATACTCTAGCCACGCTGTCCAGTCCTTTCCTCATTATACTCAACATGCTGTAAAAATGAGGCATTTCACTTTAAGTAGAAAATATTTTTATCATACATAACGAAGTTGAAAGGAGAGAGATTACTGTATTACATTCCATAAAATAAATCCTGTTAAATACAGAGGCAGTTTTTGAGGACAATAATGTGTCTTACCTAATTGAATGCGATCTTTGGTGGATGCACAAGAAAAGAAAGGCAAGAGTTAGAAGTATTATGAAAATGCAACAAAAATTTACATATGTATCTGTAGCATGCCAAACTGCCCAAGGAGAAAAAGAAAATCATTTGCATCCAAATCTTCTTGCTGGAAATCACACTAGGCTGTGGATCCGTTCAGATTCCTTCAAGGCAAGAATTTTCACACACTCCTTCACTACACACAGTTGTATATCCTCTTCATTAGATCAGATTTAATCAACGTTAACTGGTTTCCCTCTCAAAGTCCTACGTTACCCTCATTAAGGAGGAAGTACAGGCTAACTGGAAATTTACGTGTACATCAGCAAATGTCTTCCTCACTCCTCCCTCTACATTTTTTAATCATCTGAGTTGAGATAGATACAACGAAAAAATAAAAAACTTTTTAATTCCTAGAATTGCATTTTCTAAAATACCTCTTCCTTGTTTAAATTAGTACTTGAAACACTTCGACACTGTTTTCCAGCTCACAAGAAACTTAATGAAGGTAGCGGAACTGGGACAGTCACACTGATACGCAATATTTAAAGGATGTCATTAAGGTGCCAAAGTCAAGAAATGATGAGGCAGACAGCCTCTCCTTCATCAGTGTATTATTGATGTAGCCTTAATTAACGACCACTTCAAGGCAACACCTGCCTCATGCAGCGAGCCAGATAGGTGGCACACGCTTAATGAACATTCTTCAATAGTTATTCTTCACATCCTTTTCCAGTGCGTGGTGTGATGCGTTATTTACTGCACACTATTCACACCGTGCTCTGAAGAAAAGCACGGATTTCTTCACAGTTATTTACAGGGCTCATCACCATGTACACATGCACTTCTCGTACATATATGGATTTATCTCCACAACACGTTTCTGCCTAGAGCAGCTTCAGCAATACTGTTGCCAGTCATAACCTTCTTCTACTACCTGCTGCCTCCCAGTACCAGCCACCCCCTGCTCCATGCTAACACAGATATTTGCACAGCCATGTGATAAGGGAATCTGTGTTACTGCAGAGCTCTAAAAATCAGCTTGACTGAAGGGGCAAGTGACAGTAGAAATGAGAGAAAACAGCTGTTTCACCTGTCACCGAAAGAAATGCTTAGGAAATTACATTTTGAAACAAGATAATATCATCATCTCCTTTAGAGGGGATATTAAGAGACACTGAGGTTTAAGGATGATAGCTTGGTGTATGACAGCTACATATTTCAGGGAATTTAGCTCTCAGTGACTTCAGCAACAGTTTTTAAGTGTCCGGAGCACCCCTAGGTGATGGAAATGCACAAAGAGAAGGCACAGCAAGCATCCGCTCCCACAGCACTAAAACAGGTTAATGATTCCTGAGCCATCTTCAACAGATATTGGCCTAACCTGCTTCTAAAAACATCCAATGTGAGAGATTTCACAGCCTTCAGAAGTAACCTGTGCCACTGCTCAGTTTCATAGCTGAATGTTTTCCTGAACTTGCACATAAAACTTACTACATTACTACATTCTCCCTCTTCTTTCTTTATTCAGTCCCATTTTTCTATGCCAACTTGTTCACATACTGTCACTGGCTGTATTTTCTGAAGCTCTGAATATTGCTGCGTTATTTCTCCACATTTCTTACAGTTCACGTGCACACCCTGCACTGCCCTGGATACTCCAGCTGAGACCTTATCTGAAATGAGCAGAGCAGAGCAATCCTCCCCCAAATCTTGTAGGCAACACTCCTGTGGAAGCTGGAATTAAGTTTGTAGTAGCAAAAGTAGCATGACAACATTGAATTGTGTCACATTTGCGAGCCACTAGCCTAGCACGTACTAGGCCCTTTTCTGCAGAGCCAGTGCCCAGCTGGCTGGTCTGTACTCACCATCTCTGTGTTTGATTTTTTGCCCTCTGTCAATACAGTACCTTACTTTCCTTCATCAGTTTTTATTTCAGCATTTAATTTTGAGTTCTACTCCTGCTGTCTAAAGTTGCCTCGATTCCCTCCCACTGCAGTCATCTTGGGGTTAAGTGCATACATGATGCCATCACCTAAACCAGTAGTGAAAGTGCTGAAGAGCAACAGACTCAGGACAGATACCTGCATAATCCTATATTATGATGAGACCTCTTCCCTATTCCCTGAATGTAATTTTCAGCTCCCTATGCCCTCTTCCTGCTAAAACAGTAACACTATCCTGTGCCTCCACTCCATCCTCTACTACAGGTGGTGCCAGTTCAAAATAATCTTGACAAACCCTTTTTTGCTTTTGTCATTGTGCTATCTTCTAGATGTTTAGAAGGCAACAGGTTAATTCTTTCCTCCAGTATCTGGTTTGCATTTCCAGAACTTCCCTTGTCCCTTTCCAGAGGGATGAACTTTGCTTTCCTCCACCACTCTGGGACCTCCTGTGCTTTCTCTGTTGGCTCCAGTCTTCTCTGAGAGGCACATTCATCTGCTTCATTCACACCACCAAGCTCTTCCTGACTGTCCTCTGTCTCCTTCCACATGTCCCTTTCAGCTGCTGGCAGCACTGAGGAATTATATTACCTTCATTCATTTTCAGAGTTTGCTTATCCCAGGCAACGAATTTGAAAGAGGTCTGCGTGATCATGTTATTAAAGAGAATGTATGAGACAACTGAATGAAGGATGTATAAGCAGTATAACTGCTGACATCCTAATCTGCATGCATGCCTTTGTTAGCTTAGTCTTTAAATGCATTTACTTGGATAGTAATGTAAGTGGTAGTGTACATATAGTAGTAATGTATGTAGTTTCCTTATTTATTTTTTCTTCTTTAAAAGAAAACAAAAAAAAATCAGAAATTCTCCCACTTGGTATGACGACTTGTTTCTAGATAAGCCATAAGCAGATCTGAAACTCTTAGACCCACACAGACAGCTGTAGAGTAGTTCAGTAGTATTGCAGGACAAGATCCAAAGTTCACCATTATGTAAAGGAGCTGGGGGTAAAGACCCTCAGCCACATATCACATCTGCTCAACACAGCAAGAGACATGTTGAAATGTAATAACATGTTGAAATGTGTAACCTCTGCTTCTTAGAGATCTAGGCCCACATTGCTGCCCTATGAGTGACCTGGGACTCCCCTCTTCTCCTTTGCCTTCCTTAACCATGTCAGAAAATGTTCACAGAGATGATAAGAGCTGAGAGTGGAAGGCAAGAAAAAAACCTGATGGCATCAGAATGACTGTAAGCTCTTTCAAAACAGTCACCACCCCAGGCAGGGGTAAAGGCCAAACACATCAGACTTCTCAACATATGAGGAATTACGATGATCATCTGGATTTTAGAAAGCAGTTTCAAGTGTCCATTCTGAACAAAAGCAGAACAGGGATTAGCATCTGGATGCCACTGGTGAGCATCAGCCTTAATGCCTAAACAATAGAATTAAGCCAGAATCTGATGTGTGTTTAAACCAGCATTAAGGGATGGGTTCATGATAATCCATATGCATGATCACTGAAATAAAATTGTATGGATTAGCAAAAAAAGCAAACAATGAAACAAAGGATGCGTGCCTCCTTACAGCTTATTCCTCCAACCATGGCTAGCGCTGGAGTGGGAGAGGAGTAGAATTTAAACACGGCCATTTATGTGATAACATTTACAGTGTGACCCCTCACAGAACTGAACCTGCACCAAGATCTTCCACCAGTTTCATTACCGGGGTGAACATACAAAGCGTTACTCCAGACTTAGGCTGTTCAGCAGATGTAGAACGTCCGGTTCATGCCATGCTTTATGTAACACGGGGACACTGGCTATACTGCTTGCTTCTTCATTGCCATATGTCAAGAAAGCTCTCATAATTGAAAACCTAACTAAAAACAGCATGCTTCCACAAAAAATGGCAGTGCTAGTAAGTTCAAATTTTCCTGAAAAATGTTTTAAGGTAATCATTTTGATCAAATTAAGCTACTAGAAACAAGCTTCTCAATTAATCAAAACATTTATGGACTTAGCTTCTACTTTGAGCCCTTGGCTAAAGGGCTAATGAGTTAAATACCACCCATCTGCTTTCCACGTGCTAGTCAGAAGTGTGATCACCATGGGGGTAGGGGCTGGCATTGATAACTAGGTGAAAGAAAGCAGCCATTAAGGGAAATATTAAAGGAAAAATGTCATTTATTATGGTGAAAACATTTCTGCCTTTGGAGAAATCTCACATACTATGCAAAGCACAAGCAATAGGACCTGAGAAGTACTAAGTTGTTAGTCATCCTTCCCTCCAGCACCAAGAACCAGTGTTCTAGGTATTTGCACACCAACTCTTTGAGCACTGCTGTAGGATCCAAAGCATTGAAGCAGCAGCAGAACCTGTTCACTGAGCATTGGCCTTGTCTTTGTTATATGAGGAAGTGTTAGAAAGAGCACAAGACAAAACAGAATAGATGTGTGCCACATGCCACTTCTCATCATGAATTTCTCAAAAATACACAATACAACTGTGAAAAAAGGGAAGGCAGTAAGAAGAAACAGAGGCAGAAAACAGTATTGTGAAAACAACTCATGCAACTGGAACCTCAGCCTGTAAAGAAGGAACTGAACAAAATGATAAAACCTCAGGGAATCGTTAATGACATGAAGGACAGCAGTAGTACTACAATATTTCAATATTTCTCACAATAGAAGAGCCAGAAGGCAAAGTAAAGACCAAGTAGATTCAAAATAGGGAATGAATGAACGAATAAACACACCTCACACACCTCTTTATCACATAACTATCTGTTAATCTGGAGGGACATGAGGTGTTATGAATGTCAAAAGCTCTTGCAAGTTAAATAAATAAATAGTAAGTTTATGAAGAACAACCTGTCAAAGACTTTTAAATGAAAGCTTCCACCTCTGTTTCAGAAAATTTTCAGCTTAGATTGCTGGATGCCAAACAAATGTACCAGGAAAATGTAATTGCACATTTTTTTACTTTTATAACCTTTCCTAGGCATATACTATCAATATCTGTCTAGCTTTATTAAGTCAAAAAGTTCTTAGCTTATGTTCATAAACTGGTTGTAAGTCACTCAATAGATTTCTATTTTAAACTGTAATGTGGAAAAAGACATTGTAAAGCAGATCATACCATGATGAAGTTTTTCCTTTTTTCACCTGCGCCTATAAAAACAGCAATAATTCTCTAGAGGGTGTGTTTAGCTGTATGTAAGAGGCAGATGCGACTCTAAAGATTCCTGAAGATTCAAAGTAAAGATGAGAGTGGTAAAAAATCCATTTGCATTAAAAAACAAGAAAGTATTTGAAATACTGTAAAATGGATTCACACAGTGAGAATTACCAAAAAGTGAATATATACCATTATTGTTAATAAATGAGACCCTAATTCTGCAGCTCAGACAGTATATTGTAGTTATTCAAGTCCATTTATTTCATCACAAAAAATAAATTCCCTGAAACACCTGAGACGAAATTCTATAATGCTGCTATTAAGCTGAAAACTTACGTGCTGATTTGCAGAGTACAATTTCTTCATTTATGATTTCATTTTGAGGAACTTTAGATTGAACACTTTTAAAGATATACCAACATATAAAGCTCAGCTTTTAAGTTGTACTTAAATGGGAATTATTCCCCTCAATTCCTGTTATTTTCACTTTTTTTTTCTTTTTTTTTTTTCCCTATGCAAACAGAATAAAAATTTGCCTCCTATTTTAGGAGGCCTGGACTATCAGAGTGAAGCTCAAAGGCAATAATCAAACGCCTTTCAGATAAGTAAAACATTGAAAGTTAAAAACACCTAGAAACAAATATATGGAAAGTATGCAGATAGTGAGATACAGATAGAAGAAAAAAAAAAAAAAAAGAAAAGACAAGGGAGTAAGAGTTTCCTAAGTAACAAAGCCCGTCTTCAGGATGTGGTACTACTTTTGTTTTATCTTTTGTACACTTGAAAGAGCTGATATAAAACAGTCTGAAATGTTTATTTATTTATTTATTTAATATTATTTATCTTTCCAGGAACAGCTCCAAGGCAAGCTTGTTTTCTTCAGATGATCTTTGCCTCCAGAATCTATGTATGAATAAAACAGGGTTAATAAAGATCTAACTGCAGTATTTAGTATTTTATTTGTATATTTCCTTGAGCTTGTAAAATTAAAATTATATCTTCATTCATCGTTATCCCTTCTTTTTGGTTCAGAACAATTAATGTTATAAACTACTTTAATTACAAACTACTTGAAACTTTAGAACACTAATGTAGGTGGAAAAGAAAAGCTGAGGAGAAAAAACATAACAAGTCTGTCAAAGTAAGAACAGAGAAGAAGCAGATCCTTGTACCTCATATCTCCGAACTTCTTGCTGATAGCAGTTCCTACATTGCTGATAGCTGCTGTTGCTTTATGTCCTGCATGGCTCAGGGTCTCGTGTGTTTTCTTGTAACTACAAAAACAGAGAACAGAAATAATAAGTTTTTAAAAAGAAAGGCTATAATCCCCTGCTATTATTTTTCCTTATTTCTGCATCTTAAAGTCCCACCCATCAAAAACTCAAGAAAAATAGTAACTGTAGCACAAATCAAATTACAAAGTTGCCCACTTCTGCACAGCTTTGTAAATGCAGTTTAATCCTAATGCAAGCAAAGCACTCTTCAGAGCAATCCTTCATCCTGTCTGTCCCCCTTGAAGATAACATCTTCAGAGAGGGTAAGCACAAGCTGTTAGAAGCAGAATGGAGTGATTTGTTGAATACTTGTTTGATACAATTTCTGTAAATTTACATCAAATAAGCATTCTCTCAGCAGACGCTGACTTTCTGGCACAACCTGCACTCTAAAGCACAGAAAGAATCAGCTAACATACGTGCTCTTCCATGCATACATACACATTAGATACATCTAAAAGATGCACTTCAAAATTATTTATTGGTATTTCAAATTAGACAACATAGATCAAATTTGTTTCCATATGCTACAATTCTACCTTTATATTTTTTATTTTTTAAACGTAAAGGAAGAAGGTTTTAGGAAAGAAAGAAAGATGAAAAAATCTAGACAGTGAATGCATATTCTAAATAGCACCGATCACTGATTTGTTTTTTGAAGTTACTCATTTCATGCATAGCATATACATTCAAACACAAAATCATCTTAATTTACTGATTTGGACTATATGCTCCAATCCACACAGATCCTTCAGTACAGTTAAGTCGCGTTCTCATAGTAATCAAGCTTTTCTGTACACATGCCTTTTTTTGCTCAGTAAACTAACTGAACATGTCAGAGATTTCCTTCCAAGGAAATCATCTGGCACTGGGAGCAGTGACACAGACAAGTTCATAATTAGAAGTACTGGCCTAGTAAGAGAAGGAGAGCTTATTACAATCAGTCTTGTATCCTGTGGTGCACCTTGGCAGACAAGGACTGCAGAAACGATCATGAAAAATTCAGAAGTACAACTCCTTTGGTCCTACTTCTCCTTTGAACAAGTTCCGTAAGATTGCAAATGTGTACCAAAATACACCAGAGATTAATACAAAAATCCCACTGCCTAATTCTTGCAACAGAAACAGAGTATTTTCTTCTAACTTTTAGATATATGAATGCAATATAACTTGGTAGAGATAGGAGGAGAAATAAGAAAAGATTAACATTTGCAATAAGGCACATCACATTTTACGTCAGGCCCTTTTAGCCCTGGTAGTACCTACAGCTGGAAGTCCACCAGTGAGGCCTCTGCTGTACAAACCATGGGCTAGAAGGCAGATACCAGGTAATGCTTTACTCTTTCAGACAGAATTCTATCAACCAATTTTTTTCCCCAGCACAAATACTTTGATTTTATGTTCCTAACCCCCAAAATACCTTAAAGACTGCCTAACAAGTTCTAAAACTGCCACGTGAAACGTGTCAATCTGTGAAGGTGCTCGTCTCTGTCTCCACTGACTAGAACGGAAGCTTAAAGGAAGCAGCTGAGGGTACCAGATCTCCAGAAACCAGGAGTTTGTTGGATGACTTGAATTAATCTCAACCACTAATGCTGAATGGCAACAAAGGCTAAAACATTGCAAAAGTAACAGAGGGAGCACAAAGTGTAATTAGAAAGGAAGTAGCGCTGGTTATGCCCGTTTTCTCTTTTTCAGGTGCAGAGCACGAACAAAACCAAAGAGATGTTTTTTACTGGGTCTCCTTTCTCCTCAGCCTTGCTGTTTTTCACAGGACACAGCAAGGTTGCAATGTTCTTATTTCACTGAGGCCTCGTTCTCTAGCTTGATTGGTTAAATCTCTGTCATTTTCTTGATGTCAGTGGACATACTCTCATCTCAGAGAGTGGAATGAGACCCTAAAATAGATGCTGATGATGCCTCACTTGAACTACGAACGTAAGTGTTGCCTATGCGAATAACTAAAAAAAACAAAACACCTTTCCATTACCTGCTAGTTTATACATATATATGGGCATTTGTTAAAATGCCCACGTTATTGCATACATGCCTTTAAACATCTTCCTAAAGAGGTTTCCAAATCTATTCAGCACAGTTCTGTTGATGACAAAAATGAAGGCCAAGATTTGACTTCCAGGTCTAAAAGGTCCTTGGTAGCAGGGCAAAGCTCGTTTCACCTATGCTCCATCCAGTCTGGTCACACCACCTCTAACCAAACATACCCAGCCTTGGCACAGACTTTGGGATGACCATTGGCTCAGCTAGTTCTACTACGAGAAGACAGGCAAGAGGGACCATGGATCTTTTTGCAAATTACTGTGTTGATATTCAGTTCAAATCTTAAGCCTGTTTTTAACTATCAGACAAATTTTCATTAAGTTGAACTCTTACCCTAAGTTGCATTTGCAGAAGTAGATCTACCCCCAACACTTCCCTTCCTTTGTCACCTCCCCACCCTTTTATGGGGGGGTCTGAGTCAGAAATCAGAAAGCATCACAGGGATGGTCTGAGAACCAGGGCCATAATAAGGATTAGAATATTTTCAAGATCAAAGTGATAGCCATATCACTAGCCATATCATTAGCCATACAAAAGCATACGCAAAATTCTATATATATGTTCAATGAAGTTGATAATCATATAAAAATATATCTAGGAACAAACACTGTTTAAGTACAGGCTGATTGTACATAGTAAAGTATTTTGCAGCCTTCACTCTGAGTTTTTTGTTGTTGTTGTTCAATACACTCCATTTTATGCAAGGGCATACTTAGCTTTATGAGATTGTATCTCCATGTCCTGCCTTTGCGCTGCAGGTTCTTCACACCATGTAAAACCATTAAGAGAATAGTCCCAAATGCCCCCACACAGCAGACACACATCCCTTCAACTGAGAAACAGTAGAGCCCCTTTCGTATTTCTAACATTACTTTGGTCAGAATACACCTTCTGGGAACTGGCTGAAATGACTCTGATTTGCATTTCCTCTGTAAATCCCCTAAGTGCAATGTCCTCCCCAGTATTTTTACCAGCAAGAAAGACCTGGAGACTGCATTTATGTTTCTAATACTTTTGATGTTACACAACAGTGTAAATCCAGCTAAGACTGTTATGCAACTGGTCTTTTTTCAGCATCAACTTGCAAAAATGACCTTTGACATGCCTTCCCCCACCAGCAATGCTGAAGAACAGCTTTAAGGAACAAAACCAACAAAGGTAAAAATGCTGTGCAACTTGTAATGCCTGCCAGCAGAGACAAGAAACGATAACTTGCATCTTAGTAGACCTTGCAGATAACTAGCTTAAGAATCAACACACCATCCCTGCCTCTCCACCATTATGCATATCAACGTCTTCTTCATAAATTAATGACCTTTCCAGAGTACAATGCCTTACTGCATTTAGTTATACTCTGTATTGCCATACAGCACAGTATTAGGTTTAGATATTTTTATTTCTAGATTGTATTTACAGCATTCATTCAGTACCTTCCCATTGTCACCACACCGGTATCAGTGACCTCCATCATATCCTTTCTGACCTCTGGGAACCTTCTCGATTGTATGTAACGTTAATAATATGAGCCATCAATTTTCATATTTGCATGTAACACACAGCAGTTTGTAGTTTTGTTTTAAGACACTGAACAGCTTGCATAATTTTCAGAAACCTCTAAGTGTAGAAATGAAGTTTGCTATTCCAGTTAAGAACTACTGACATTCATCCTAGGGAATAAAGTGCTATAGGTATGACTTTTCTCAAGGCCTCCTACCAACTGCTCTGGTGTGCCAAGTGATGTACAATACCTTCACATTCTCATCCTTTTGGCATCTGTTAGTGGCCAACATTAGGCAAGTACTGATCACTGAGATCATCAGGAAAGGTAAAAGCATCTCAATAGTGAATCATTGGCTAAAATAAAGTTCATGACTCTGAACCACAAGTCAAAAAGGCTCCAGCAGGAACTGGAATACCGTGAATTTAGGGCACAGAGGTTCCAGAAATACCACCTTCTACCAAGCCCACAGTGTGGTGCATTTTACACAAATACATCATCAGGCTCCATTCCTTTCTTTCTTACAGTCATACAATGTCACTATCATGGTCATGAGTTTAAAAACATTATGCCAGATGCCCAGTAGAATTAGTAAAAGCAGAAACAGGCTAACTTGATACAAGAGACTCTTGACTTAGGCAGTTAGAGTAGGAATATCTGCTCTGTTTTTGTGGCATCTAAACGTATTCCATAGCACAGGAGAATTTGTTATAGTGACTAACAAGGATCCAGGTTTATGCTTTTCATTTAGCACTTACTAATACTTACAGTGTATTTTGTAGACAAAAAAGGTTTAAATGGATATGGTATATGTGAATTGCTGGTACAACTGTAAAATTGTAAATCAAACTCATCATTTCAAATATTACCTTTTTCAGATGACTTTCAACTAAAAAATTTATCCATTGACTTCGATTATAACGTCTTTTTTTTAAATAAGGAATTCCTTTAAAATAGAAAATGTCTATAAAACTGATATTATTAGAAGTTATCATAAAATACATTGATATGGCACAATTATATTCTGACAACATGTTCTTCTCAACACACTTAAAAGAAGCTTTTAAGATACATCACATCTCCAGTACTGTTACATACACTGTTGACAAAACAGACTTGCAGCATATTTTGACAGCATTTTTACCTGACAGCTTCATATATGACATTTAGGTTGTATTATCTTATGGCAACCAAGTCTCACTGGCTCATTTTTACAGCCACTTAAAGCAAATTAAGGAAGATTACTATTTCCTTCTTGCATTAGCTTTTATGAAATGGTGTTTCATATAAAATATAGCCAAACAGCAAACATATAGAGAGGTTAGGGAACTTGATGTTTAAATGACCAACATCATCTGCAGGATAAGACAGGATAATCGTACTGCATGCTATTTGATCTCAGCTCAGCTCAGCACAGAGCTGCCCTTTACATGGCAGAGTTAAATCTAACCTTCCTTCATAAGCACAATATACGGCCTAATGACAGAAGTAGGCTACAAAGATAATATTAATATTTTGCATGGCAAGCTGCATATTTGACCTACTACAGTGAATAATAAAGATTTTAAAATCAGCTTCTGTAAAATATGACAACGCATACAGCTAATTAGCACATCTTCATTCAGCGTTGTTCTTCTCCATCAATGCTTGCTTGCAAAATTAATCCATTTGTGAAACCCACTTCTGTGATGAAGATTACATAAGATGCAACAAAATGCAAACAATTAACAACAAAACCATATTGTAGAGCAGAGCCTGGTGGCACAAGCCACGTCCTATGGAGCTTGCTTCTTTTTTCTTTTCAAACTATTAGTCAGCTTAAGAATGTTATTTTCTGGAATCAACGTAAAGCATCTAAGTCTCTGAGAAACTCAACCAGAAAACTCTTTTGCTGTTAATTTTCTGTGAAAGAGAAGCTCAGTATTAATTAATTCTAATGCTCAAATGAAATAAATACATATATGAATAACAGATAACATATACTTAAAATGTTCTCTAAGAGCATTCATATTCCAAGATGCACTCTGAAGTGTCTACTTTCTTTAATTGCTCACATGAAATTCATTCCAACTTCAAAAACAACAACAGATGTATTTTTTAGACATTCTTCCTTTTCCCAGATATGCTGAGAATCGAAACTGTGCTGGCACTTGGATGGGTGCATATGCCTAAACCAGCCAAAGGAACTATGCCCCAGGTAGTTCCTCTCACATAGAGAGAAGAAGGGCAAAGCTGAGGGAACCGACCCTCTGCAGGCCACAGGGAATCTGCCTCAAGCCAGAAATCTGTGTGCAGCACACAAGATTTGGCTGTTCAGCAGGCTGGGGAAGAGTCATGGGTCAGGAAAGATTCCAGGCAACAGTGACAAATAGTCTGTGCTGTCTTGCACTGTAGTCTTCAAAACCATGGAAAACACTGGAGATACAACTGTGAAAGGCATTACTTGTGTGGTGTAGCATAGAATGAGAGAAGAAACAAGCAGTTCTGATACAGTTAATACCTGAGTAGAAAAGCCATATGTTGGCTTAAGCATAGATGATCTTAGGACATTCCAGGACAAAATTTCACAGTTTATCGCACCTTAAATTGTGCCAGTAATACTGTCTGTGGGCTCTGTACTGTAAACTACATCAAAAAAAAAAAAACCTATGCAGATTAAATGTATCTCTGCCTCCCTTTTCCTTTCTTCTCCTTTTGTTTCTGTTTTTTCCTTTTCTTTTCATTTCTGCCTTTCCATTCCCTTCCCTTCCTTTATTTTTTTTCTATCCCTTTTTCCCTTGACCTTCCCCTGGATATTTTAAAACCTGGTCATTACAGAGATTCCAGTTTACACTCATGCCTCCTCTTCTTATCGTAAGATAAGAAATTTACAGATATCTGCAATATATGTGTATACGTTTTCTGGGTCAAAACCATAATCAGAGTGGATTTTTCTCTGAGAAACTAGCAGTACATTCAATGATCTGGAACAGATCACCTGAAGTCACTACGGAATTTCCATTAGCTGAAGCTTCTGGCATAAACAAATGGCCATATAGTTTTCAGGAATGGGACAATGAGAATAGATTATGTTAAATTCCTGAAGTCCCTTCTCCAACCTTACTTTCCATTATGGCTCCCTTCCAAGTTCAAGGCAATAGGTATATGTAGAAAAATGGCCAAAAAAACAATGTCTTTGAAAAAGGCACGAACATTGAAAGGCCTGACCCAAAAGACACCAAAAACCACTGGAAGTTAGAGGCTCCCTTTATTTCCATATAGTTCACACCCACACACAGGTAACGCGCTTGCTAAAGCCAACATGCCTATTTCTTCACTTACACAACCGGTGCATTTACTTGCAAATTTAGAGGAGAAAATGTCAAAAGGTGATTACATATTGCAATGAACAGGAACACCCACATTTCCATTACTACCACTCATAACAAGCATGTGTGTGGGAACACGGTATACCAAGTTCTTAAAAGTCACAGTAGGCCTGTGGCTGCCCACAAATTATAGCCAACTTCCTGAGAAGATTCTGATCCTCTGGCACACATTGCTATATATTTAATGTTATATTAATGGAGGCTCCAAGTACTGTAGATTTTAAGTCCAAAACACATGCAGTGTAACTATTACTTTCTATTTTCTTATCATCCGGCAGAAATTTGAATTACAAAACATGAGTTCCCACTATTTGTGGAAACCTATACAGTTGTCCTCAGGTTCCCTATCAGCAGAACTAAGCTTGCAAATATAGTTTTCAGTGAGTAGTTGAAGAAGAGATCCTTATTCTGCTTCTGTAGGGAAAGGCCAATTTAAAAATAAGAAAACGGTTCTTCACAGTAAGGGTGATCAAACACTGGAATAGATTGCCCTGAGAGGCTGTAGAGCCTCCAGCCTTGAATATGTTCAGAACTTGACTGGACATAGTCCTGAGCACCCTGTTCTAGTTCACTCTGCTCTGAATGGGGGAGTTGGACTAAATAATCTCCAGACTTTGCCTTTGTAAAGATTTAACCTAATTTTGTACAGAATCATGGAATAGTTGAGCTTCGAAGCAGTCATCTTATCTGTATGTGGTACACAGTGAAAATCTCAAGTACCAAAGGGTAGAAAGCACTGTGAAAACTTTATAGAAGCACCACCAATCAAAAATATTTAGCTAAGTAAACACACTGCATTTAGGTTAGATAAAACCTTTCCTTTGTAGCAGAATGTTAATTAGAAAAGCTCAGTTGTGGTCTCTAAATATCACTGTAAAGATATTTTTAATGACTCCTTAAGCTAAAATAAATAACCTGGAAATCTGCTAACATTATCCTTCTTCTAGCATCTAAATAAATGAATTATCTATGTTTAAAACATAAATAAAAACCTGAATTGCTTGAAGCTAACATAATATCCACCCACCTCTACTCACTGAAACCCTGATCTTTAAAAAAGTTGTGTGTGGGAAATCATACCAGCTGAGCCTGCTACCTGCCCTAACACGCGTTATACTAAATATCAGCGCATTGAAGAATAGCAGAAGAACAAGGAGCATAAAAAATGTATTATGATACTGGTCAACATCATAAGTGAATGACTTCCATGTATATTTCATAGAAGACTGAAAAATGCAAACAACGTTACAGATTTTCTTTAGAGAAAAACAAAGCTGATTAAAAAAAATGGTTTAATACAGGAGAAGCTGCACATTACTTTTGCAAATACAAAGTCTTACTAGAGGTGGTTAGAATTGCTTTTGCATACACCAAAGCATGCATTAATGACAGGGAAACAGACTTTGTGCAGAACTGTATGCTGAGCCTGCCATAATCTTGAATGAAGGACATTAGTCTACTTGACCTCAAGCTCTGTCTTTCCTTTGCATGAAAACAATTTTTTTTTTTAACCTTTTTAATCATAACAGAATTCTTTAATGATAATTCCTGACATGTACATACCAACCATACTTAGGCTAACTTTTAAACTACCTGGCCAACCTTTTAAATTGTAAAAGCTTAAAAATAATCAGGATCTCAAGTTTACATTCAGTCATTCCAGGTGGCATCCATCCTTTGAGTTAGGTACTGAGTCTCTAAGTCCACTTTAGCCCTAAGAATACATCCCTAAATAGAGGGCTTTAAAAGAGTATTAATACTAAGGGGGAAAAAAAAGGCACCTAATTGTTCTTTGTGGGTTTGAAAAGCTCTCCATTAAAGAAAAGTGGTTTTAATTTCTAGAAAAGCACAGCTACTACAAAACCCAGTAAGATTGAGTGAAAGCAAAACTAGCCTCCTTAAAAACACATCTCTTTGGAATTTAAAATGACTAATTGTGGATTTAGAAGCCTAAAATAAAGGAATGTAAATATTTTGAACTTTTATTTTTTAAAGCAAGCTTTTCAACCTTACTAAATCAGAGAATATTGGTGAGTAACACTACCCCATTGCTATTTTGGTGTAACAACGATGAATCACCTCTATTACTTAACACATCTATTCTTAAGAATGCTGAACTACCATGATTTATACAGTAAGTGTCAGTCAGAATTACAGAGCAGTTGAACTATGGATAACAGGATTTTCAAGGGCACAGATGAACTCCTCCTGCTCAGTTCTAAACACTGGTGGCCTTGAGGTGGACACTGAGCACCTACTGGCTCATTGTTTCTGAAGCTCATCTTAAAGAGTAGCAGATACCATACTAATAAAGTCTATTAAAGTCTCTTTATCCTTCTGGAAAATGTCAACACTGTGAAGGGAAAATGAAAAGTTGTCTTAGAATTTGGTAAAAATTTTAAATTTATAGTTTTTAATTTTGAAATTCTGCTATCTGCTAAATCGAGTTTAATATTACTGGACCTGCTCTGCTCTCTTTCTTTGGGTCCTGTGGGACTGCTCCATTGTGGGTGGTGCCACTGCCCTACCTGCCTTGCTGTTGACACCCAGCTCACCTCTGGTGTGGAGAAACTCACTCTTGCTTCTCCCTAAGAGTCTCAAATCCAGCTGTCAATTGCGAAAAAATAAAATTAAAAAAAAAAAAGTAACTTTTCAGACAGCATTTCATGAAAGTTAAGTTCTTCTTTCTACCAATGTTGTTATTAATTTGGACCAAAAAAAAGTTTTAGAGGAATATAGAATATGGTGTTTTCATATTTATAAGTATAAAGATCAGTACTAGCTGAGACCAACCCCTCAGTAATTATCACGGCCTTCTTGCAGCTTCGGAATTCACAGTTTTATTTGTCATCTCTCTCAGTGACGCTCTATTTCTCAATCAGCTTTTACATAATTGACACAGAACAGAACGTGTTTGAAACTTAGAAAAAACACTACCTATTCCAGGCTCAAACACTTTTTTGTAAGATTCAGGACAGGTCTTATCACTATTTCCATATGTGTATTTTTAACTCCTTCTTTAACCTAGACAAAAGGTTTGTGCTAAGAGTTCTTGGCAGCAAGATGCAACTCAAATAACATCCCTCCCCAGCTTCCTCACCCAAGATTTCAGACTTTTTTCAAATGCACCTTCCTGGAAGGCAGTAACTGGGTTAGACCACAGACTGCCACAGTATAATTGGTCTTGTTCTAGAAGAAAAAAAATCAAGTTAAAAGCATTTCAACAGCAGCAGTGAAGTAACAATTCACATTTCTACATTACCTTTCACCCTGGGAACCTAAAGCTGCTTACACATACAAGACGAGTTTCATTGAACTCTTGTGGACTAGTTACCCACACTGCACAGTGGTAAACCGAGGCTGGGATATGCAGCTTACCAAAGAACACAATGCTGGCAAATAACAAAAAACTTGATATACATAGGACTTAATAAAACCTCAAAGATAGCACAGTTACCCCAAGATCTATTTTGTTGTTTCTTTTGGACCTACAAAATCAGGAATTCAACAGTCATACATCAACTGATTCTGTCAGTTATTCTTTAGAATTCAGATGATGGTACTGTTTTTTTTTTTTTTAATAGTTGCTAATATTTTAGTAGTCTTTCTTTTATGTTGTCTGTCTTGGAAGTTCAAAAAATATAACACACAGATCAAGAAGGATTCTTTCTCTCCTTAGTAAGGACTCTGTAGGAACGTGTCATGGGACATGCAGATGACCTTCTCAGTTCCATAAGAGTTTCAGTTTGCTGTGATTTTGCAAGGGTGAGGTGTGACACAGTAGCAAAGCATGTTGCTGCTGTGGAAGGTTTGTTTTTTTCAGGTCTCCTTGGTCTGAGAAGCCTGACATATTTGTCCCTGTCATCTACTCCCTCTGGCAGGTATTCCTATTGATACATTTCATACCAGGGCTCATCAAAGCAATACCCCCAACATGCTACACAACACATCACAATGAATTTGTGCAGTCTGTACTCACGCAGAAGTTGTCTGCATGTCATGCCAGCTTTTGCTAAAGTTCTGCTTCAGTTCATTCATCAGGCTTATGCCAAGCTTTTGTTTAATTTCAACCAGGTGCTTTTCTTTGGCTGCTAATACTTGCCGCAAAGTTGAAATTTCGTCCTCTAGCTGAGAGAAACAAAGAGGGAGGAGAAAGGAGAGACACGTTAGCCTGTTCTCACAGCACAATAAACACTATGCCAGGAGATTAAATGAGTCTCACACAAACTTGTTTTATTATTTATTTTATTTTTGTAGATGACTAGAGAGGCAGAGATTTAAGAGCTTGTGTAGAGCAAAAACATCCAGATCATGTTTGACACTACTGCTCTGAGTAACTTACTCTAACTGTGCCACCCATGTGCACTATTGTACTCGTGCACCTCTTAAGACAGAGAGAATTCTCCAGTCAGGAATTCACTATTCAGCAGCTTGACCAAGATCTGCCTTAGGAGCATCAGGAGTCTTGAACATCAGCTTTTCATTCACAAGTAGAATGGGAATCAGCAGGACAAAAGAAGACTGAATAATTCAGGTAGCTGTCTCTCAATGCACAGGCTTTTAACTTCAAATTTGCACTTTTTTTTTTTTTTTAAGTCTTGCACACATATAAAAATTGATACAAATTCATAGGAGCAGGTTAAAATAAATCATATTATACCACATGAGTTAAAAGTATCACGTTTTATCCCTATAGGTTAGGCTTACATACTTGAAAATAAAAATAAATAGCAGGCAGACTGTTAATGTAAAGGCACTACCTGAAGTATAGAATCATTCAAAAAACACAACAAATTAATGTTTTCAGAGCTCCTAGTCATTAACCAAACCACGTAAATTCAAGTTGTAAAGATGACATACAATCCAAACAATTCTCCCTGCAGTGGATGTTATTTCAATCATATTTAAACCAAAACTGAGCTTTAGCATGGCAATGACCAGAACACTTGACTAAGAAAAGGGACCACTGAAACAGTCAGCCATTGACTCAGGATGTTTATCCCTTGGACAGCACTCCTGCGAGCACAGGTTTGAATTCTTCGTTAGGAAGCCTCCTAAGCCAATTGTGCAAGCAGCACTCAGAGGTACTGAAGTTAACAAGGGTAAGTGACATGAGAGCAGCTGCCTTTCACTTCAGGTTTTTAAGTTCCCTTACCAACTGTGCTCCTTCCTCCATGTGTTAATAGGAGAACATATGGTAACGTGTCTGATTACCTTATGTTAAGTTCCCTGGAATGACAGTTTTCCTGTGATTTAACTCCATAGGCTGCAGGGAATGAATGAGGCAAGCAGCAGTAGAATCAGTTGTGACCTCCAGGGCTATATTTAGGATGTCAATACCAGCATTATTTTTATCTTACACACTCATGCATTCTGCTTCCCTGTAAAACTGGCTGCAAACTCATTGTCCTTTGAAAAATCTCACCCTTTAGTTCACCAGCTATCAGTTTCTCCTTTGTCACTACCTGCTATCTAAATTATTCAAGGAGCTCAGGAAAATTAAGCAGCAAGACTATGAACACAAAGCAAAATCATAACCTCAGCAAACCAGATAGCAGCATACACCAAGTCTTGTAAGGCCAACACTTCACTGATAGAATACCAAACAACCAAAAATTGCTTTATCCTTTCCCCATATCCATTATGCTCCATTATATCCCTAACCTGCAAATGAAATGCTGTCAAGAAGGCAGCATGAGTTTCCATTCTGAGAGGATAACTGGTAAAAATTCTTACAGAAAGGAGAAATCACAAATTTCAGCACACCGAAGATGGCAGTTTGCAACTCCCTTTGTTTGTTTCTCACAAGTTTGCCTGAGTAACACTGTTAAAGAATTTAACATTAATGCTTTCCATTTGGGGTAGCACTAGGCTGATCAGTAGGTGCCTGGATATGTAAACATTTGAAGGTTTCTATTAAAATATCCTTCCATCTGTTCACTTGAATAGACACACAAAGCTGTAAAGCCCTACGCAAGCATTAACCCTGTGCTCAATGGAGCAACCATTAACATTTTTGATGGTATTAAAGATAACAAATTATTTTCCTGTAGAGATTGGAGACTGGTTTAAAACTGACAAAACCCTCCTCAAGTTCCATCATTTTAAACTAATGGTGGACACAAGGCCTCCCTGAAGTGCTCAGATATTAGTGATTGAAAACAGAAGTAGGTAGAAAGGATTAGGGAGGTATAGTGGGATCTTGAAAGCATTTAAGCTGGTTACATACCTAACTCCCATGGAAGTCAGGAATCACGTGTTTAGGCACTTTTGAAAAGTCCATTACTATAAACGCAGGTTGTATTATGAAAACAGGGCTGAAGTCAACAGAAACACAAGCTTCTAGTCCTTATGCTTTCCTTCTTTCTAAGTGCAACAATCAGAAGAATACAGATTCATCCTATGGGGACAATGTTCCCTTCTCTCTTTTTGTGGTCTTAAGAAACACAGTTTATTACTGTTTTTCCTTTCCCGTATTATTGTATTGATCATGCATAAAAACAAAAAGAGTTGACCACCTAAGAAATTACAGTTCCCATGAGTAGCTGACACGAGTAACATGTAAATCACACAAAGGTGTGATCTCAGGAACAGATCCACAAAAACAGACATCTCTCTGAAATCTGGAACTGACTAATAATATGGAAGGAAGACAGTGAATTCCAGCACAGAAACACAAGAAAGCATTTTCCCTTGTTTTGCCTTTCTTGATTATTTTAGGGCAAATTATTTGCTGATAGGACTTGGTAGGTCAGGTTGATGGTTGAACTTGATGATCTTGAAGGTCTTTTCCAACCTAAATGATTCTATAATTCTGTACATTTTAAGGAGTTCAACATCCTTTTAAGATGGTGGAATGCCTGAAAAAACAGCAACTAATTTTCCAACATATACCCTTTCCCATTTTTTTAAGTAGACATTCACAAAACAGCTCCAAAAAAAGTACTTAGGCAGTAAAACAGAACATTTTGGATAAACTGCTATTAATAAGGAATTATGTAAATTAGCATTATCTGTATTGTGAAACATACATAGTACTATGTAAAATGTAGAGGTGGAAAGATTCAGCTACTGTTTGTAAGAATACAGATGAAAGGCTTGAATGCTAAGTTGAACAGTAAGCTGAATATTTATTATGCTAGTTTTAACAATCAAGGCAGTAAATGATTAAATATTAAGGGGCCCCAGCAGAAAACACAAGACAGCATAATTAATCATGTATTTCTAAGTTAGACTAAGCATCCTTTTTTCCTACCACACTACCACCCAATGTGTAGTATCCTGTTCTGGGCATTTGCACAGCCCTCCTCATCAGAGGAAACTGAACTATATAAAGGCCATCAGACTAAAAATAAGAGCTGCTGTTTTCAGTCACATCAGTTCCTATATCCATTGACGAGAGGTGCACAAATACCTGTGCAGCACAAGGGGCAGAAACAAGTAGCTGGAGATGAATGATAAATGGAAAGATTTATTTACAGACAGCAGTAAGTGGAATAACTCAAAATCTCAGCCCTTGTCATGGGTCAGGGGTCACTGCACCACACTCCTAACACCAAGGGAGGAAAAGAAAAATCTGTTCTGCAATCAAGCATTTGGCCTTACATAAAATTTTTGGTCTACAATTTTCTGCTATTATTCTGAAGTGCCAGGCTGACCTTCATTAATTCACATGCTTGTTATAAGTTCCTACAACAGTTATTCATTTTACTTGTATTGTAGAAATGCCAAAGCCCGATTAGAGTCAGAACCCTGCTGTATTAGCCACACTACAAATACAAGAACTGAGTTAGTCCATGCTCTGAAAAGCTTCCAGTACAAAAAGACTACTAGCAGAAGAAAAGAGGACACAAGAAACCTGTCAGAAAAACAGTAGTTTTAGTTCCCCTCCTCATGCCAGGGAGGAAAGGGAACTAGGGGTAAAATACAGAGAATATATACAGCAGATAGACAACACAGATGCTTATTTTGCTGTTTAAATACAAGCACAACAGCTCTCTATTGTATCAAATATTAAGTGATTGCAGCATTAAGGAAGATTTGGACCTTTCAGAGCAATACAAGCAAAGGGTGATCCCACAGGTTCAAAAAGACAGTCTTATCCAACATATAAGGATATGGAAGAAAACAAAACTACCACTGGTAGTGGTAGCTCAGGGCTTGAAAGTAATGACAAGCAGCTTTTCAAAAGGAAACATTATCCAGTTGCCACAGAGGTTTCTTTTCGGAAAGAGTCTTACCAGTATTTGTAAGTCTTTTCTAAGAATCATAGCCTCACTTAAATATAGACTTTGTTCACTAAGTTGAAGTTTCCAAACCTTTCTTAGTATAATTATTGGTTTTATTTTGTTTTTAAGCGTAAGTCGCATGCCAGTAAACTGTTGTGAGCAAATTCAAAAAAAAAATTCTAGGTCAGCCAAGATAAAAATATTTGAAAGGCAATCTCTCACTTGTATGTTGGTACAGAAATTAAAGCATTTCTATCATGAGCCATTGAGAACTCTCAGCTCCCACAGGAATCTGCATGCACAAGATATAACTAGAAACGCTAGAGACAAGTTCCCTTGAGAGAAGCATATCTTTCTCAGATGTCTGCAGGAAGTGTTTTTTCTTCCTTGCTTCTCTAATATACCTCATCTGTCCCTTTCAGAAAAGGGAAGAAAATAAAAGAAGGGTTAAGGTTGCAAGGGACCTCTGGAGGTCAACTGGTTCAGCCCCCCCTTGCCCCCTCAGCTCAAGCAGGGCCACCCAGAGAAGGTTACCCAGGACCATGTCCTGGTGGCTTTTGAAGATCTCCAAGGAGGGAAGCTCCACAGCCTGTATAGGCAACCTATGCCAGTGCTCAGTCACCCACCAGTTAAAGAAATTCTTTCTGATATTCAGACAGAACCTCCTGTGTTCCAGTTTGTGCCCAGTGCCTCTCATCCTGACAAAAGGCCAATAATGAGCATGGCAACTCCTACCTCATTGCTATGTGATGAACTGAGTACATAAAATTTCAGCTTCCTCTTGTAATTTACTGAAGTAACAGGATCAGCAAAGTAACTAGCAACTCAGAAACAAGGATCAATGTAACATTAAAGTGAAAAAAAATCTTTTGTTTTTTTTGTTTCACTAGAAAATCCTAAATCAGCACCAAAGGTAAATGACTTGAGAGTCACTAGGAATATGACTTAGAGTATTTAATATTATGACTTAACAGTAATTTAAATATTTCTGTCATACAAAATACAGGAACTATTCTCAGTAAAAGAGCTGTCTTCTGGATGATTCCTTTCCACGTGCAATAGCAGCAAACACTTCACAGAGCACTCTCTCATCATAAGCTGAATCTAGACAATCACCTTAACCTTTGTAATCAAAAGACCACAGAGTTCACACCTTTTTTCTCCCGTTATTTTTTTTATTAAGTACTATTTTTAAACTTTTTCACAGTGTCCTGAAGTTCTTTAATTAGGCAAACAATAAATGCAAATCAAAATTGCAACCGTCTCCAGATGCATCAGTGATGAAGAAAACAGAATCGTAGTGAAATTGCTACACCAATCATCATCAGTCTTGTCTGTAACCATCATCATCAGCTTTTCCTTTGAGCACCATACAAAGAATCTTTTCTATCAGGTGTCACACCACCATAACAACAATTTCATGGATCTGATAAGAGGAACACCTTTCAGTCTTTGTAGAAGAAGGTTTATAAATAAAGACAAATGGCTTTTGTTGACTAAAATGGCATATTTAACTTCATAATCATCAGGTGAAAGATAGCTAACATTCCAAAAATATCTAAGGAAAAGAATTGTTTCACATCATTGTAGCCCAGAATAGTTCTACTTAAAGGAAGAACAATTTTTATGATGTGTACTTCACCCTGCAATGAATATATTTCAGTTAAAGGAAGTAGAAACATTAATACTCACAGAAATCCAAATTCATTACCTTGGCCAGCTCAATTTTTAACTCTTCTTTTTCTTCTTCAGAGATCATATTGGTGAAATCAACATCAGTGACCATGTCTTCATCTGCCTCATTCAAAGCCTGGGTTTCCAACAGACCTTAAAGTAAAGAGTTAAAAAGTTAAGACAGCTGCTATCAGTTATTTCAGCTGTAATATTGTCATCCTCTAAAATCAAAGAATGATGTAATATTCACCCACTAGGAAAAAAAAGAAGTGAACAACAAAACAATGCTTTCCTGCTAAAGGTCATGTGGATTCTGTTTCTCCTTACTTTTGAAAAACTATTGGAAGTATTAGATGGTAACTGATGTATAAAAGCAATTTAATATGTTAAAGCACCACTCATTCCAAGAAGGCAATCACCTTGGATCTCACTAGTCCATAGCAAGATTTTTTTTTCTAACAACACAGCAAAACAAACAAACAAAAAACAAACAAACAAACAAAAAAGCAAAAACTAAACCAACCAACCAACCCCAAACAAAACTGTAACTAAAAAGCACTGGTTTTCTTCAAAAAAAGGAAGTTGATTAATGCGGATCACTGATGTGAAAAGTGCCAATAGCACATTGAGCAATATAGGAAGTATATTACCAACCATGATTTACTTTAGGAATACCTCTGCAACAATTTGAGAACCTTGCAGATGGACACAGTCTGCAGAAGGAAACGCCATACCTCCTGCTTGCAAATTTCTAAATGTTAGAGAGAAACATACCTTGATTCCTCATCTAAACCTGTAAAGGGAGAATAATTATACTATATCTCCAGTCACCACCTTCTTCTGTGTGTCCCAAGATGAGCATCAGTACGTACGATAACCAAACTATTCACATAAAACGTCTGTGAGACCTGGAACTGGTATATTACATTCAGAAGAACCACAATATAACCTGTCTCCCAAACACTCAGTGAAGAGAAGAGTGGCAGCTGGGATCTCACTCAATAGCAGACTCTCATTCTTCATTGTCTGCGAACAAAACAATGCAAAACATAACAGAAAACATTCTCTCTCCTTTAGAATTTGTTTTGAAGTTCTTAATCTGTTTCTGTTGTAGAAGAAAGTTTTCCTCCTGGCTACATCTCAAACAGCACTTTTCCCTATATTTCAGTCCTTCAGCTGGCTAACCAGCCATCTCAGATGACTCCTGACATCTGTATGCTCTTTAATACAGGAGAGACCAACTTATTTTAGGCCTCCACAGAGGTCTGTATACTCTTTTCCACAGAGATTAGAATTTAACTAAGTTTTGACATTAGGGAGTAGAGGTTACAAGCAGCAAGCCTAGAGTATTCAACAATGTGAAACTGAGTACTTCATTCAGTATGCAGAAAGAAAAAGAAGAAAGCAAAACTCCCTCAAGCCTTTCATCATTTCTTCCATATAGACTCCCACAGTGTACCTGGATTTCCTCCTATTTAACAGAATAGAACAGATTTGATTCTTAGCAGCAGCTTCACCGCAGAGCACAATGTGGCAAACTCAGTCTTACTAATTACAGCCTCCCATGAGTGGTAAGATAAAGAGAAGTAACGCAGGTGCAGATCCCCTGTCTGGCACCATATGCAAAAGTTGAGCACCACCCATAGGCACAAAATGTTTTAAAAAGAAGAAAGCATTTAAAAGAAGTTCCTACCTTTGCTATTACCCAAAAATCAACTTGCCAGGACATCCTACATTGCCAAAGTCACAACAAAAGAAAAGCACATTTATTCAGTAGGAATGCTCCTAAATTACCTTTATTAGCCCCACTCCATCCTAAACACAATTGTTTGATTTTTTTTTTTTTTTTGAGGATTAACAGAGTTGCTATGGGAATCAGGCTAAACTTACTCCCCTGTGGTCTTGGCAGCAGTCTCCTTTTCTTCACAGATGGGGGAGCAGCAGCTCTTGGAAATACTGGGGTGAATCTTAGGGCCAATAGGGTTAAGGTTGAAAACCCTTAAGGAAAGTCTTGGGGCTGAATTAGTAGAAGACATGAGATGAGGAGATCTGGGACCAGCTGATACTTAAGCTAAGAAGGAGACAGATCTGTACTTAAGGGATAGTATTAGTTTGGGATTGCCTAGGTAAAGAGGCCAGAACTGTTAGACAATGGATAGACAGATATGTGGAAGCCAGCATGGACCAAAATCACCAAAGAATGAGTAAGATTTAATTAGACCAAATGGTCAAGTTTGATCTTCAAAATACTACTGAAATAAAAATCCGTTCCAAAAAAAATGCACATGCACGTCAATCTTCTGCATGATCCTCTGCAACCTTACCCAGTGCCTGTCACAATTCTGATCTTGTTTCTCATACAAGCCTCAAGTCCCCTAAAATCTAGTCTGATCCCTCCACCTCCACCGTTTTTCTAAAGACTCTACCACAGTCCTCCCTAATGGTCACTGTCCTGCATCGGCTTTACTTCAGTCACCTCAGACTTTCAGTCTGAAAATCTCTCCACCATACTGTGCATCTTGGTCTTCTTTCAACCAGTCTCAATTCTTAAATTTCCTCACATGAGTACAAGGAACCTACTAGCAACCTACTCTCTGACTCCTCCATTGCTGTTCTCAGTCTCTGCCTTTCTCTCATGATCCTTGGTTGTTTTTTGTTGTCCCCCCCCAAAGAAGCAGCTTTCAGTCTTCAACTTCACCTTCCACTGCCATTCCACTCTATGCTGAGGACATCTTCACTGGTATCCCCTCACCACTTATGATGAACCACTTTAGTCCTGGGGCAGGCCTATCAGCACAGGTAGGATGTTCCAGTTCCGGTGCTACCTCATCTGAACTTCCCAGTTTATTCCCTGCTTGAGCAACAGAAACTCCTTTCTTGAATCTGACCTGATCTCTTCAGTGTCTGGGGCTGCCCTCACAGATTCCCTCTCTCTAGTTTGTCTCTCTTAGTCTTCAGCTTAGGAAATGGAGGAATAAAGAATAAAAGAACTTAACCCCTAGAGATTTTAGTGTCCACAAGCAATTGGAAGGCAGTCTGCAAGTAGGGTTCACAAGACTTTGTTCCTTCTTTTCTTTTTTTGACTTAAGTGCCTGTCCCTATTTCTCCTCTAATAACCACTAAGTCCTGTATTAGACTTCAGACAGCGTTAGAGCTCTTTTACAACAAGCTTGATGAAAACAGTCAGTTGGTAGAGAAGATTTAGAGTGATTTCACAGACGGACAGAATACTAGATTTGCTCATTCTTTTATGAGATATCTGAGAAACCAAACAGAGAACAAAAGTCATTCACAGTATCTCTTTTACAACAACAGAAAAAATGGCCAAGTTTGCTCTTCTGAGCACCATGGCATCCATTCCACCAGAGCACGCCTCCTGTGAGGTTACTACGGCATCTGACCCAGGGGAGTTCATCGCAGCCCCTGGGGAAACTGCAGCATTAGCTTGATTCACAGGAAATTATGCTATAGAGATTTTCCTACTCATAAAACAGCTTAACGTTGTAGTCCCCAGGGTGAACAGGAACCTGCAGCTAGATTCACACCAATACAAGTAAGGGTGACTATTGATTTTGGTAGTAAAACAGCTCCTATTGCTAGTATTGCTGAGCACAAAGCATTCATACTAGCCCAAAGCATTCTTCCACCTTCTGCTCTGTGCAGGAAGCGCAGCTTCCACCCCACCTTACCTGTAGGGTCCTTTCAACTAGGTAGCAATACACCTTTCAGACATCGGTTACAGATGTACCAGATACAGAAGCATAATAGAATTAGGAATCTCAGTGAGCTCCTGTATTCTCCAATTAACTGCCTGAGTAATTAAGAATCAAGGAATGAGGTAGGACCCTATTTAGTGTGTTAGTTATCTAGCTATACGTCTTGTTAAACACTCTTAGTCTAGCAACTCATGAAAAACACATACAAAGATGAGTTGATTCAGATAAATAGTTAAAGCCTATTATTTTTCTACAACATAAAGTGCTGCATTTAGTCACCTAAAGCTAGAATTTTAGGATAACATTGCATTATTGTACTTCATCATGTACATTGAATTCCAGCAATTATGTACTTTGCCCAAGAAAAAAAAAAAAAGGCATTTTATTAATGCTGACATTCACCTATATGCATGTACAGACATACACTTTATAGAGAGTTGCTGCAACCAAGTATACAACACAGAGCTTTTCTTGGTTGTTTCATGTTTTTTTTTCTTTGGCAGTAGAAAGAATTTAACTGGTTTCTAATTCACCTGGAATTAAATATATCAAAATCTATATAGGTACATACTACATTGATATATCTACACAGTTACTGATGTCTCATCTTTTCCTTTAGCTTTAGATTACCTTAAATAATACTATTCAAATGATCACTAGCTGCTTATTAAAATATCAGTTAACCCATGGCTATTTTATATGACCACAACGAACAGTTTGTGCAATATACAGGCAGGCTATTTTCTATTAAACTACCCATGTTTGCTCTCAAGCCTCTGGAGACCCTGTCAAGTCTCATTCCCTTGCAGTGGAATCCTAGGCCCTGAATGGTTTGCTTCGATTTCGGTTGTGCAAGACGCAGACAAAAAGACCACTTGTTGTGAGGTCACAAATCCAGTTAGGTAACATTTCAAGGCTCTGCTTTCACAACAGCCCACAGAAAGTATGGGGAAGCTATAAAGTTAATTTAAGTTACTCCTTCTCCTAATTTACAGAATTAGAGAAATACTTATTACTTATTAACTTCCAGTGAGGACCCTATCTGACAAAAGTTAGAAAGCACAAAATTTCAAAGTTGCAAAATTTCCCAACAGCTAACAGTTTTCCACATGAAGTGACAAATAAATGCCTACTCAGAATCATTATTAACAACTTGCCAACTGGTTTTATGTGCAGGAAACTAAAGCTGTTTTAACTGCATGCTCACAAAAGTAGACACACTAAAATAACCCTACTCTACTAGAATTCCTAGTCTGATTGTTAAAGTTAACTGTGTTGTGGTTTAAGCTGGCAGGCAGCTAAGCACCACACAGCCATTCACTCAATCCCCCTCACCCAGTGGGATGGTGGAGAGAATCAGGAAAAAAAGTAAAAGCTTGTGGGTTGAGATAAAGACTGTTTAATAGGACAGAAAAAAAAAAAAGTAATAGTAATAATAAAGAATATACAAGGCAAGTGACGCACAATGCAGTTGCTCACCAGCCATGGACCAATGCCCAGCCAGCGCACAAGCAGCCCCCTACCCCCCCCCCCACCAGCCAACCCCCCAGTTTTACTGTTCCACGCAGCACCACACGGTGTGGGACATCCCCGTGGGCAGCCTGGGCCAGCTGTCCTGGCCGTGTCCCCTCCCAGCTCCTGGGGCACCCCCAGCCTCCTCGCTGGCCGGGCAGCACCAGGAGCAGGAGAGGCCTCGGCTCTGTGCGAGCACTGCTCTGCAGTGACTGAAACATCCCTCTGGTATCAGCACTGTGCTCTGCCTAAATCCAAAACCCAGCACCACAGCAGCTACTAGGAAGAAAACTAACTGTCCCAGCAGAAACCAGGACAAACTGACTTCACTGGCCTGAAACTCATGTAATTCTATGACCATAAGATCTGATTCTCCCCAGACCAGTCCATAGCGATGCATTATGCTGATGGATTAATCCTGCTGAATGGAAGTCAAGGTCTGCGTTAGCAATGCCATCGATTACATAGCTACAATAAGCAGAGTTGTTACAATTAGGACATATTTATTTTTGAAATGGAGCTCAACATATGGCTCTATCAGCCAGCTTAAATTCAGGCTACAGCTGCATCAGTAGACTTCCTTTCTTGTAATTAGTGATGTTTATCAGCTCAGGCATATATATTATGACAACATAATATACTGCTCTTGAGCCTTGAACTTCTGCTTTGGATCAAGGTATATACCAGTTGCTCAGAGTTTGTGGGCATCTCTGCAATGTACTGCTCTGCAAAGGATAGCAGAAAATTTCTCCCAATTATTGCTTTCTCTCTATAGATTCTGCCATCTCTCATATTTGCAACTAGAGCCTCCACACAGAGGGAAATACTGTGAGTGTCTGATGATGACCGAGCCATCCTCCATGGGCAGCTTTCCAAGAAGCAGCCTATCACCCTCCAGTACACTCTAAGGGTGTCATATAAACCCACCCACAAGTACTGCTCTCATAAGGACGCACAGCTCATAGTTACGAGCCATGGAGTATTGGTCACTTCGGGGAGTGAGCTGAAAGTAGCTGAGATTAAAATCTAATTTTGAGGGATATTTCACAGCAGAATCAAAAAAAAAAAAAAAAAAGAAATGAAAAGACTGGTCTGGATTGGTCTGAGGTTCCCAATGTTCTTCCCTTTCCCAACTAGGATATATGTGCTTCCTCTTGGAGGAATTGCATTCATGCTGCATTCCCAGCTCTCCTTCCCCACTTTTCCAAGAAACACCACATACCATGCCCTGTTTCTAGCTGTGGTTTATAAAAGGAAAAACTGGGATTGTTAAGGTTATTAAATTTGTTCAGATGCACAGCTGGTATAATTTCAAAATCATACCAATATCCAGATTTGGACCTGGGAATGAACTTTCCACCTGCATAGAATGGCAGAGGTTGTTGGGAGACTGAATGGCTTTTACTTTGCACAGGTGTTGCAAGCTTCCCAGGATGAATTTGGAGCTTTACCTAACAGATTACCAGACAACACTAGAATCCATGGCATCCTGTATCTCGTGTCCTTTCCCAGCAGAACAATAATTTAGGCATTGACCTTCATGAATTCATCTAATGTAAAAGCTCTCCAAATCTCATTCAAGCAGGCCACTAACAGGTTGCACATCAAGCTAGAGGTATGGTGAGTCCACACAGCACCACTTACTAGCATCTACTTGCTCCTCTATCTTGTCCAGATCAAATCATTCATATTTCTCCTGAACTCAATCTTAGTTGCTGTGTCTGGTGCCCAGCAATTCTCTTTCATGGGGAAAAAAATAAAATTAAAAAAAAATAAATCACACGACATCAAAGGAGCAGAAGCAATCTTGGAACCTATTCTATGAATCTACCATCTCTCATGGTCAGCTAACAAGACCTCGCTGCCTTCTCTGTACTTCTTCTGTTTACTATCAGGCTCAACAAAGAAGCTCGATCAAGGCTTAACTCTGGGAGGCACCATTAAAGGCACTATTACAGTATAACTATTAGGCTAATTCTTGTACATTGACCTTGTTAAAACAAAAACAAAAATGCAACAACACATTATTGGCAGTGATGTCTGCTGAATTAACCACGGTGACAATAAAGTTAAAGGCAAGAACAACAATTTTTTGCTTTTGTACATTCCCCAACGTTTATTTCAGAGAAATAAATAGAACATGATACTTTACTCTAACAAAACAGTCGAGTATTGAAGTCCTTTCACTGCTCTAATTTTTTGTTTCATGACCTGTTAAAAATAGCATACCTACCTCGTTATTTAGCATTCATATCAAAGGAAGAAAACATCTTCTAATTGTGTAACTCTTAGACTAAGCAAAACAACATTACAGCTTCTTTTGCCATGTCATTACATTGCAGCTAACAGCAAAGCAAGGTATGCACAACTCCATCTTATTTAATATTAGAAAAAACTTGTTTACAAATTTAAATTGCAATTAAAACTTCAAAGGGATGAAATGGTAAGTAGAACAAAGGCACCGTCCAGACATTGCATTAGTGTCTTTGATCTTCTTTATAATGTAGAATTAATGCCAGATACAGAGATTAAGGGGAGTAGTGTGGGGGTGGGAAAGGGGGCCTAGAAGCACTTAAAATAAAAAAACTAAACTGATTAGAAAAAAAAATATTAAAAATCGCAAAGATTTCCAGGACCCTTTCTATGCTCCTGTTACCACAGGAAGATCTAAATGGGAAGATATGCTTTCATTTAATCCAACTAGAAAAGAAAGAACATGAAGGAGGATCTCTTCTGTGTTTGGTTCAATCTGTGGAAAAGTCTAAAACTGCTTGAACTCCACAATTACCACACAGACTGTCTTTCTCCTAGAGGACTCAGAACTCAAAGTAGAAGGAAGATTGGTTTTGAAGCTACGATTGGGAAATAAAACTAGAGGCTGGGTTCTTCTTGGTTCAGAGAGGGAAGAACTCAAGCCACACTGGTCACGTTGACCAAAGGCATAAAGCCCCCTTCCTGGGGCTCGATCTCCCTTCTTCAAGTATGCTCCCTGTAAGAGGAGATATAGATGGGCAGATCTTTTCCTCTCTCCACTGGGCTTTGGGCCCAGCATAGTGTCAAGGAGAAGGAAGGAGCACAGCTTTTGGGTGTTCAAGACCTCCTGGATACAGCTGACCATCTCAGAAGAAATGTTCTCAGTCACTCTGGAGCAGCTCACTACCGACCTTAGGCTTTCCATCCCATCTCTTAACTCCCTCAAACCAGGCATCTGTCCCTAACTATGAGGCAGACTGTCAGGTTTCCAAACAAAGGAACACTTTTATTTGAAGTCCCTGGATAAGCAGCCAGTTGTAGTGTGCTAATTCTCTATTTTCACTTTTTTTTTTTTTTAAACAGAAAAGTAATTATACTTTGAGGATCTCACTGTGTTATTTTTCCCCACTAACACAGTTAGATGGTGGAGGAAGACAACCGGTGCAAAAAATAATTGGCAGAGAACCATCTCCACAGCTTGACCACGACACTGAGAAGCCACACACATTGGTAAAGGGTGTTTTTTGAGATGATAATCAAAAAGTCCAATAGGTAAGAGAAAACAGCAATAGTGGTAAAAATACATATATCACTTACTAAAAAGTAGGTACCAAGCTTCAACCTAGGAACTGATCTTCCAAACAAAATAATTAACTAACATCCAGAAATGCTTGGTTGTCACGTTATTAAGCATTTTATCCAAAAATGTGTAGCTTGCTTTGTATAAAATAATAATCCTGCCTACCCGGGGAAGACAACGGGGACATTGCTTTCTAAGCTGTAGCTATGGAAATACAAAGCAATTGTTGTGAAATGCAACAGTTTAAAGACAGCAGATGCTTCTATTATGTCAATACTGAAAGTAATGACAGTATTGTACCACTTACTGTGCTTTCTATTGATCATTCTGCACAACCTTCCATGAGGTCAAGGGAGAGAAAAAGATGCCACAAGTGGAAGAGCTATCATCTCTTCCCTTTCTTTAGGCAGAACAGAAAAAAAAAAAGAAAAAGAAAAAAAAAAAGGAAAGAAGATGAAGTCACGATGGAATAATAGGGAATGAGAAAGTGGATGACACTGAGTCACAAAGGAGACTTGTTCTACAAATTAGGTACTCTAGAAACTCTAACAGACTGCATAACACAAGTGAAGGAATAAAGCATATATAATCAGACTCAAGAATAAGAAACATAGGGGAAGATAAGAGCTATGACATGGAAATGCTGGCAGTCAGAGGTGGAAGTTGTCAGTTAAAATTTTAAACCCACCCTTTCACACTAAAAATACACAAAGGTACATTTTTCCAATCTCAGAATAGACAGGCATCTTGGGTCCCATCCTCAGCTGGTAGAAGTGACTGTGATGCCACCAACTGTATAATTAAGCTCACACATCTGCTTCACTGAATCAAAAATCACAGAAGCTTAATGGCATGATTTAATAACCTTCCTCTCCCAAGAAAGGATCAGTTTGCTGTACTTTTCTAAACCCAGGTGCAAAAGAGTATCACTAGATAGCAATCTAACTGCAGTATAATTAAACACATGAGTCTCCTCAATTAATTTCCAACAAAGTATCTGTGTTACAAGAAGCGATAAAGTGTTATTTTTTAATTAAAAAAGAAATTCCTCAAGTAGCTGTAATTTGTATCCTTTAGATCACAGAAAGCATAAGTAATAAGATCTTTAGAAGTCTAATTAGAAATGAGAAGAATCTTGCAGCCAGCAGCTTTTTTTTTTTTTTTTTAAACAAAACTAGCTATCTCAACATATAAGGCAGATATGCCACTTCTGATCTTGTAAACTCCCTATGGAAAATACACAGCAAACAATTATAACTGGGTACATGACAGAGTCTTATTCTATTCAGGCTCAAATTCATAATTCCCATTGCTTTAATACAGATTAAATCTCAGCACTTTGACATACACTAAAACAGAATTAGGAGTGCTGAAAGAAAAGGGACAAATTATCCCTCCTGATATCTGCTCAGTCCCTCATGTTGGGAGAGTAAAGATTACAGTTTTTAAGGACCAGGACTGCCTTTTTGCATACTGCTTGGCACATAAGGTCCATGACCTGTGACTCAGCCTAGTAGGCAGTATCACAGTTATAAATTACTGACAATAATTCACCCACAATGTTGGGATGAAGGCACATATCCTGCCACCAAAGCTTTTCTTAAATGCTGATGTTAAACTACATAAGAGCTCATGGCTATCCTGAAGCAGTAGCGAATCAACACAGGCCACATACCAGGCAGCTCTTGTGTCCTTCCTCTCACAAACCTGTTTTTAAGCATCACACCAGCTTTGGTTGGAGTAGCCCTTAACTCCCTGGAACTACGATGAGCTACTTGGTGCCAGTTCACTTTTGCCTTCCAAAGGGGTGATTATCTGATAGGGCAGACTTCCACCAGGCTTGCCTGCAGGAACTTGACCTACTCTTGGAAGCCTCCATCTGCAATACAAATGATTACATACAAATGACCCTTTAAAACCAACGAAAATAAAGCTTATTTTGTCAGTATTATTTTAAAGCTAACCATTTTATCATGCATTCCCTTGCATAGGCCCTTTAAGATAACATTATTTGTTAAAACAATTACTCCAAACCTACTGAAAAGTAGCTTTAACCTGTGCCACCTCACTGCTTGCAAGTGCACAGCCTTACATCCAGGCAGTCATTCCTACTGATGGTTGACCTGAGAAACCTGGAGTTTCCCAATTAAACATCACTGGAGTTAGTGGCATGACTTCTTTGGACGTAGCCCCCACAAAATACTCCTCAACCAGAATAGCACCATCAAGCTGGGCCTGTTCAAACCAAAGGTTCATTTGTTCTTCCTGTAGTCTTTTAGCCAGCACCTTGAATTGTGAAACGGTGTATTTATTATTCTGCTCTTAATGTTCAGCTCCATGCTAAGGTCCTCACAGTTTTTGGCATCAGCACTTTGTGCCTTTGCCCACTCAGTGTTTTGTAGCACGCAATTACAAAGAAACGTGTTGGCTTTGTCAGCCTGTGGGTGGAGGCATCTGGGGCTTAGGGCCCCGGGTGTCTGTGAAGTTCCCATAGAAACAGGTTGCTCGGCCTTTTCTCTTGGGTAGGATTTGAGGACAGGAGATATGCCTCTGTAGGCGGCCTGGGTTACACAAATGATGGTGTTCCAGGACAAGTGACTACTTACTAGGCCAGGATATGGAGACTGGCAGGCGCTTCCAGCCACACCGTACAGCCTCCATCTTTGAGGTCCCTGATTCACACTCAGGTATCAGCCACAGTGGCCACCATCACAGACAAAGCTTGTTCTTCCTCCTTGAAGATCAACAGGGAAGATAATCCCCAAACCAAGGAGGGACAGCTGCTCTGGGTACAGCTAATGGCAAGCACATTGACGAGAGAAGGAAGAGGGTTGGGAGCACCACCTGAGTATCTACCCCCTCACAACTGCATTAGATCACAGTTTTAAGAGCATCACCCAAACCTCTGCCCCAAGCCATACACATTACCCTGTCTGCTATCATCCCTATTGCACCTTCTGTACCTTAAGAAGGTCTGAGAAGAGACCAAAGGAGAGTCTGGCTCTTTTCTGCACTCTTCTGCTGCCTCATATAAGAAGATTCTTCTAAGGATGTTGTTGTAGGATGGGCATAACACGATGTCATTTCCTGAAATAAAACAGTATTCCAATGCCTGTGTCTCTGTTAATAACTTCCATTGATGCCTTTATTTCCACTCATCTTAAATGTTAACATTGCATTCTTGCTTACTCACCTTTCTCCAGTCCAATTCTCATTTGTGGCACTTCACTACAACAAAAATACCACTCCTGCCATATTTCTGTGTTGACACAGACACAGCTAACTAGCCTTTGAATTCTGGATCTAGATCATCTTTGAACCTCTCTGGAATGGTACAGACTATTACACACACTCCTCCTTTCCTTTTGCTTAATGTAGACTTTGCATACATTGCTCATTATCTATGCTTCTCTATTTTTTGAAGCAATTTAAAACCACAGGGGACAGAAATATTTTTCTCCACCCATAGCATATGTCTTCAAGTTTCCTGACAACGTATGTTATTTAACTCTGCAAAGACTTTACTTAAATCTTTTAAACTGAACTGTGAATCAGTTTATAGGAGTAACAACATTCAGCAGACATTTTTTTTTTAAATCAGCCTATTCGAGTAATTGTTCCTTCTTCACCATCATCTTTTTTCCCCCCTCTAATCAATGTTTCTGCACAATCTGACCCACAACATGACTGAAGGACCTACTCTTGTAAGACCACATGGTTTCACTGGTTCTTCAGTATGCTCAGAGGCACATAATAGTGTACAGCACCAGTTAGATAGTTTAATTACATGGCAAACATCATTCTCCCTGATTATGACTTTGATTCCTTCCTCCCACAATAATAAGTTAATAGCTGCCATCTGCCTATTAAAATACTTTGAACAGAAGATAATCTTCTGTTCCTGGTATAATTGCCACTCTAACTCTGCAATGTACGTACATTTTACTTTTCTCTAAGGAAAATCTGCTTGTGTTTAAATACAACTCTCTCTGATCACTTTTTAATGAAAATTTAGCATGTACCAACCCAGTAAAGAAAGAACACATTCACTTCAAATAGTCGTCCTCTAAAAATCTGTTGGCTTTCCCTAGAGTGACTGACCTGAGATCTACTCAGTGGAGTTAATAACATTTTAATTAAAGTGTTAAACATAGAAAGAGGAATTAGATAAGCTCCTAAAATGCTTAAAGCAACATCAGCACAAGTTATTAGCAAAATCATCTAATGATATCTATCTATCTATCTATGATATCTGTCAATCTATCACCTAAACCATACTGAAAGCAACTATTCCAAGGAAATTATGAAAAAGTATTGTAAAACTTTAAGATGGTTATGAGCAACCCTTTTGTAACCACAAGCATCCACCACCTTAGTTTCACCCAGGTGACAAGGCAATTGTCCAGGGAGGGAACTGGTGAACACAGAACACCTGAACAAACAGGTGAATGCAGACCCACCTACATTTTTCCTAAAGAAGCAAACATGGAAAGCATCGTCTCTCTTCAGACACTATTTATAAACATTTACAGAATATAAATCATACAGCCTTTTAAATCCATATATGTAGTTTTTATCATGTTTTCATACTTTACTTGCAATTTATAAATTAGTAACTGGCAACTATTAATGTATCTTTACAATGAGGCACAGTTACTAAAGAGAGAGACAACATATATTTGGATGGCTAAAGAGGGACAGTGTTTCACAAGTTAAAGCAAAACCAAGGCAGAAGTCGGGTCATACAAATGAAAACAGAAAACAGAAAGGATAGCTCTTAAAAGATGAAGAAATAGTATGAGCAAGATCTGGTCCCTTGGGGCCTGGGAAAGCAAATAATAATTTCACTTACCAGCAAACAAAAGTAGTACTCTCAGCAAGAAAGCACATGATAATAAATTAAAATTGTACTGTCTGCTACAAAAACATTTTGAACAAACACTTTTCACTGGGTAAACCAACACCATATCAATAAAAACTTCATTCTTGCATAAATAAATAAACATATATCGAGGTTTCTGGTGTAATTTTATATATCTCTGCCAAAAACACCACTAGAGCCTCTAGTTCTTGTGTCACACTAAATGCTAAATCCTGAGTTTGCATTTTGAGGAATCTCTTGTTGTTAAAATTACTTTAAATTCTATTAACTTACAAAAATGTTAAAAGCCCAGTTTTGCCTCTGGAACAAAGCTGAGGAGCGACTGCTTTCCATTACAGATTTTAAGTACTGTCATTGCTTTAGAACACTTTAACAGGTAGGTTCTTCGTGAACAGCAAAGATGGCTGCATGCTAAGGTAAATTAATCGTGACAGCAGAGCAACTTTATAAAAAAAACAAACCCTAAAAAAAAAACATTAAAAACAAAACACAACACTAAAAACAGAAGCAAGCATTTTGTCCTGACAGCCCTCCTTGCTTCAGAAGGAGCCAACTGCTCAAGGCATATTGTCACCTTCCCTTTTCTGGATGTGACACAAGGTATTCGAGCTACTTCTGAGCTACCCACTACCTGCTTATCTGAACTCCCCCGATCCTCCTTCTGTGACTAGAAACACAAAGATGTAAAAACTGCATAAGAACTGGATCCCTGACCAGGCAGTTCCTAACCATCTGTTAGTCCATTAGCTGGACTAAATGAGAGAAGCTATTATATCTGGTCACAGGACATACACATGTAACCATGCCTTTTCCTTATTTCTGTAAACCTGTATTTATAAATTTTGCTGTTGTATTATTCTTATTTGGTTGTTGTAAAAACCTTAGCTTTCAGCTGCAGAAATTGACGTCTTTCAGCAACCATCCTTAAGTAAAAAAACTCCCTGACAGATAATGTGGAGAGAAGTCCAAAACTAGTATTTTATGCAACTATTTACAATGGGAACTGTATGTTCTTAGCATAAAGGGGAGCTTAAACTACAGGGGATCCAATAGTGGATCATTCATTTTACTGTGCCATTAATACAAAAAACAACACCTTGTTACTGGAATAAGTGAAAAAAAAATCAAGAAGTACAAGAAAACCTACACAAAAGTAATTAACAAGAATAGCACTTCAGAAGCATTTACTATTATCCAGATGGTTTAAGTCCTACAAGCAAGTAAAATGTGCCAAGCAGAAGAGGGAGAACAGGAGACCCAGTGTAAGACCTTTATAATCATTATAAAGACTGCACTTGGGGCAGTATTACTTCACACATGTCCAGCTCTTTGCATTTATTTTGCATTTTCATATCATTTGCAGAAAGATCCTCACTGCTAATATTCAGCTTCATTTTACAAATCAAAAGAGAAAGGGAATGAGATGACATGAGAAAGAAAAGTAGATTCAATGCTAAAGTGCAACACGGGCACTTGCCAAGTTATCATGTCTTTTACAGTTATCCACCTGTGACACTAAACCATACCTGAATGCAGAAAAGTAATGATGACCTACCCAGACATTACAATATGATTTTGATCCATGGATATCAAAGATGTCCATGCAGCATTACCTCTGTCTAAGTGAATCACACAAACCAACTATTGTGCCTAAGGTTTTTGAGAAGGTCAGTGCAATGCAATAGAATACAGATTTTTCAGTTCCCTCTCACCATTTCTGGTATGTCAGGGGTTTAGAGAATGCTGCAGTCAAAATATCCATTTTAGAGAGCACCAGTAGACCCCATTTCTAAAATTTGTCATTGTAACTGTGTTTCTACAAGATGTGAATGATACCAAACAAAACTAGCCTGCCCAGGTCTAGTACTTATGTATTACTCCAAGAAGTATTTTCTGATTAGTAAGATCTAATTTTACCCTTAAAATACTTTCTGAAATAAAGGCTGACTACAGTTTTTATAAAACCAAATTTCAGGATTACCCTAGAACAAACTACTGAACCACAATTATATTCCTTAATATGTTCATACAGAATATACTTCAACCACTCTGTAGTCTTCTGACAAGCTTGTGCTACATCCTTGAACTTCAAGCAACACGCGCCCTAAGCACAGCTCCTTAAAAGCTCCACACTTTCCTGTACTGTACTGGACAACTCAGCAAGGCACATCAGAATACCATTAACAAACTAATCTTTCCACAAATGCCTTAGAGAAGACTGACAGAAAGTAGACTCAGAGTGTACTTGAGCTGCTTCATAGTAAGACTTGTATCAGCAGCCCAGTGAAAATAAAGATATAGGATAAAAAAATTGAGCAAGCATTTAAAAACTTGTTTTGGTGTCTGATATGTTTCGTTTCGTATGTTCTGCATTTTGTATCTTCATCATTGTAAAAGTGACAAGGTTACAGTGCCTCATAAGACTGGCCCTGGATTTTAGAGGAGGTGTCCTTTTTTCTTTTCCAAATCCCACCATTGTTCTATTCTCAGTTCTCTTGTGTAGCATGAAACCACTCAGCTTTTCTCAGCCTCAGCGAACTGAATCTCTTCTTGTGACAAGTGTCATTAAGCTGCAAGTAGTACAGGTTCAAAAGGGTAAAACAGCAGCACTGCATTTTATTTCGGACATTTATTTGCTTAAAATCTGATATTACTGATAACTCATTCCATGCATTCCCCTCCATCTAGTGTAAAAATGGATGAATGATACAAGATCAATTATCTCAAGCTCTGGGCACTCTTGTTAAATATTTAAGAATCCCACTATAAGTTACAGCCCTATCATTTTCACTTGACCTCATCGTCATGCCATCGTATTAAGACAGCAGCTGAGACTTCCACCACGCAGTCATACGTACAGGTTTTCGCTGGCCAGTCCAATTATCCCAATATCCTCCTGACCTTTTTGGTAAGTCCTCTCTCCTGCTTTCCGAAGCTGGGCAATGATGAGCTCCAGAGGGCAGCAAGGAGATGGCACAAACTCCTGGATAACAGAGTGGATGCTGAAGCCTCAGAGGCAGGCACACCCAACCCTTGTAAAGGTAGGTGGGGAATATAAATGCACTGCTCACAACAGAAGGACCTAGCAGCTGCTGCTGGGCAAGAAAACTGAGGTTCCCCTTGCCTCATCTCATGTATCAACACTGACAAACCTATGCTGATGGACTCAACAGAGTAGAGGGATTTTCTTCTCATAGAACAACTGCAGTAAATCAGCCCCAAGCCAGTGATTTGACTCAGCACCTAGAGGAAAGGTTAACACAGAACAAAAGTCAATGCTCCTTGGTAAAGCTACCAACCTCAAACACGAACTTAAGGGAAGCTGCTGCCCTCCCCAGTAAGACTGCCCTTTGGTGAGACTGTCACAGCACAGAGCTGCTGCCAAGCAACCTCTCCCACAGTGAGATCCTCTACCCAGATTCATTATCTTTTTATTATTAAGTGCATCACCATCCCTGGGGGTGTTCAAGGAAAGATTGGACCTGGTGCTTAGGGACATGGTTTAGTGGGTGATACTGGTTGTAGGTGAATGGTTGGACCAGATGATCTTGGAAGGCTTTTCCAACCCTAACGATTCTGTGATTCTATTTAGGAGCAAGAATGGAAAAGAATGCTGCCCAAGCTGCCAGTGCCCTGTTCCAAGGAGTCTTGTACACCGTACCAGGCTAACACCATCAGACTGAGATAGCACGTGCCAGTATGACTGGAAAGGGCCATAGTGTTAACACTGCAGCCTCTAACGACTTTCTTCTGATCATAAGCTTCAGACAAAGGGCACGTGCTGCCTGTCCTGCTCTGTAACCTCACGTGCCAGATGTGACTGGCCTGAGGACCACAGGTGGAGCACATCAGCTGGAAAGCAATGCTGTGCTACAGGCTTATGAGACACAGGACTCAACGAGGATGAGTCTAACTTACAAACTTATTACAGCTCTCACCCCAGTACTTGACAGGTATTGTATTTTACTCTAGCTGGGCACACCACTATGGCTAAAATGCGTAACTACTGGCAGCAGATGTGCCAGGAACAGCTGTAAGAAGAATTCCTAGGACAGGGAGATGCCCTGCCAAGCATAGGCAAATACTTTTCAGCGGTGGGAAAGAGCACATATATGGTAGAATAAATTGCAAGTTAGGAGAAAACTGAAAAGGAACTTTAGCTGCAGTTTTCTAATGTCTTTCACTGGAGCTAGTACCTGTCTTCCTTGTTGCAAGTTCCCAGTTTAGCTGTGCATGTCATGTACTTCAAACTAGATTTTATCATTTGACCAGGTTTTGCCAGAGATATAACAGCAACAGCTGCAAAGATTTTGAGTAGGTAGAAGGGTAAAGAGCAGAAAGATGCACCTCAGAGCTTCATCAGAGTTTGAGTCAAGAGATGACACAAGAGGAGTATGACAGGAAGTAAGACTATAGCTGGATACAAGAAAAAAAAGGAGAAGCATTGCAAAAGGAGAGAAAAGTATTAAGAGCAAAGCTCCAGAGTTGAGTAACATGGAATCCTCTGATAAAGGACAGACAAAAACATCCATAGTATTATGATAATTAGAGGACATTTACAATTTTAAACTAGAAAGCAGGACTACACAGGACAGTGAGTTAATCTAGACCTGAAGCAGAACAAGTATCAAGAGACACAAATACACAGTTCTGATCTTCCTGTCTCTCAGACAGGAGCGCTGCTCTTCTGACTTCCAAAGTTTTCTCTTTAAAAATGCCTGATAGCCAGAAGAAAAACAAATAAATTGTTACTGAATTTTTAGCACGTACCTATGTATAGCTGACGTTCCCAGGATCACCTAGCTCCAAGGATCATTCAGAGGAAAAAGTGATGTAAGACAAGCAGCCAGAGGCTTAAAGGTACAACTTACGCAAAGTACAATTTATGATGTTTATTATGTGTGAATTTGTTTACATGGAAGGTATGGTTATTTCTGTAGAAAATAATTTTAATGTTAATTACTAATATTCTCCACCTGGTAGTCTGTCTTATCTAGTTGGCATCAAATGCTGCAAGACATATTTAATACACTTAAGTATAACAGTAATTCCGTTCCAGTCCATGAAACCTTGCTATTGCTTTCGGCTAAATATCAGAGCATTTAACTTTCACAATCTTTGGACCATAGGCAAACATGCTGTGCCTTGCACCACACAACCTCCTGATACTTGCTGTGACCTCTATGCAGTACCTTGACTCAGTTACATGGAATAATACTTTTTTTCCCGCACAGCTGGAGTAAGATTTATAAGGCTGATTCATGCCAGTATGTAAAAATTCTGACAAAACATATTTTCCTGTTCTGAAGAAATCCATGTTTTATATTTCTTGAACATGAAGTTGATCTACCCAGGCATGGCCTCCCTTCAGGAGGATATAAAATGGCACAGATTTATTTAGAAAAGTCCCTTTGAAGAAAGCCTTCAAAATGCTAAATAGGAGCAATTCAGAAGTGCTTTCAAATGTATAGATTTTACTTTGTCTTTTCAATTGCAATGCAATCCCCCAGCAGAGCGCACTGGAACAAACTATTCAGGATTCATTTCTCTGTGGGTATTTGAAGGTTCTTTAGAAGTAATTCATAAACTCATTAAAATGTATAAATATTTCTCCAGCTGCTTAAGCAGCTACTTGAATTCAGTGGTTTTGTTTGTTTGTTGGTTTTTGCTTTTTTTTCCAAAGCAAATTGCTACTGTTTTGCTAGTAACCTCCCATAACTGTGCTCTGCAAATGGCATAGTGGAATTGAAAAATTCAGATTTTTGCACAGTGCTCGGATGTACTTCATTGAATTCAACTGTATTAGAGACATATATATTAAACCCTTTTTGCCAAAAGGCTCCGTAACTGCAGTAGCATGCAGTGAATTAAGTCTACAAGGAAAAAAGGACATTTTGGAACAGAAACTTGCTGACTTGCAAATACTTACCACAAAACTCTTAGCTTGTGCTGCTAGTGTATCAAAGAAAGATTATTATTTTTTTTTAAAGTAATGGAAGACTGTTCTGAGAAACTGCAGGAATAAAACAAACAGTTGAAAAATAGAAGAAAAAAGTGACTTAAGAACTGAGAAGAACTGACTGTATAGCCTCGAAGAGGCCTGTATTCATCTTTCTGTCAACTAAAATTAAGTTTAAGATTAACAAACAAACAAACAAACAAACAACAACAAAAACACTGCACTGGTAGTTAAGAATCCCTAATTAGATAAAGCCAAGCAATACAAAATGCTTTTATATTCCCCCAGTATCTAACAGATACTCATTCATATCAAGTTATTAAAGAAAAAGACCTTCCTGTGGCAACAACAGAGCTACTGACCACAACATAGATTAGGAAGACACATTTTATTGGCTTGAATTTTTAACACATACTAAGAACATTAAGAATACTAACACAACTAAGAACATTTCACGTTGGAAATGAGGAGACATTTCTTCTCAGAAAGAGCAGTCGGGCATTGGAATGGGTTGCCCAGGGAGGTGGTCCCTGGGGGTGTTTAAGGAAAGGTTGGACGTGGTGCTTAGGGACAAGGTTTAGTGGGTGACATTGGTGGTAGGGGGATGCTTGGACCAGATGATCTTGGAGGTCTTTTCCAACCTTAATCATAGAATGGCTTGGGTTGGAAGGGACCTCCAAGATCATCTAGTTCCAACCCCCCTGATTCTATGATTCTAACGTATTTACTTACATGCTTATTAGTCAGGGAAAGGCAATTCAAATGAATATATACCACTATCTGGCTAACTGGAATCAGATATAATCTTCCACCAACTCTGCAAAACAAGAAACGATCAGAACTTTTACCATACCAAGCTCCCGCTCAAAGAACAGGATCTCCCGCTGTTGTGTCTGTACAGATGTGTTTGGTTTAGATAACAGCCTTTCGCTATAATGTTTATGCTGACTTCTAAAACCACCAGAAACTAAGCAACATGTCTATTTTGCCAATGTAGCCACAAAGAGCCACAATTTTGCGTGTAGCCACGGCACACGCAGCATGGTTTAGCCAGAAAGCCCTTCTCCTTCCCAAGCATCAGGAACTGCACCTTCCCGATGTAAAACCTTTACGCACAACAGCACTTGCAGTACCCATTTGCCTCCTTTATTTTTGTTTAATGCAATTTTTTTTTACCTATCCTGGAAGAATGTTTTGACACAATTTCAAAAGGGAAATGTCTCCCCCCTTCCTTCTTCCCCCTATTTATTAGACAGATGAGATAACACAGTTTCTAAGCATTCCGGTTTTAAGGAAATATTTGTCCTACCGCCTGCTTAGTGCTGTGGGCTTGTGGACACGCGTGATGAAGCCAAAAGGCTCTTCAGAAAACACAAGCAAGACCTTGAGAGGAACGCGATCTGTGCAGGCTGCACACCTCCGTCCGACCCACACCTCACCCGAACCTCACACGAAAACTTTCTCCTCTGATCAGTTTCACCCAGAGAGGGACGAGCGGCTGCCCTGACCCCGGGAGCCTCAGCACCCAAAGGAGATGCTCGCTGCCAAGCGGCGAGAGCCGCCCCGGCTGCCGCCTGCCTGCCTGCCTGCCTGCCTTCCCCCGGGGGGACCGCGGCTCCGGGCTGAGCTCCCCCGGCACCGGGTCCAGCCTCCCCCCGCCCGCTGTCCCCGCTGTCCCGTCGCCGGCCGGACTCACCCCGTGCCTGCGGCTCCATGGCCCCGCACGGCCCCACCGGAGCCGCCGTCGCCCCGCGCCGAGCAGCGGCTCTCTGACGGCGCCGGGCCGCCGCTCCCCGCCCCCGCGCCGCGGAGCCGGGCGGCGACACCTGCCGGCACGGCACGGCACGGCCTGACACGGCACGGCACGGCACGGCACGGCACGGCACGGCCTGACACGGCACGGCACGGCCTGACACGGCACGGCACGGCACGGCCTGTGAGGGCACGGTCCAGGCGCCTCCTGGGACCCCGCCGGCACCCCGAGGCCGGGGGCAAGGCTCCAAGGCCTCCGTGTCACAGAATCACTCAGGTTGCAAAAGCCCTCCAAGACCATCTGGTCCAACCATCCCCCTACCACCGATGTCACCCACTGAACCACGTCCCCAAGCACCATGTCCAGCCTTTCCTTTAACACCCCCAGGGACGGTGACCCCACCACCTCCCTGGGCAACCCGTTGTGTATCTGATACTAACAGATGCCTTCCAGGACACACTGAGCACACTTAGCTTCTTGACACCTTTAATATCAAAAGTGACCAAGGAAGAGAGTAAAGACACCAAGGAAGCATTCAGCATTTCTCTGTGAATTTATTTTAACAGGTAACATTTTAGATGAAGAGAAGCAAATCCAAAAGAAAATGATTATGCAGTGACGTTAAAGAGGTAGAAAATAAGCTCTTTGCCTTAAAACATTGTGGAACATTTCATAGTGTCAACTTATTTCTCAAATCCGTTTTTCTAACAATTTACAAAATTAAGGCCAAGGCAGCCTTGATTTCTATATATATATATAATAATGTTTTGCTTTAACATGCATGTGCTGGTGGTTTTGAATTTGAATTATTATAAAACATGAATTGTTTTCTCTAGGCAAGCCTCTCTTCATTGTGATTTGACATCTCCTTAGGCTAGAACTTAACACTTACAAAAGCATATCAGAGGTTGTCAGAAGAATGAATTCCTGTGCTCGTATCATTTCAAATAATGAGACATCCTACCGTGACAAGAGTTGAGCTCGGAAATGCCATCAGCTTCTGCATTGAAAAACTCAAACCCAAGTCCAGCAATAAATGTATGAAACAGCTTGAGAAGTTTCTCTCAACAGGTGAAACAATTGGTGTAATTACAACATATACTTGTCTGTAAAGTACACTTCTGTGAAGTGTGATGGAAATTGAGCAGCTGATTTACTGACAGGGCTATAACAATAGCAATATTAATTGGTTAGTGATCTCCCTGTCTTTACCATCACCACGAGTTTTTTTGTTGTTGGTGGTGGTGTTTTTGTTGTCGTCGTTGTTGTTTTGTTTGTTTGTTTGTTGTCATTATTGTTTTGTTTTCCCATCTTATTTCTCTCCCCTGCCCTGTTGATGAGGGGGAGTGAGAAAGCAGCTGGGTGGGTGGCTGGCACCCAGATGAGGTGAGCCCACCGCAGTAACCAAATACTAATCCCTTCCTCAGGGATGCAGGAAAGAAAGGGCAGGGGCCAAAGGCACAATGGAAACAAGAAGCATCACAGTAATTTTCTCACATTGCTATGTCTACCTTGGGACAATGTTGTCTTTTGCATGAGTACTGATCCATAAGAAGTTGTTAAGAAGTTGCAATTGTGCAGCATGGATTTTCTTATCTGTCTACCAGACTTCCCTAAAGTTTCTTCCAGGCTGCACAGGAAGTGCTAGGGACATGTAAAATCATACAGAATGCATTCAAAGTATGTATTTATTTTACCTTCATGTGAACCCTGTAGTACCTGGAACTGGATGTCAACAATTCTAACCAATAAAAATGCCTGAAAAAGTTGTTCTTTAGCAATTTAATCTGTTTTTGAAATCTTACATTCTTACACTTTTATCAGCAGATTTTCATGACTGTTCTAATAGTTACGAAACTACTTTCAAAATTAGCTTAATGGTCTGGTGACAAAGTATTCAAGTAGTTTATTTTTTTCTTCCTATGAAACGTATTTTCTCCAGCTGCTACTAGCAGAATGTAAGATGAAGATACAAACCTCCTGTTGTTTTGAAGTTGTTCCAGTGTTTAGCATTGTGTGAAGCATGATCTGTGGTGGAACCGTGTGCAGAAAATTATTTTCTTCTTATTAGTAAGAATTAAAAATGCCTGTCTGATTCTTCTATAGATCAATTTTCTCTTGAACATGCTGACTTTCTCGTAACAGGGGGTCTGTGGAACTGAACTTCGTATTGGCTATTTGGCGTTGATCACTGTACTGCTATCAGGAGAAAATCAGCAGCTGCTTCCAACTACAAATGCTGCATAAAGAACCTGGATCAAGATCTTTATCTGATGTCAACTGACATCTCTATTATAACCAATAATATTCTGATTAACCATTGAGGTAGTCTTTGATAAACGGCTAGTATGACAGTCAATAACACAGTATTATGGCAACTCGTAGAGATTAAATCGAAGATTATTTAGATGCAAAAGAAATACTTTTTTCCACCACTCAACAGATTTCTGACTGTCTTGTCAATGGAAACTGTCTCTTCCCCACCTTCTCAATTTTTTCCTAGTTTGTCTTAGATAAAATGTAAGGTGACCGATGGATGTTGAGCAAGTAGCTAAGCACACCAGGAAGCTCACCAGAATCCAATAAAATAGAGAGAGAGAATGTGAAGATTGTATCAGACTAGAATTTTTAGACAAAGTGATTGTATAGAATTGAATTCTAATTTACATTTGTAATTTTGAGGAAGTGGGATTTTAACTGTAATTTATTGCTGAAATACTAAAAACTTGGAGACTTTTGGAAAGAAAAGCTATGAATGCTGAAAGGTGATAATTTTTCCAGAAGGTACGATTGTGCCTACAATGCATTAGAATATAGAAGCTCAGAAATCTTGGGCTGTTGAAAATTGTATTACAAATGTTTTTATATGGATGGAGAACAAATGTGAATGCATAAGAGCAAAATACCATCAGGAGAAGGGCTATTAAAATGGCATGTGTGGCTGACACCTACGGGTGTCAGATCTGAAATAGAAACAACGACTAAATCCCAGTGACTCACGTAGGTTGGACAAGATAGAGAGATTAATCACAGTCATTCCTGAAGGGTGTGCTAAGACATCCAAAATCAGCACACACCTATGAAGAACCCACAAAATGTGGGGAGGAGCTTCAAAACTGATGCCTGAGATGCCTACACAGTGCTGCCATGTGATCTATGGGAGATCTGTGAAGTGTCATCTTGGGACAGGCAGGATACCCTAAGATATCTGAAATACCACTAGATGTCCAACTTTAGGCACTTGAGTTATTCCATACAGAGAGAATTCAGTCACCTACAGATAAATATCCAGTGTCATTTGGCAGTCCCTAGGGGATTTGAGAGACCTTCACACAGCAGAAAGATGCTTTAACTGTTCAAAGGTTGTTTCAGAAATTAATTTCCCTGTTTAGTCTGCAACTTGAGGCATGTGTCCCCTGCTACAGATTGTTTTAAAACCCTGATTGTATTGAACCTGGTTTTCCTTTTAGATCAGTGGTCCAGGTACACTTGGACCCACCTCCTCAAGAGCACAGTAAATGTCTTTTAACAGAAGTGGTGGCATAGATGTGTCTACTGACACACCGCTACTACATACATCAGAAATGAAACGCCAATCGATTTAACTCAGGCAGACAAAACCTTTGTACATACTGACCTAAGGATAAAGAAGCACACCTAGCCCCAGCTTGCACCCTGTAGTAGTCTCACAGGTAGCCGTACGTTCCCCACAGCTGGGGACAGAGGAAGGTCCCCCTACCAACCACCCTTTGTGAAACCTGAAGTGTAACTTCTGATTCATGGCCCCAGTGGCTGGATCTCTTGGTTCATGTCATCTTTTTCTTGGATTCCCTGTCGAGCTTCCCTGCACTGTCCCCATGCACATGTTCTTCACTGACAGCTTGTCTGTGTTTTGCAGATAGGGTTGGCCGTGTCCTGCAGCACCATGCAAAGCCTGGAGACTGCCCATTGACACTGCAAGTATCAGGTATTAATACCCAGCGATAAGATCCCTCCTGAGCCTCCAGGCCAAACAGTCCTGGTTCTCTCGGCCTTTCCCCAAATAACAATTCCTGTCATCTTCCTGACCCTTCGCTGGACTCGCTCCAGTGTGGTGATGTCTGCCTGGCACTGGGTGCAGCACTCCAGGGGCAGCACGCCGAGTTTGGCATTGATGGTGCTAATTAGAGGGGAAGGATCCCCTGCCTCGACCTGCCGGCACCGCACTGGCTCAGGCAGCCCAGGACACCGCCGTTGTCCTGTGGTGTCCCTGTGCTTCTTGCTGCTGATCACACTGCTTCAAGGCCAGCAGCTCAAGACAGTTTTCAGTTCATTTCTGAGTCCATTTACCTAGCAATGTGTCACTTTTTCTATACAATAAACTCACTGTATGGAAAAATACTGCAAAATAGTGAATCTATATTAGAATTAAAATTTTAATGGGTCAAAACTAATCTCTGACAGAGAGATCCAATGAAATTGAATTTTAATTCAGCATAACTCATATTTGAATCTTTGTTAATATCCAAAAGATAAGCTATCCTAAAAGCAAGGGCACAATTTATTTTTCGTATGTAGCTAAGAAGTGGGATGCGTGACTGGGACTGTTTAGATTCTTTATGGGATTAGAAAACATTCATCTATATGTATGCACTGGGAAGCTGGTACACAAGATACGTTTGGGAAGCATTTAATTCAGCCTCTTAAAGGAGTTCTCTCTTTGAAGCACTCTTGATACTGATGGAATGCCTAACACATTTAATTTTTGCTGTATTGATGGATTTAATGCACATTTCTGGGGTTTAAATCCTACATCTCCAGACTGAAGTGGAAGTGCATCCTGCCACATGATGAAGAACGACTGAACCAACTGGAAAACATTCCTGCCTATTATCTGGATCACTAAAACCAAAATATAATACAATTACATCACAGACCACATCTTTATTTTTGAGATGTCTGTGTACTTTTGTGTTTTTCTTAGTGGAAGCAGGTTCCTCTTGTTAATCCATGTTTTTATCCATGCAATAAATGTGACACCCCTGCATGCTCCATGGTGTTTTGAATTCTGCATGCAGGGAGAGTCAAGATGATGTGAGGATCAAATTGGAGGATGTGTGATCTATAAAGCACTCTCCTCGCAAAGGCCTGAAATGAAGCACTCCAATTCTCAGAGTATTCCTGCCAAAGCTTTCCAAGGCAGACAAGAAAAGCTGACTTGCCTAGCTTTCAAAGAGTTTATAAAGGCTGTGCATGCTCTCTACTTCCCATTACCAGAATCCTAGGCTTAGTTAAGAATAAGAAGTAGAGAACTAAGTTTTCACCTGTTAATAAGATATTGTGCTTATGTGACTAACGAGTAGATTTACAGAAAGGAATTTAAACTGTAACAAAAATCATTTTCTTTCCTTTTGTATCCACAGCAAAATGTTGAAATGTTCCCTGCATCAGATATTTCTCCTCAGATAAACATGAGGAGTCAAGCCAATTAAATGCCTTGAGTTATTCAGAGATATCAGGAAAACTATCTTTGATGTAACATAAGGATTTTCTGTTCACTGTTATTCAGGTTGGTTTGCCACAATTTTAATCCCTGCCTGGCACAAATTATCTCCATCTCCTTGTCAGAGACCTGCCTGTCTGTCTCTTCTTTGTCTTTGGTTGTGTGATCTCATCCACTAAGGCCTGTTTCTCATTAAAATGAATTTTTCAGAAATGAAAAATGTGAATTTAATGGAGTAAACCTTTTTTTTTTTTTTTAGCACAAAAAAAGGTCTTTTTCATTCTTATTTGATAAGCACACACTGACAAAATTACAAACATTTATGAAACAATCAACCAAGATAATTATAGATCATTTTACCCCACAGGTAGGTCAATTATTTCTTTAATCAAGTTATGCATATATTAAGTGTTACCTTTATCCAGGCTGGTGCTAATTGAAATGATGCATGATTACTGCATAATTTAAAATCTCATCAGATTGCAGAATTGGGTTTGGCCTAGCAAAGGACTTTGTTGTTGTTATTCATCTACAGCCAAATTAACTGTGCTGATTTAAATTCTATATTTAATTTCTACTCCTTTTGTCTGTCTACAGTTGTTGCTTTTGAAGACAGATGTCCTTTACCAGTAGCTGCTTGCATTCAAGCATATTCAATGGCCAGTGGGGAAAAATTAAGCAAGACTAATGACAATGCAGGTTACTAGTTCTGTTCCCATTTCACAGAACTTCATTTTTAAGGCATCACAAAGAGCAGAATACCTGAGAAATCGACACCAGCTTTTACCTTAAAACAAACATTATTTCCATGTTGATCACCTGTAAATAAACTCAGCCTCAGTACTTTAGGCTGAAAAACACCAATATTGAATATTATAATACATTCAAACTGAAACGATGATTGATCCAAGTCAGATTGGCTGGAAGCACAAGTATTTAAATCATGAACTTTTTCTGAGAAAAGCTCAGGAACTTCTTCATATAACCTCAGTAAATTGTATTCAAAGATTCTTTAGTCATATTTGTAGTATTCAACTATACGGTTGTCTGCTTTTTTAATCATCTAGACTGTTATGAATAAGCAGTACACCGTTTTACCACTTGATGGTGCTAAATGTTTTACACTCTTAACCAATGCTATAAACACACATTAAAAATGGAGTCACCTTTTGAAATACAGTTTAAGTTGAAGCTTGAATCGTATTTCATTTTTGTAGGAAACATACACTTATCATTTGATATCATGGGTATTTAAAGATTAAGCATTACAGTTCACCTGTTGTAACTTTAGCACTGAAAGCTGTTTTAAATGGGTATGTGTGCCAGTGATTCATCTGGCCTCCCCCTCTCAATTCCCCACCGACTGGGTATTTACATCCAGTAGGTAATGACAGCCAGGCACGTACAGCTCTCTAACGTGCTCCTTTTGCATATATGCATCCCTGCCAGCACGTCTACCACATAGTTATCATCTCATTTCCAAGATCAGCATCATGTCCTCACCATTTGCAAGGCTCTTATTTATATTTCAGTCTAGGACAAAATGAACATACCTGAGCAGCTTGACTCAACCGTGGAAGATGGCTGACTCAGTCCTTGGCTTAGCAATTAGCTTGAGCAGAGTTGGAAGAGAAAAGAGCAAGATTTTTCAGGGAGCTCTAGTCTTGGTTAGCAAAATCAGTTGGGTAGATTTGATATGGGACAGTGAGTGGTACTAGAGTTTAGGGGCAATTCAGCATTAGAAGAGGAACAGTCGTGGTAATTAGAAAGGGTATGGGTGGGGATCCATGCTTGCCTTGTAGGACTTGTGTGCGGTAAAAGACAGCAAGGATGGAAGCAAGAGAAGGATCTTGTACGTACTCATGTTAGGGAGGACGGAGGCAGGATTTACGGACAAACTGACATTTTGTTGTAGGGTGGTTGCTCTTTGGAGATGTTACTGGAAAGAGACTGCCCAGGTGCTGCTACTCCTAGCCTTTTTATATTAGATCTCAGAGAAAAGGTGTCCACAGGCTTGCCCTGCTTCAGTAGAACATGAACAACGTGTTTACAATATTCGTAAAGGGAAACTGTGAAAGCTATGTGAGTGCAGAAGAAGGGAAACAAGGAAATGTAATGCAGGAGGGTGCAGAAGGCTATTGTCTTGAGGACGCCTTGAAGATGTTAGGATGTTGTCTAGCTGAAAAAGAGTTACACTCAGGTGCAGGCCTAAATGTGTGTGCACCATTCTATGCACAAGGTGAAATTGTCTATCAGACCTATGAAAGATGCCTTTTGTCTTACTGCAATTTGGGAAAAGGATGCATGACTGCACTTTCTGACCTCTCCACTAAGGTAGAGATGTCTCAGCTATGTGTCTGCAATCATCTTTACTCTGATTTACTTCTGATTCTGATTCTGATTTTGGTATCAGCAACCATATTCAGAAATGACAATAACTTGTACAACTTTTGGAGTATCTGCAAAACATACGTTAGCACAATATTCTCACTACCATTATGCACACTGTATCTGTCTGCTACTTTTGTATGACTAAGCTGCTTCACGGAAGTCTAATCAAATCATATTAAAATGTGTCTGTTCTCAAGCACTGCCCCAACCCAAGAGCTTGAAGACACAAGCCTGCCAGAGCACAATTAGAATCAAATTGCAAAATCACACCACTGCCTCCCAAACCCTGACATGCACACAAAGCACTTTTCAAGGCAGGTTTTCCTGGAAAACAGTTCTTGCTTCCAGCTTCTAACTGTTCAGTTAGGTCTGCTTTTTAATCTGCTGCACTGAAAACAGCGTGTAGTAATGACAAGCTCAGTCTCTGAGGCATTACCTCTCTACGTTTTATTAAAAGAACACTTCTGTCTGTTCAGTGGAAGACCTCCACCATCACTACTTTCCTACTCAATTCTGCCTTTCAGCACCCACCCTGCTTAGCTCAGACGGGATCCTCAGTTCAGGCTAGCACTTCCAATAGGCACTGACATGAAAAGCTTCTGTTCTCAATTAATAAATAGAGCTGGCCTAACCTTAGGTCATCTGCGGTGGGGAGGATCGGTTAGCATAAATGTTTCAGTGTAATTGCACGTACAGTTCGATGCAGCCTTGTTGCCAGTGCTGCTGCTTAAACATGAGTGAGAACAAACATAACCCCATACAAACGTAGTGCAGTCAGATAGATAGGACTAAAAAAAAAAAAGAGTTCAATAATTAACAGGACTCAAATTATATACATACACATATAATAGTTATGTAGTAACATTTTAATATTTTAATGAATACTAAAACATGTAATAAGAATATAGAGATAACTTATACGGGAAAATAATCTGCACATAAGAAATATATTATTTCATTATTTTACTAATTTGCATAACCTTCAAAGCAAAACAAATTGCTCAGTCTGAGTTTTACTGTACAGATATGTCCACAATGTCAATAAGCAGGCTGGAAGTTTTTCCGATGAGTTAACTTCCTAATGTGGGTGGAGAAAAAGACAAGCAGGGAATTTTCCTTTTGGAAAAAAAATCTGTAAGGCTATATAAAAAGTCTATGGATAGGTAAAAAGAGAACTTTTTGAATCGTTTATTTAAACAATCTTTATTCCTATAGGTGAGAGATAAGTGGGGTTTGAAAACTGTTTGAATAAACGAGAATGTCAGAACTCTGAAAAAGAATTGGGAAGGACCCAACCTCTCTTCCATCTGAGCACATTCTAGTCTTTTAGTTACTGCTGTTTGGAAGGAGGATTTTTCCTTTTATCAGGTGATGTATCAGCTGCCCACTGCAGAGTTTCTTCTTGCTAATCTGGAAGTAATAATCAAGAGGGATTATCTCTGCTGGAGAAGGAATAGTAAAACAGAAGGAATAGTTGCTTTACTCTATTAGAGCTATTCCTTAGATCATAATACTGCGAAGACAGGATATATATATTTGCATATATAGTGAAAAAATCTACATGTGAGAAAAAGTAGTAACAAATAACTTCATTAAATAAATGGTCAAAACTAATTTTCTTCTTTTTGCATGGGGGAAATAAAAGATTCAATGAAGGAAATTGAAACAACCTCCTTCCTCTATTGTCTCTTCACTGTGTTAAGGATCCTGTCCAGTTCTCAGTCTAGTAAAGACTAAGTAGGATTCAGAAATGAGATCTTGGTGTTATAGCAGATGTTTTAAAATTTTTACTTCCTTGCTCATTAGCAGTCAAAAAAGCATCACACATAATGAATGATTAAGCCATTATAAAATTCCAGTTTCCCAGAACTTCAGTACTATGTGTACCTCTCATCAACCTTCTGTACTACACTGTCTATCTCAAAAACAATCTGATGGAACTAGAAAAGGTATGGAGAAGAGGAATAAGGACAATAAGAGCATTGTAAGACCATCTGTTCTGTGAGCATCTCACAGGCTGGGGTTCTTCAGCTTGGAAAAGCCATATTGGGTGAGGGAGAACAGGGAGAATGATAAAAAATGATATATACAGCAGGGAAGTCTCACGAGTGACATGGGGCTGATAGTTCACTGTCCATGCCCATATAACGAGTATTGGCAACTAAGCTTGGTATAAGGTCACAAATTCCAAATAAACATGAGTAAAATACTGATTCAAGTAACATGTACCGAGCTGTGCAACTCTTTGCCACAGGATATTTTTATTAATGAAAATTTGCATTTGTTCAAAAATGATTGGGAAACTTCACTTAAGAAATATCTTTATTTGTATGTTTAATATACCTTATCCAAAGGAAAAGCAGGAAAAAATTATTCTTGCGATGGACTAGGTCAAATCTGCAGAAAGCCAGAGCTCTGTGCTGAGGCAGCAACATACCAAGGACCTTGAGTGACAGGGGTACATTGCCCCCAGTGAAAGTCAACAGAAATATGTAGTAAGTGAAAATATCTTTCTTGTTCAGTTATGCATAAAAAAGGGAGGTAATTCTAACATCAACTACCTTTGAACTCATGCACAATAAAATGCAGAGTATGCATCTGGCTAAAATCTATTTTGAAAACATAATTATAGTCTCTATGTAAAATCTTTTGAAGACGTATGCTTTTACCCAACATTTTTCAAACAGCTCCTTCTCCTTTAAATTGCGAGTCTGGGCAGCATTCCTGAAAAAGATAAGCTGATGCTAGGCTCCCAAGTACATGGCATCTTTTCAAAGATACCTCACATCCATCAGACCCACTGAGGTCGCACGGAGACACTATCCCATTTCAATGCATTTCTGAACAGTACTCCAGTGATTATGTCTACTCCAATTTAGTTTTCTGTTCTTGGGCAAAGAGCACAATATCCTTATTCAGTGCAATGGCTGCATTTTTTTCCTTTTCATTACATGCAAAATGTCTCATAAAAATTCCTTAATTTGATTTATAATAACAAATACGCTTGATGTGCTGTTCTTCTACTAGTTCATTTTTAACTTTCGTTAACTCCTGCACAAATTCATTAAGTGCCTGGTAACAGAAGACCGTGTCATACAATATCACTTAAACATGATGTAAACCACTAACACACAATAAATCTCATGTCACGTCTCTTAACCCACTTGATCATTTCCTTTTTCTGGCATGGTGGGCTGTCAATAAAATAAGCAGGCACGAACATGACAGATTTAGCAAAATGAAGTGCTTTGTCTCTTAAGGCGTCATGCCTTTGCCAACATAACCAGACTGAATCAGAAAGCTTTTTCCATATATAGTTATATTTAACCATACTGGGGCTTTTGAAAGTGATCTGCTTTCCTTACTGAAGTTAAGCCCCTTCTAGGTAAGGGGACAGACTTAGGTGGACCGCATGGCTCATGGGTGGATACTTGGATATTTTGTGGATACTCAACTGCTAGGTGAAAATGAAGGGTGAGGCTACAATCACCTAATAATTCCACTGTCACCAGGCTGGAATAGAACATGCAAGTGAGCACTTGCTTCAGGATCAACATTACAAAAAAAAAACCTTTTTTTTTTTTCCAAAATAAAGATTTTTCCAAGATAAAGTAACTTTACTCCAGAACAGAATGCCCACAAGGTGCACTTACACTGGCATAGCTACAGAAAATAACTGTTCATTTTTAGCTATGCTGGTCTATTGCTTTTCCCTTAGTGTCTTTAAGTCCCTAGTAATTAACTGTGGCTTTTTCTTTTAATGAGAGAAATGCCTTAAGAGAACATCAGGGGAGATAGCTGAAATCTGTCTTTTTCTCCAACATCAGAAAATTTCAGAGGAAACTGTTATGATGACAGAAAAAATAATTTTAAGAAAGTTGAAAAACACATATTGGCGATAGTGTTTGTAGCATTTAAGCTTATGACAACAGATATACTCCAGGGGAAGACTGGAGTCTTCAGTCTTTTATCATTTGTTCAGTTTCAGAAACAATCCACGGCTGAAAATATGCGGGTCTTTTAGTCTGTGCAGTGATGCATAAAAGTGAAGTTTGTTAAGCAACTTCTAATTTGTTACCTAGATTTCACTTTTTGTTGTTGTTGTTGTTTAAATCTAAAGAAAAATATTAATAACAAATTAAATATAATATATATTTTATCACCAGCTTTTCTTTGATATCTTTCTCTAGCAACTTTTTGGCTGGTGACATCCAAAGCACCACAAAGGAATAAGAAAATTCTAGTTCCAGAAATTGTTACTGGAGATTCTTGATATATTCAGACCCTATGCTTGAACAAATAGTCTCCATAGCTGTGAAAGATCAGATCAAAATTATCTGTACTTTTCAGTTCCCGGATCAAGGATTTATTCTTATTGTGTTTTTCTGTTTATCTCTTCTCCTCATCTTTATACATGTTCATACCCACCAGCCATAGTGGTATCCAGCATACGGTTGGCCCACTTTCAATGATCTAATTACCATTGCTATGCTTTAATACTAATATTCAAAAATATGAAATTTCACACTGAAGTTAAAGGGAATGCTTATACATGCAGAAGAAGACCATGCATGGAAATCTGCATATTTTCTTGGGATTCTAAAGAAATGGGGCTTTTAACACCACATTGCACAGTGGTATAGAATAATGAACCTTAAAGGTGTCAAGTTTCTACATGAGTTGTGAAAAATCAGTACCTGGGCAAGAGAGACTACAGCAGGATTGCTTTCAATAGAAAGAAAGACTGCAGCACTAGGTCACCATTACCTGGCCAGCCAGCCTACCCACTCCTGAAAACTGATCTGGCAATCAGCACAGCTGTACTAGATGATCAGCTGGCACATATATACTTCTGAAAAAGGTAGAGCACTTGCTACTTCTTGCTCAGCTGGAGATGGTGTCAGGCGAGAACTGTCAGGTTCTAGAGATTTAATGAGGAGGAATAAGGTCATATAGGATGTATTAGGTGAAGGATGTATTATAGGATGTACATATAGGATGTATTATAGTGGAGGGACAGCAAAAATAAATACACAAGAAACCAGACTGTATTAATCTTTCTGTTCGTGGAACAGCTCATTTTAAATATTGTATGCCCAATATTCACAGGAACCAGCAGAAACAATGGCTGGTCTCTGCTTTTCATCAGTGAGTTGTGTTAAGTTTATCACTTCTTATATGTCTAATATGCTTGGTCTCTAACCTAAACAACAATGTACAATTCTCATGAGATCTGTCTTCACAACACTCATTTTCCGTTCTTGGAAATCATCTGTTGCCACCAACTTCATAACTTTGAATCCTTTTTGTAGTTCTTGTTTCACTTTAAAATATCTATATGTTCACATCCACAACAATCTTCCAGTTCTTCTTGTTATATTAAAGGTAGTGGATAATAATCATATAAAAAGGCAACTGCTTAAGCAAAGAAATACATTTCCACACTGGAATGTGGATAATCAGTGCCAAAGACTGCCATTGAAATGAGCTAACTAGCAAAATAATAATGAATTTAAACAGCTAGAAAAGTATATGGGTAAGAAAACAGGCAATGGTGAAATTATTTCATAACAATTCTTTTGTTATGTAGCATGACAAACCTTCAAGGAATAAAAAAATGATACCGGTTTGCAGTTTTTATCTACCTATATATGAAAATATAATGTAATATATAAATTATTACAATACATAATTATCATATTTTGCATATGTATGTATAAAAACAGGCTGTAAGAGAGCAAAAGCTTTCACACCACACTTGTAATACTGTGTGTGACTTGATTGCACATACAGGCCATAAACTGCATAATGTGCGTTCTTATAAAACGCTAAAGCATTTAATAATTTAATTTATATCCCCTAAGATCGAGGAATATTAATCAGCTAACTTCATAGTAGACGTACAACCTCTGTTCTGAAGGTTCTGAAGGATGCACCCATTTACTTATCTACATAGTGGTCTGAAAACCTGACATCCCAAAATGATACCCATCCAGTGATGCACATTGACAGGAGCGGGTCCCACGCCTGCTTCCAGCAGCAGGGACAGGAGGTGCAGAGTTCTCGGTTGCCTGGCCAGACCTGTGGTGCAAGCAGCAGCCAGCCCATGGAGGCACTCTGAGCCCAGTGCTCTGCGCCCATGCTGACCCCTCAGGTAGCGAGGGAAAAAGGAAGCTAAGGACAGGCAGCCAGCACCAAAGCAGTTACTGCAGCTCACATTTAAGCTGCCTTTTTAGGGGCACTCCGCATCTGTCAGGCTATCAGCTGAATTACTAGCTTTGGTAGAGGCAGCTGGTCCTTGCTTATCCCCTGCTCAGGCAGAGGCCTGCCACAGGCTCACAAGGGGACCCTGTGGAAGATCAGTGTTTATGAATTACAGTTATGACAATCACGTCTAATCCTCGAATGCTCGTTGTTGGTGAAGAAAAGTCAGTTTTTCTCTGTCTGGTCTCCTTTTACTGCTATAAGAAAGATAACAGATAAACATGATTTAATAAATGATAGTTAAATGGAGGCCACATGTTGCCTGTCATCTAAGTAACCTGTTCTTTAAAAATATCATTGTAAGAAGAGTGGTGACATAAAGTGCTTGTTGTAAAGGAATTTGAGAAAAAAGGCAATGGCAGACACTGCAGGTCAGAAACACTGAAGGCTTTATTGGAAAGCTGTACCAAATAAATGTTTGATTTGGCAAAAGTGCGCCACTAGGCAGTGTATTATGAGCTTTGACTTGTCCATCACCTCATAAAAGCCACATGAAATTATGACAAAGACGTGCTTTTAGAAGTACTTTTAATAAATAATAAACATATAGTAAAACTAAAATTTACAGTACGTATTGTTTGAAAATAAAAAGTTGAAATCAAGAAGCCTTGAGGGAAGCTCTGAGAAGCAAGGGGCCTGCCCCCAGCAGTGTGCTGCTGCAGCACATAGAGTCTTTCCAGCAGTTCACAGGCTTAAACGTTTTCTGCTTCGTAAAGTTATTTTGGTGCAACACACCAAACGCTTGAGACCCCCATTACTGCTATTTGACAAGATACGAGTTAAAAGAAGAAAATCTGCATTCAGGTTTCCAGGAAGATGGGGGCAGGAGGAGGACGGATGAGGAAGATTCCCTGGGTTAAGCAGGGAGCTCAGAGAGGAGCCATCAGCCAGGTTGGCTGCTGGCCAAGGTAAAACCCAGGGCCAGGCCCACGCTGCATTCACCAAGCCTAAACCTTCTGGGCAGAGCTCCCCTCAGGGGTGGCAGGGCCTTCCTGTCACAGAGGGAACATTTAATGGCTGCAGCCAGCCTTGGGCCTGCACTGGACGCTGCCCTACCTTTGCCAGCTGGGGTTTCTCACCCCGGGCAGGCCCCAGGAGGCAGCAGGCACCCCGCGGCTGGGAGCCAGGCTGGGCAGGGGGTGCCTAGGCTGGGTGGTGTGGCCACTTGGCCCCCGCTGGCAACTCCCAGCTCTGCCCCGCTCTCTACAGGTGCCTCATTCCTGTGGCCACCCCTGTCAGCCTTGCCAAGGGCAATGGGTAGCATGAGTTGGGCCATGCAGTGATGTTGGGACTGGGGTTCAGGAGGCAGTGGGTCACCAGTATCATCATTAAAACCCATCCACAACGAGATTTCAGACTTGATGCCACCCTTCACTAACGTAATATTTCTTTATCCGCCCCCACAAGCCACCCCAAACCACCATGCAGGCAACTAGATGCATTATAAACATACTAAAAAAAAATCATAAAATGAAGAGTGTACGAGCGATCAGCAGAGTGTTCTCCATTCAATCACACAAGGGTGCTTCCTAGTCTTAATTGGCTTTATGATTTCATTTTGATATACTACGCTTTTCCTACAATCCATTAGGATATTGGGTAGTGTCCAGTATTTTTCAACATGAAAGAGAATAGAAAACTTCATTTTATAAATAAAATGTGATTGATGAGACAGAAGGCAGACAAAAGTGGGCAGTGGGCATCTAAAATTGCAGCTAAGAGACAGCAGCTTCTAGAGACAAGCAATATTACTTGTATGCAGGTAGGTCAAGGAGGTAAAGCCTAGACTGGTACAGAACATGGACTTCCATGTGTTTTATCACTCTTAAGGGATAATGAAAACAAAGCTTAGCTTCAGATCCTTTAATATTATAATAGTGTAATTGTTAAGGAGGAGGGAGAAAAACAGCCTGGGCTGAGGTGATGAGTGGATCCAAAAGAGGATAAGGGGGCAACCTAGGTGAAAATTAGGTTGAGGCAAAAACATTGCTCAGGTCAGGAAACAAAATGAGGTGGTGGTGAGAACAGCACGCTACACAGTGGGCAGGCTCAAACCACTTCTCAACTTTGCAAATCAGCGTCTTACCTGTCAGCATGTCCGCCTGAGAAGTGGGATAGTGTTTCCCACAGGCAAGTAGGATAGGGGAGGCCATCCCCAATGGATAACTGCTGTAGTTTACTGTCACATTCACCCTACCTAGTGACCTTCAATATAATAAGAGAATGATCTAGAAATACGGCACTGGATCAAGGCTCCAGGGAGCTCAACATCCTACCTCTGACAGCAAAACCAGATGTTTGGGAAAGGATGCAAGGTAACGCAACCAAACACTCCTGTCCAGGCCTCCAAACATTCGAGTCAAAAATGGGTTTCTTTTATAAGCTGCTCTGCTGTCCACATCACCATGTACAAAATTCCTTGGCAGGAGATTCCACCAGTCTTTCACTGTTTGCATAAAAACTAATCTTTTCTTTGTTACAGATTCTGCTAGACTCATTTAATGCTTTCTAGTTCATCTGATAAAGGAATACTCAGTCACTACTTTATCTTTTCTGCTGCACTCAAATACAGAGGCATTTATTACAATCATAATTATGTATCAGTTGTATCATTTCAGTGGTGACGAGCCTTCTTCTACTTCACTGTTCATTGTCAAAAAGCATGCAGTTGATTGTTTCTCTCATCTTTACTCTCTGTCATCAGCATTTTGTTACCCCATCACTTGCCCCTTTCTTCAGATTGCTTTACAAATATATTTGAGAGCAAAGTCCAAGCAGAGATCTCTGCAGAATTTATTTGACATCCTCCTTCACTGCAAGAGCTACTAACTCCTGCCCTGTTTACCTTCCAACAATGCAACGTCTATGTGAGATACTCTTCCTTAGCGCACATCTACTTAGTTTCATTTGAGGAACTCCAACAAAGAATTTTAGAATAGGGTATATAAACAAGATGACTTAAATGCATACTTGCTGACCCTGCCAAATAAACTTGATAGGTTGGTGAGGATGTTGACTTTTCCAAAGCATGACAACTTTACCCATGGGCTGCTAATTCTAGTTTTTAATTATGTTCTCATTAACCAGTATTTCACATGTCCTACATTCCAACACATCGGTGCCTGTTTGTGCTGCTAAAGCCAAAGAACTAAGCAAACACATGACAAATTCAAATGGATTTATTCAAAGTTTTTTGAATGTTAATTTAGTTATTAATAGTTAAATGTAATTTCTTACAAGCAGGTATAAATCCATTCATTATCATTACACATCTATTTCCTTTACTCACTATTTGAAGCACCCACAAAAGCACTTGTCAATCATTGGAAGGGAAGTGTCTGAAGTTATGGTTGTGGTTCTGTAATTTCTGTAGAGCACATTTGTCCTATTAGAGAAGTATCAGATTTATAATCAAAACCTGCTTTTCTGTTTCTTGTCAAACAGTTTGAGACTGCAAATGAGAAGTAAATCTAACTTCAGTTTCAGTTGTAGGAATATTACTTTGTTTGGACTCCTGACCATCGTTTCATTGCTGTAGATTGCACGCTAAAATTCCTGCAGATAAGGAATCTCTGGTATGATGCCCTTGACATTTGGTTGCAAGTCTTGGCTGTTTTGGGGGGACTTAAGAGGGAAAGTAGACAGATTAATCATTGCCAAGAGGAACCTAGCATGGACTTCAAGCTGTGTATTTCACTGCCGTGATCCCCCCGCCCCTATTCTCCTCTCCAGCTTTGCATCATACAGAAACAAAATGTAGAGGAGTGTGTTACCTTGTCTGCTACCTGTCTGCCTGTGCATGAACATGTAAATCCTATTTTTAAAAGTGTTTAAAAATGCCCAACACATTAGGCAAAACTTCACATCAGTATTGTCAGTTCACTAGCATGGAAACTAAGACAAGCTCCTTTTGAGAACAACACCTGGTTCAATTAATAGCCCACCTTTCAATTTTATGGCTAGCTACAGTAAAGACTACTTTATCTAAAAGACTGTCACTGAACAACGGAGCTTAGAAAGTGGTCCTACAAGGGAATGGGAAAATTGGACTATGGCATTTTTTTCCTCATTTTTATTAGGTTACTTTATGCTAAAACATGCTTCACAGGAAACTAAAATTGTGTGTTCTTGTGTATTAATTTGCTTTTAAAAATGAAACCAGTAGCATATGGATGACAAAACCTAGCATTTTTTTTAATATAAAAATTACTGTCATTAATATTTTTACCTCTGATTTAACTTCAAATTTTAAAATAGACTAATATTGTAGTGATTGTAATACAGTGTGAAGACATTCTGAAGTACATGTCTTTCAATACATTTAAAACAAATGATTACATAATAATCATAAGATTATAGATTTAATCAGGACTCCTTGGAGCTGGCTGACTACCATTCATGCATACAATTGTTTGGAGAAAAAGACTGAAACATTCAGACAGCTTTTTTTCCCTTTTTCAAAACTTTATTAGGTAGACATTACTAGATGACATTGTAAAACCCCTTGTGTGCAAGTGAATGAACTCTACAATACATGTCTTCCCACAATTCATTAAATGCACCCCTGCCTCCCCCCTCCCCCAATTTCTGAATGTTAGTTCTAAGACAGGTGGAGTGCATTCAAATGCTACTTTACATTCTTCCATTTCATCATGGGGAAGCACTTCTTAAGTTTGTTAATAACAGGGGATTGGGATATCAGTCTAAGTGAAAGGAATGCCTTGAAAATAAATGAAGTACCGCAAGTTTTGACTTACGAACTTCACTCTCAAAACAGACACCAGATTCATCGCACAGCCTTTTAAATTAAACTGCCTACCATGAATGTGATTGTATTTTGCAAAGTGAAGCAGTACAGAGACATACCTACTACTGAATACTAGTGAGGTAACATTTTGAAAATAAACTGTTAAAAAATTCACTTACTTTCAAAAGGTCCTGTCCAGCAGGACAAACATTGGCAGAACATCTTCCCTTGTATCCATGCATGTACATGTGCATATACAACCTGTGTCATTATAGCTTTTTAAAGAACAGGATTTTAATTATACATTCATCAGTACAAGTTTAAAATCAGACATTACTATGGCAGATTCAACAGAAGACTTCAGTGAGTTGTCTCTAGACCTCCTAAATTAAAAGGCACTCTGAAGAGGGTAGCAAAAAACAATCCTTACAAAACATCGACACAAAATGAAACAGCCACAAAGGTAGCATACTCAACAGTGGTTATTGGTATAAATTTGAAATACCAACTTGAACATTAATTATTTGTAAAATATTGCCCAGGAATACTGAACATCTTTGTCAAATTTTAGCATGAAGACCATTGTTGCTATACTATGCAACAAATATAATTATCAGCTAAAAGCAAAAGACGGGTAACAGAAAAACTTAACAGCATTTTGGTTGTGTGCCTGCTGGTCTTAAGAAAGCAGAATGACATTCAAGGAAATAACTTCTGAAAATAAACAGTAACTCTTGACAGTAATGACATACTTTGATACATGGTGCCTCCTATTCAGTGGGTTATAGAACGAGTTAATGCCTAGCAGTTGGAGATAATACTGAAATAAAAGCTACTAAGATATTGTGATAATTCACTTAAAATTTTATTCAGTATCACACTAAATCAAATTACCTATCACCAAAAACTTCAGATTTGTAAGCTGAATCCTGATTAAGCACTCGTGTATGATGCTTCATGAAGAAATAACACTCTAAGTGACAGCCATATCACTAATTAAGAACTCCATGGGGGAAAAAGGCCTCTTCTACTGTTCTAAAAAAAACCCTCATGAATTTCAGGAGAAAAGGTCCTAGAAGATAATCTTCTCATCTTCATTTCTTTTTCTCCTTCACAAACTCTTAGTGGAGTAAACTGAACATAGTGAAACCGTTTTACGATTAAAAAGTATTTATCGTAGATTCATAAACATCATTTTTCATCTAACCCTCACCAGTTACCAGCTGTCAACTTCCTTCCAATAATTAGTATTTTGTAGCTCCAACTTCTTTTTTTCCTAAGATAATTTGTAACTGAATTTCATATAACTCGGGATAATTTTATGAAAGTAGCTTATTTTGGCACCTGATTTCAAATAGATGGACAAAAAAGTGGGAGCAATGTTGGTAAAAAAAAAAAAAAAAAAGCAGATCCTTTAGAAAATCTAGATCACAAAAGGCAAAATTCCACCGACCTCTGGGACAGTAATCCCAGAAAAAGAAAAACCCTACAATAGACATTTTGAAGGTATCTGAAGATGGTAAAATGAATGATGTTATTTTTCCATATCATCTTGCAATGAAGGGCAGGGCAGAGATTCAAGAACTGCTCCACTGACCTCCCTTGATGGTTTGGTCCATCAAGGTATCTGCTGCAGAGGAATTACAGACTTGTACGAACAGGATACATTAGTTCAAGCTGGATACCACTGAAATGCTGTTAAACTGCTCCAAACCTCAACCTAGCCACAGTGCGTCCCTGTGCACAGAGTGGTGTGAACAGGACCCATTAGAGCCTTGGAGTTTGAGGTTACACATACTCAAGGCTCTGCTGTAACTTAACTTCAGTTGAAGTCTCTTTTCCAAAAAAATGCATGTTCTTTTTAGTGGTTGAAAACTCCTAGCTGAGTATGCTGGAAGACCAAACTCATTCTGACAACACATATAAGATGCATTTCTGCAGAAGTCTGAAGATGAATAGGAAGTTAGAAAAAAAATATTTCTGAAATGAGATGAAGATCAGCAGATTAAAATAGGCATGCCAGATTAACTTTGCCATTCTTAAAAAAATACCTTGTTCACTCACAACGTTCTTCAACCTTCTGAGCAAAGCAGTACTTAGTTTGGCTTAACATGTCTGTGTGTAGGACTACTTTACAGAAATCCCCATATTGCTCTATCGGGGGAGGGTGGAGAACACCTTTCCTTTGTTTCAAGCAATAAGGCACTTACACGTATAACATTTTTCTCATACAAAACACAATACTGGAATTCAAGTGTTGATTACATGGACATTGCCTGCCTCCAGTTTTTATAGCCTTACTCTTAGTCATGCAGAAAGTTCTGATCACTAATGCATACAGATTTTATATAGCCCAAATGTGGAATTAGAAATTCCTTTCTTAATGAATCTGGATTATTTGTCCAGCATTCTACTTGTGCCAGAAGCACCTCAACTAAAAATGATCTATTGTTTCACTATCCATTCAAATTAACCTTATTTTAAGGGGAATTCTTCACATTAAGATAAAAAAGAGATGGGACAGGAAAGATTTCTCATTGACTTCTCAAGTAATTAAGATGAAGTTCAGCTTTGACAACCTTCTCAGAAACATAGATCATTTTTCTTCTTCTCAACACCTATTATTTATTCTCATCTCTACCACAGGCAAAATACATTTCAACAAATACCTTAAAAAAAAAGTTATTTGGACTCAGATGATTAGTTATGTAACAGAAAAGGCAGTTTAATTAAATTAAAAAAATGCAAAACTAGAAGCCCTAAAGAAAAACAAATTTCAACAGTTTGCGTTTAAGTTAAATACAACAGAGAATCTTTTCCTGGTATAGCTCAGCAAAATCTTACTTAAACCACTTATTACATGATCATTTTCCACGATCCAATTTTGTCTGTGGCTATTTTCACAAATCAGTTTCAAATTATGAAATTTGGAAGTGAAAGGAGAGCATTAGAAATAAAATGTATAATAAATAGAAATATAGTAAACATTTCATTATGAGATGGTAAACAGTGAAACGGAACATCTACTCTGTCCTTGCAATTTCTGAACATGAAGTAGCATAATGTAAATCGATATGAACACTTTACTGTGCATTTTTTAATGCAAAAAGATAGCGACTAAGGACTGAATCCATCTGTTTACCCACAGCTTGCATAAGAATAGAACAGTTCAGTTGGAAAGGGCTTACAGAGATCATCAAGTCCAACCGCCTGGTGACTTCAGGGCTAACCAAAAGTTAAATCGTGTCACTGGGCATGTTCAAATGCCTCTTGAACACTGACATGCTTGGGCTATCAACCACCTCTCCAGAAATCCTATGCCAGTGTTTGACCACCTTCATGGTAACAAATACAAAAGAAGTTTCTTGACTGCATCTGCACTTTTACAAGGCAGGTTTAAAATACGTGGACAGATTGTTTAGATGCTGTAAGTAGATTTTCATTCTAAACATAAGGTAAATGTGTCATTGCATTATTAATACGATCAGTTAGTAACAGAAGGATAAAATAGCAACAATACTGTTTTCAGTTTGCCAAGTTTTCAGCAAGATAAAGATTGAATGGGGCTAGCATGCAACAATGTTCAAAGAGGTATGTGCAAAATCAATTTTTATGCAAAAAAATTATATGTAAAATGCATTTTTTATGCAATAACTTTCTCCTCTTCTGACTGTGATCCATAGAACACACTTCAGATGTACATTTAATTTTGATAAGCCAAGTAAGCTCCAAAAAAGTTTATTCTGTGTTTTTAAACTAATTATTATTACACCTGTTCCTTATTTTATTAAAGGAAGATATATTTAGATGTGAACAGTTGGAATTATATTTAGAAATTTATGTATTTATTTTTAAATAGGGAATAAGTAATTAAAGCTTACTACAAATGTTCACCTTTGAAATCAGAGCATGCACCGATTTCATTTCCCTACGTTATGGTGTTTCACTGTCTGGCTAAGAGCATTAGTGATTAATTGCCTAGTATGAGCACTCCACTCCTTACTGGAGAGAGTGCACAGATCCTGAGCCCATATGTACAGAATAAGGAAGAAACAGCTAAGAAGTTATAATCCTACGCATTTGTTAGTTTGTGGATTTTAATTTTAAAAAAGTTTGTGGGTGTTGTGTCAGCTTCAGCAGTGAAAACACTGCTAGTCTTGCCTTTGAATCAAGGTGCAGCTGTTTTTTCATCTAACAATAGCACAAGCCAGACAAACCAGCAATATAACTTTTTAAATATGTGCCGTCTTTTTCAAATTTGTGTTAAGTCTGAGAAATATTAAACATCTGTATTTCCAATTCTTACACTGTGTTAACATCTGTTACACTAAAGACAGCAGAATTTTAAAATGTTTAATGCTGCCTGTGGATGTTGTTTCTTATGTTATTGGTGACTCAAAGCATTAAGGTCTCTTATATTAAAAGCTCGTATTCATTCCCCATACAAATTACTTGAATAAGAAAGCTGTTTGGAAAATCTTCCCTATGTCCTGCCCTCTCCTGCACTTATTAGACAACCCTAGTAGTATTACTCTGCAAGTGAGAGAATGGTCATTATGATAGTTTGCACTTCTTCAGAAATAAAAGATTTCAAGTTGCTGAACAATACTTATCAACAATGGCTGCCAAGATGTTTTCTAGTATTTTGGAACACTGAACTATTTTGGACTATCAAAGTATTTTGGGCCAATTCTGTGCTGGCACAGAAAGGGATATAACCTTCCTGGTTTAATGCAGCTGTGGCTGATGTTAAGAGCTGACCCACTGCAAGTGTAAGGCTGCAAAATTAGAAGAAACAGAAACCTCTCTAGTAACTTCCTCATGTGGGATTCTTTCCATCAGCAAAATCAACAGAAGATGTAATACAGATTATAAAGTAACAGTAATCCATGGTTCTCATCCACAACTTGGCACCACGCAATTATTATCATACCAAGAATTATGAATGATGCAAGGTCTGCTCAGGAAACAAACCGCCACAACTAAATTAAAAAAAAAAAAAAAAAACCAGCTCAGCCTATTGGGCCATTGAACACAAAACAGTTTCTCAGATCTAACTGAGAAACCCTTCAATCACTGGAAAATTTGTATCCTCTGGCAGAATCACTCTCTCCTACCCACCACTGAACATCACACAAACTAAGGCAGTCTTCGGAAGAACAGAAAGCCCTCTGGCTAAAAGGAACACCTGACAGTGATCCAAAATACCCTCTAGTGGAATTGGCAGTAGTCCCTACAAATTAATATTTTTTAATAAGTAAAACTTCACATTGATCAAACTTTCAGAACCAATAACTAGATGTAAATTAACAAACAAGCAAACAAAAAGCTATCATACCAGGAAGAGTTATGAAGTAAGCATTAGTAACATCAAAAACAAATGCAAAATCCTCTCTTACGTACACATACATTTGCACTGCCCCCGAGGAAGATAATAGATCAAAGTGCACTGTATTTTAATGAAATTTGAAAAATGAGTATACTGCTATATAATAAAGGCGATGAGAATTGAAAAGTAACAGTATTTCTTCTGCAGAACTAAAACTGATAGGTCAGCCAAAGCACTCAATTGCACTCCTGCCTCTTGCTTGTATTCTTAGTTTCCTACTCTCACCTGCAAATAGATTTACAAGAAGGAAACATACAATTATTTTACAGTCACAAACTGGATGACCTCTGCAAATGCATGTAACTATATTCTGAGAAGCTGCAGCAGGAAAAATCATCCAGCCATAGATATGGTTGAGCAGCCCTGAAACTTGACCCAACTGGTGAAATCTCCTCAGTCTAGAAATAAGGCTAATGCTGAATGGATTTAAGCACTTAATCTGAATACGGATATTGGTGAGCAAGAACTTCTCAGAAGAATAAATAGTCTTGAATATGGTGAAACAATTCAGCATAAAGTAACATGTAATCTGCCTTAACAGGTTAATTTGACTGTCTGATGAAGTTTCCTGCTAACAAAGATGGAGTGGAACAGTCTGATGGCTTCTTAAGTGTACAGCTACAAAAACCAAAACACCTTTAGGTAGTGGAAAACATCCCTGAAGTTCCTTACAACTAAGCTTATCCCATTTCCTTAAAACTTACCAATTAATGATTGTAAAATAAATGGCATGACTTTGATGTCTGTAAGATTTCCTACGATGAAGTGAAATGATAATGCAGGAGCTGAGATGTATGTGCCTTTCCCTCCACTCACAACAACATGCTGTTGAATGTAAAATAAATGCAGATCTATTATCTTCCCTTTATGCTCTTTATTCTAGCATCTTAATTTCTGATTTTACTGAACTCACGGGAACTGTGAAAATGGCAAACAGCAGAGAAAACAGCTAAGACGACAAGAGTATCTCTCATACTCATAAAGAAACAGGAAAACAAAGGAAATTAATCTACTGAATAGTTCATTACAGATAATCTCAAGTACTAAAATATTCTCAAGTGGAATAGTTTGACACCATATTACAGACTGCATTGCAAAACCAAATCTATTTTTTATTTATATATATATATATATATATATGCATCTCTCACTCTCTGAGGTCTGAAGGTTTGCTAAATAATACAAAAATATCTTCATCATTTGACATTTAAAGAAAGGAATAAGAATCCCTGAGTAAGCCAAAGACAACTGATATGTACGGCCTCAGAAAACACACTCAAAAACAGGACTTGATTTTAAGGCAGCTTCCAACCTGCAGGTAGAACACAAATAGAAAACTGATGTGTCATAGAAGAAATCTAATTAGCAGGTGCATTTGCATTGAGAATAGTATTTGAACTTTACTTCTAAATGTCATTGCTTCCTAGCTTAATATGCAAGTCTTAGAAAGATACTGTTTCTATTGATAGGACAACAGGGTCAACATGCCCTTCAATTCAAATGAAAAAATTAAGTACTGTTGACTGCCACGGTGTGCTTGTATGCACTGTTTCAACAAGGGGAAAAGAAAAAAAACAAAAACAACAAACCAGGAAAACAAACCAGAAGTTGACTGAAAACACACATACTAGCCATCTACTGAAAGCTGATATTTGTGTTTCCAGGTAACTAAAATTATCAGTTTCTTCCACTGAGGCTTTGAAGTCAAAGTATCTTACGATAACAGAGTATCGTGGGGGGGAAGCAGACTATTTACTTGAAAAGTTACAAATCGATTCAGATTTAATAATATATTTTCAGAGAAAGTGGTGCAAAGTACATCCTCTCAAAAGATATGCTGTTTGTGAGCCTAAATTTTGAGGTCTGTACACTAAAGACATTGCTCATCTTCCTGCTTCCCCATCTCCCACATAAATATGTATATATTACACACACATACATATGTATCTTCAAACACTCAAAAAAAGTACCTTCACAGTACAAATCTAATCTTCAAGATCACCTTTTTTTTTTTTTTTAAGTACAAAGTAGATATTTCTCTTATTCATTTCCTCTCTTTAGTGTATCAGTGTTCTGCTCACACAAATTTACTTTATTCTATTTTCTTTCAGGTTTATTTGTATGACAAATTTGGATTGTAACTAGAAATGAAAAAACTCTTTGCTGATTCTTGACTCTGAATTACATTGCTCTGATGGTGATGTGCCAAGAAAAAGGTCCAGTGACAAACAGTGGTTCTCTGAATTTAGGAAAAGAGAGCACAGATCACTATTCTCTTCAGATCTGTAATGCACCAAGAGCAGCAACACTGGAAGCAGAGAAAAAAAAGTGAAATGGTCTAACAACTCATGATCCCTTCCCTTACTCAAAATTCACAAATTTTCCTGAAGAGACATCAGTGGATCCTCTAAGACTTATGCAGGCTGCTTATAAAACAAACATACATGCTGTTTAGGTTACAAAATTCCACCAAGTCAATCTTCACACAACTAGTGTGTAGCATTTGTACTATATGTCAAGTCAGAAAAGAAGAGCAGGTTTCCAGCTTCCCTGCAAACACATTTCCTTGCACATTCTGTGTCACATTTCAGTGGATATCAGTGGCCTGTTCTATCTCTAGTTACTTCTTGTTATCTAATCCCTTCAAATCTTTTTTTGTACTGAGGGAAGTTCAAAATGCTGTACTCCTCTAACAAATTCGTCACCCCTCACAATCAATATTATTGGAGTGTCAAAAAAATAAATATGAAAGCAAATCCAATCAGCATATTTGTAAGTATTACTGAGTTTCAATAATAGTAATAATAATAATGTTTCTTTTTGAGGCACTATTATTTGGCTGTGGCAATCCATGCCGCACAAATGTGATCTACACTCTTGCTTGCTAGCAGGACGACTCAGAAGATAACCAGCTGTCATGTTCTGGCATGTGACGGGGTTTTGGTATGCTGAACAGAATGCTGTGTGATGGAAGTTATTTACAGAAGTAGTTTTTAATACCAAAAGTAGTATGCTCAGTGTACAGTAAGAGTCCAAACACTTCTAAGCATTTCCCCCTTAAAGGCCGACACTGAAGTTAAACGGAGCACATTAGCAGTAAAATGCTTTCTTCACAGGCCAAATCGGTAGTAGAGTTGTGGCTACAATACAGACTTTGATTGTCTAGTTCAGAAACTTAGACTTAAATCTTCGAAACAAAAACCAACCCTCCAAAGTAATAATAATAATAATAATAAAAAAACATTTAAAAAGCAGCAGTCAGGGGGCCCATCTTGTTCAGAGTGCACCAGAGCAAAGAGGCTTTCTGGTCTGCAGTAGTGTTTCAGCTGAGGGAAGACGGCAGGAGATCCCCCACTTTTCTTCCAGGGCGGTGGCTGTGATGCTGTTACCAGAACTGCATTGCTCTGCAGCACAAACCGTGTATAGCCCTTGCAGGACCAGCTTAGTTCAGGTGAGTAAGGCCCATCCTTACCAGGGCATACCTGTCCGTGACCTCTTCCTCTGCTTTTTACAAAGGCAATAGATAGGAAACACAAATAAACCTGCCAAAATAAGAAAATAATAAGAAGGCCATAGTTAAATGAAATCTTTTGTGCATGCACTGTATTCTTTCAATATATGTAGAGTACTAAGATGTAGCTTTCCATGTCTTAAGAGAATTTAGACAAGGTATTTGGGACAAGCAGAAGAAAATACTAGCCTGCAACAGTCTCTTTGGCAACCAGTTAAAATAAACTAAACAGAGAAAGTGTAGAAAAAATTCCTGCTAACCCCACTTCCCATCTCTGACAAAAATTTATTCCTGAACTACGGTTTGTTGTGTATAAGATACAAAGTTAAAAGCTTTAACAGTACTTTGGAAATTCTTAGATCTGACTTCAAGGTTGATTTAATTTAACTCATTTTCATAAACATGTAACATGCTAAGACATGCCTACTTATAACTTTTTAATTCAAGGTTCATTTCTTCCTTTGCAGATTATCAATACTTTAAAAATTCTCTTAACCTTTAATTCAATCAGTTTCATCTTCATTGAAGGAATTATATACAAATTATTCATTTTACAAACATCCTTATTATCTATTGTGAAGTAATATGAAATATTTATCCCTGCCCAGGCAGGGGACTATATTTTTAAAAGTCTTTTGAGAAAAAGCCGTAAATGACAAAAAGCAAACAAACAAAATAATAATAATAATAATAAACAACAACACCAACCACAGATTTATTCAAGTGAGAAAATAGTTTGTTAGAAGAGGCACTCTTTCAAGTCCAGAGGAAAAGTATCACCTCCTTTCTCTTACCACCAGCTGGGCAAAGAACAGATTTACGAGAATAACTGCATCCACAGTTAATACAAACACATTAACAGAGTTTTGATACTATATCAAATTAATTCATGGTACATCTTTTTGTGCTTGAATCCAATTTGGCAGCCTATGCATTGAATCAGGCTGAGACTGGCTGGTAAGATTCTAAAGACAAATTAATTTAGAAAAAAAGGCACATGCTTTATACTAAAAGTTTATCTATGAAAATTGTACTCTTTTTTTATGTCCATCTCTAACAGATAAAAATGCTAAGATGTCAAAGTCATAGATAGTAACTACAAAATCAGACTCATTCAATATGTATAATTCTTACCTATTACAACAGCTATGGCTCCCAGTGCCAGTCCCAGAACCAGTATTAGGGGTGTAATGAGTAGTTTTCCAGCTGAAACACAAAATTCATTAACAATTCAAAGGAGGCATTTTATTTTTCCCTTTTGAACCACCCATAAATGCTTGTATATCTGACATCTCAAAAGCTGGTTTATTTTTTAAATACTATGTTAGGATCCCCATTGCTAAAGTCATTATTAAAAACTGAACTTGGAATCCTAATTATCTTTCTTGTGTTGAAGAGCAGTATCTCTCTCGCTCGCTCTCTTTCTCTGTTGGCCAGATGGCTAGTTCAAAGATGTAACTTGTCTTAGTAGCTTGAAAACATAGCAGAATAAGCATTTTACTGATATATCAGCAGTTTGAACAGGAATTCAAGATTAAACAATACTCTACGTCAAGCACGTGTTTGAAAGATTACTTATGGAAAGGGAGGAAAAGTGAGTTTGTTACCTCTCTCTTCCCTACCCTTCCCTCTCTCAAGTCACTTGTATCAGATTTCAATAAATGGATTACTTCATTCAACAATGACGTAAACCTCTCCATAACCTGAGCCACTAATTTGGGCAGTCTGAAGGAAAAATGAGATACTCTGGAAATATTTACAGTGGTAAAATGAATTGGTTCTTTTCACACTTGTTTTGATAGTTTTTAAATTTCACAGGAGTGTTGTGGGTGGGAAACATTAATTCCTAGAAGGAAAAATTGGCAAATATTATTGGTATTACTCTAGTTGCTAGGCATCCTAATGGTCGACCTTTTGGGGACTCCACTGCACTGCATTCTGTAATCACAGAAGTTGTCATCGCCTCAAATAAATTATTCAAGTGTAGACTGAAGAAGGAACGTGATGAAAAACCTCAAGAAAATACCAAAAAAGTGATTAAAAACATTAAAAAACATTACTGAAGCCCTTAATCTCAAAAAAGTTTACAGAATTCTGTTTTGAGGTATAAACTCTCTATATACTTTACTAATAACCATGTAATTTGAATGTTAGAAAACTACGACATGTTTGGTACCAAAATTATTGAAAACTTAAACCACTGAACTAGTGACTAAGTACACAGCAATAGATTCTGCAGAAGGGCTAAGCAAGCTTTTGACTGGAGTCACCTCTTTGCTCACATAAACAATGCTTCCTAAGTTAATTCAGTTTAAGAACTCGTTTACTTACATTTGACACACTAACTCAGAACTGCAATAAAGCACGAATGGCTGACTTTTTCCTTCTCTCTGTGAATATAAAGTTTAGTTTAGTCTATTTGTCCCAAGATCTCAGGGGACAACCTGAGTTCACTAGCTAGATCTTCCTTTGGTTATCAACAAATTGTTTTAAAGGTTATTCTTTAAAAATAAAATACTTTTTCTACTTACATATGTACTATATGTAAGTCCTTAATTTTACATTTTACAAAGGTAAAGAAAGATAAAGGAAAAAGTTCTCACAAGGTGAGCAAGCCTTATACTAATCACCATCAGCTAAGAGCATAAATAGCAGCAATCACTGCGAAGTAGGCAATATCTATATTTTACTCCAAAAATTTATTAACTTGGTATGAAACCAGTTATAAAATACTGTGTTTTGAATGTCTGACTGAATATTGCTTTCTATCCAGATGCGGTTTGACACACATTGTTTATCATAGTGCGAAGGACTACGAGGCTCTTAATCACAGAGAGAATTGTGACACACTAAGAAACCCTGTTGAGACTATGGATGTTTATTACAGTCACTAAATTTCCCAAGGATCCACTGTCCTGTTTCTGTCAGCTCTGCGACTGCTAGCAAATAGAGCAAACATAAAAGCCTTGCCACATCAATGAATAAAATCTTGGGTCACTAGTCCGTGCAGTGAACTCAGCATTATGTTATGGTAACCAGTTTGGTAATGTTCAAAGTTAGTTTTTAAGGATAGTTACAGAAACTGTTGCAAAGAAAAGATGCCTAAAAGGGAAACACTGAAGAAGTTCTACTCAACAGGAGACAATTCTCTACAGATGTACCTAGCATGAAGACTTAGATATCTGTAGTAAAGTAATAACTGCAGGTTTTTTCAGAGGAGTTTCATTAGATATACAGAATGATATTTTTCTGCCAAATTAGGAAACATTTAGAAAACATGAGGGAATGTTTTTCTTCTTACATAACTGGTTTTGGCTGTGGGGTTTTGGGTAATATTTACGAAAACCCAGAAATCCTTGGAGAATTCTTTGCCATCAAAAACTTTATATACTAGCTTTAGAAAACAAATTTAATCACTAGCATATGGAAAAATAATAGAAATTAGTCTAAATAGCTGTGTATGCTTAAACAATCATTACAAGTATCTACTTACAAATCAAAACAGTCACAATGCTAATACAAGTTTGCATCCGTTTTTTAAAAGTCCTATCAAATGTACATAGGAAATCTTGTAGTACTAAGACCAACTTGAATGACAAAGTTGATAATGGAGATTGGATTCTAGCAAAATATGCTTCCTGCTGCAGTGCTCAAAACCATGCCTAAAGTGAATCTTGCTCTGTCTTGGGACAACAGTATATATCAGATTTGAAGATAAGCTGCTTTCAGAATCCTATTTGAGATACTATTTACTATGCAAAATACTTCACTTGCTTTATAGCACCATTATGTGTTGTGTGCCCTATTATGTATCCACGTAGTATGTAGCAACTGATTTTGAACATAATTCACCCAACTGAATTCAGGTGGTACTTAAGCAGCATCTTACATTTAAAGACAGCTGAACATATATTTCCTTCCTGCGTTCAATAACCAACACAGTTCATCACTAACTCTGGTTGTAACCAACTGTTCTGCCTCCAAATTAGCCAGACGGAGTCAAATTACTATGAGGATAAAAATCTCAAAGTCAGCTTTTTACCCTTCAGTCCTAGCAATTTCATCTTACAGTATTGGCCACAGGACAAAGTTCTTCTAAATTCCTTTAAAGAATATACCGGCTAAATGGCGAGAAGGGGAAGGAAGAGAAGGAACATCAAAAAAACTGAGACTCCTTTTGCTCCCAGTGTATTTTCTTCTCTCTCGGGTTTCTATCACCTTTACAAAACCATTTGTTTTTGAAGAAAAGTGTGTTGAAATACATGTTGCCATAAATGCTTTTCTCCTATTTTTATGACAGAACAGTCTATGACGGTAGGCACACACATTTGCTGCTTAACAGAAAGTATGATGCCAATCTGCCGTGAAATGTTCTTTCCTTTCTATACACCCTACCCGCCCAGATTTAGTAGAAACAAGCCAAAGAACCTTTGCTGTTCAGACTACAAAATCACCACACTTATTTTCTCTCCATAGCAAGAAAATAAAAAAGTGACAGAAGAAAAGGTATTTAGCAACACTTCACCAGTCTCCCACTGGCAGCCAAGTTAATGTCCTCTTAATTTCCACTACTTAGCCACGGAGCAGTGTCATTTTACTGCAGTAAGTCTAGCTTTTTTTTTTTTTTTTTTTAAAATGCAACATGCTACTAAAATTTAGAGACTATACTTTTAATGGCCTGTTCCTCTGCTATGGTCTCCTCTTTCTGACGACTCTTCAGAATGGAGCCAGAGCCCAGTCTTGCCCTGTAACACCAACTGACAAAGCATTAAGCTATTTACAAGTCCTACTAGAGATGACTAAGGAATTTAGGGTTGTGGGCATCAAGGCAGAATTCTCTGCATCCTTGTGAGCTTGATTGTTAACAAGCTATGCTGAAAAATCTCACCAATTAGTACATTTTTCTGGCAGGTTCAGCTAGTGCTGTCTCTACTGAACTGATGAACATCCCCATGGGAAATAACACAATGACAGAGGTTAACGCTGGAGAGAAATTTTAAGAGAAAACCCTAGAAGCAATTTAAGTTGAGGCTCTGAGCTCTGCTAATCTTTCTTGGCTTACTAAATTAAGGCAAATCACAAGCACACGAACAGGAAGCGAAAGCAAAACATATTACATGTTCTCTATGTATGTTTTTATAGATATGAACATACACATCTTCACCGCTGAATTTTAACTGATATATGCACTTCCACATTTCTTTGTGGGTAAAGAAAACAGGGAAAAAATAAACACTATTGTACATGCATTAAAACATGTAAACTTGTTATTCATATATCTTATGTGTAAAGCATTGGACAATTAAGACAGGAATAATGTAATTGTTGGCAGATCTATAATATGATAAAATAATATGATAAAAATATTTATTTTTATTTCCATCTACACTGAACATAGCAATTTCACTGGGATAACTTTACCCATGGTTCTGCACGTATGCAGAACAGAATTTGTAATGTCCCTGAGCTCAGTCCCCTGCTATCACAGGTAGCAATTCCACCAAATACACCAAGGTCCATTTATAGCAGCTTACATTGTAGGCCAATGTTTCTTTTACTTTAAGCTCTTCTGAAACCTTACCAAGTGCTTTGAAACAGCCCTTGAATTTTAAGCCTAAATTTATTCATGAACAGTTTATACCCATGTGCTCTAGTGCCAGCATTGTCTTTAATCTTTAATAGATCTTCTCAAATGTTGGAATTTCTCTCTAGAAAATGCAAGAGTGAAAACATGCATATTGACTGCTTCATATCTTCCTGTTAGTGAAATCACACAGATCTAGTCCCTCTCAAAAGGGCTACCGAGGAACAATTTAACAGGCAGTCATCAACTGATAGCCAGCACCAAAACCTCAGAAGACACCTGGAAAGCTTGCTCCACAGGAAATACAGGATTTCAGGCATTTCCTTCCCTCCTCTGATCCTACTGGACAGCTTAGGTATCCCCCAGTTCAGCATATAAATCCATTATTGGGAACAAACATCGCATTAAGTGTTGCACAAGCACACCGATCTAGACACGTAGCTGAGGTGCTGGACTCCAATCCAGCTTAGTCACCAAACCTTGTTCAGCTTGGCAACAGTCAGCTCCTCCTTCAGATCTAGGTTTCAGCTGCTATACACTGTGGTGTAGCTTTCAGAGCATGTTTGAGCAAGTGCTTCTCGATTTGCATGCCAGCAGAGAAAAGCACAGACCAATAGAGGCAGTTGTACAACAAAATGAAAAAAATGCAGACAAAAATATAAAATGTAAAGACATTTATCTTGTCAACAGTCCGAGCATTGCACAGCGAAGTTTCACCAAAATATCTTCTGTGAAACCACTGCACTCTAGTTTCACATATTGCAACATAACAGGTCTATTTAGGTACCTGAAATCAATGCATGAGATTTACAAGTAAAGTGAATTTTCTATAGAATGAACTAAAATTCTTCTTTAAGGCTAGCTTACACCAAGACTCATTTTTGCTGGTTTCCTTGTGTATTTTTCCAATTTGCTTACGTATTACTGAAAAATGTTAGGAAACAAACTATCAGGAGAGGACAATACTTATTCACACACAAACCATTGACGAAAGGACCCCAAATGCTATATGTTTTAATATATTTAGTAAAGCACCTTTTACATAACTAAAAAAAGTCCATCCTATATTTTAAACATATAGATAGATAGATATAAAGATATTGATCTGCTGCCCTCCCCAGTCACCTCTTTGTGCAGCTCTCTACAAAGCACGTTTATCCACTCACCACAGACAGAGCCTCGCACCAATCTCCTCAAATGTGGTCTCTCGGGGAGGTAGCGGTATTTGCATCCAAATATACTGAGGTTTGATGTGTGATCTCCAAAGAAACGGAGCTGGCGGTATCTCTCCCCGCAGCGGTAACAGAAATTAGTGTTACACTGGGAACAGGTCATGTGGTCACACCCTTCTGTCCTCTGGATGTGGATCTTCACGAGCAGAAGGAAAAAGAAAAGGCTATTTTTAGTCCCCGGAGCATGGAAAAGCAGGCACCGCTCCAGCGCAATCCATATGCATCAGATGAAGAGATACTGCAAGCAGCCCCTTGCTGAACTCGGCATCTGCACTAATAGAGATTGCATCTGTCCTAAGACAATAACGTTTTCTAAGGCGTGTTTCAGACCACCAAACACGAGTTATAGCTGTTTCCAGGCTTCTACATAAGAAATGCCTTCCCACATAATTCTTGCTCTTTGCTTAAAGTCGTTGTCTCAGATGAGCATCTGAGTGATCCTTACCCTTACTGAAGATGAAAAATTATTTTTACTACCCAAGCAGACACATTAGCACCTAACTTCATTAAAAACCAGAGCATCACAGTAAATACAGTTGTGAACTCTGGCTCACCCCTCCATAGATGGGTTTCCCTTTTATGTCACCTGTGGCCCCACTCCCTGTCCCATTACCATCACAAATTGATTTGGCATTTTGTAATAAAACAAGAAAGGCTCTGCTTCAGGATGAGGGACTTAAAAAGCACAGGATTTCTATTTATTTTTAACACAGCATTAAGCCAGGCTGCCTAGCCTTCCATCTTTCTGCTGATTGTCTGCATAAAATAGCTTAATAATAATTTACCATTTCTATACCTCCATATACTTCTGCACAATTGGTACATTTACTCACTTTGCACAGATTTTGTAAGGCTTCAGTTTTAGTTAATAGTTCTGAGAAACTTAGAAGAGAGGTAGTCCTGACGGTATTTCACTAAACCACATTATGCACTGCAACGTTGATTACACAACTACTTCTAAATCTTGCCAGCTAAAAACATAGCTAATGGGGTGGTAAACACTTTTCCTAACTCATAAAATGGATTAATACTGCCACCCCCCATGCTCCACAATGTAACTGCAGATAAAATTACACAATGATTGAGGTTGGAAGTAACCCACAGATGTCACCTCTTTTAAACCCTAGCTCAGTGGTGGGCTAACTTCAGAATCAGATTAGACTGCTCCAAGCTTTGTCCCACCAGATTTTAGAGTCTTCAAGTATGGGTATGTCACAGTCTCTTTGAGCGACCTGTTCCAGACTTCACCGCCCTCCCTGGGAACAGCTTTTCCTCCCTTTAGATCCAACAGGAGTTTTACTCACTGAAACTTGTGATGAATGCCTCCTTAACTTCTTACTCGTATCTACACGAGTATTTTGAAGGGAGGTACGGGTAAAGACAAGACATCACCACTTAATGGCCCTGCAAGCATCAGAGGTGATGAAAGCTCAGGTACAGCTGAAGCCTCTAACCTCAAGAAAGGCTTGTGATTCCTAGGGTATCAGACATTCTTGAAAGGACCAGGTGTGGTGCTGGTCATGGTTCATCTGGGATCTGAGAAACTTCTTCCACCTCAACTGCTACTGAAATTGGAACTTCATGTATGTAACAAGCTGACATTTTCCACCAGCAGTGCTTAAAAGACTGCAGGGCAGATGCAGTGAAAAGTAGCTCCAGGTAGGTCTGCCGACATCTTTGTGCCAATGTTAGACATCTCAGAATTTATTTTTGCACTTTCAAACACTTCTTTCAGGCAAAAAGATGGGAAAGACATTCACACGCACAAAGATTGCACTATAAAATGCCACTCTGGTAGACACAGAGGACTTGCATACATCCAACAGAAGGAATCCAAATAGGCTGACTAAACAATTGCTCCCCTCTATGTTGAGGAAGCCCACCATTCAGTTTGTTTGTATCATTCCTTCACCTGTATCAGAGGTACCCTGTTTTCCAGAAGCACCTAAAAAGAATACCATTGCCGATGAGCTTTATAAGCTACTTGATTTCAAAACTTTCACATTTAAGTGTTCAATGCAAGCAAACTAAAAAAAAAAGTCTACCCAACGTTATACCAATTTCACTTTTGTTTTTTTTTTTTTTAAAGGGATATTGCCAGTTTGAGTTTTGCTTTTCCTGTACAGGTCTTATATAAAAAATTGTTGACCGTACTCATCGAGCCAAAGTTTAATTTAGTTCATAAGGCATTAATTTCAACTGAAATTGAGGAATTTTAATTCTGAATTACTGAGTTTGCACACAGGGACCTCAGTGTATCTTAACAAATTGCTTTTAAAATTTTATTCCAATTAGCTTTTCAGAGGAATGAAATTTAAACAGTAGCTATACAGGATTTTATAATTTTACAGGCACCTTTGCGTATCTGCTGCTTCAGTGACGTATCTCTACTTTAAAAATGTAAATGAGGGAATTAAGTTATGACATTAAGAAGCAGCATCTTTTTTTTTTGTTTAATATCAAGACTGTTGAACTGTCCTTTCTCTCCTCCAATTTACCAATCCAATATATTGAAGTTACCATCCAGTCTAACTGAAAATCTGTACAGCCTGAAACTTACAAAAACTCTAGATGCAAATACTCATACCATAAATACTTCATGTTTCAAAACAATTTATTTTTATGTGATAGTAAGAAATTCTACGAGCTGCTGGTAATAGTTTTATACATTCTACCCTCACTACTTCTCACAAAAATCCACCTTGTGCATACTGTCTGCATCCTTCTACCTACACTTTTCTAGAAGCGTCCCAGTTCCAGATAGCCACCCAACCATTCCAATCACTCCTAAATCTCTTGAATCTGCTTGCTCCTGGTCTAAGTCCTTCAGAGGCATTGTTCTCTTAAAATGAAGTTGATAGTTTGTTGTTGTTTTTTTTTTTTTTTTTTTTCTTCTGGACACATATTGCAATTATATGAACTTTGTATGAACTTTCAATTTGTATGAACTTTGCTTCTTCAAAACAAAATATTACAAATGTTTTAGATGATATTTATCTGCACATACATCTTCAAAAGCTGCAAGTCTGGAATAACTAGTTGTACTTATCCATATTTTTTGTTGCCAAAAGAAATCCAAACCCCACCACCTTTCCCTTTTGGGTGAGGATGGGATCCACTCAAAAAATGACAAGCAGAGCTTGGACTCGCTGCCACCCGCTGCCAGACAGACGATGCCAGATGAACTCCGTCTGATTCAGCCAGGCTGCTCTCAAGCCGAGTGCGTGGCATTTCACCAGATGAACTCCAGCCTCGGTTCACAGGGATATTTCTCCCTCCCCTCAGCATAATCTGCTGAGAGAGATGGGTTACTGTAGGTTGGGAAGGTGATTGCTGCCAGGTCAGACACCACATGAGTGCTCCTGCTCCCCTGGCCAGGAGCGCTCAGGTGCTCGAAGGCCCAGAGGGCCACGGCTGGCTGCAGCCAGCTGCTGTGGCATGGGGCTTGCTCACTGCGGGTTCTCCCACAGCAGGAGCACAAAGACCAACCATTTTCATCACTGACTTGACCCCCTCGCGCTGTTCAGGGATGCCTGTTCACAGAAACAGGCTCTGGGAAACCTGCCACTGCTGGGTGAAGAGGAGACATGCTGCTCTGCTGCCACTCCTCCCAGGGGAGCCTGGTGCATGGCTTAACCTCCCCATACGGCAGCACTGATTCTCCTCCCTCCAGAGAGGAAAAATAATTCAATCACCTTCAAAAGCCATGGCCTGTGTTGTGTGATAGCGTTCACATTAATCAGAATGGTGAATGCATGCCGTAAGAGGTATATGATCCATGATTCCCATTAACATTCTTGTTTACTTAAATTTCTGCTGCTATTCAAAGCTTTCTAAGTAAAAAACACTCTTCTATGTTTCCTTAGTGTTTTCTTCTGAAGTAAAAAACAGCAGTGGGGAAAGGCAGGTAAGGTTACAAATTTTATGGAAAGATATCTAATAATACATAGCGAATCTGCATGCCTTAGCCAACTCCCTCTAAAACAAGACTATTATCAATATAAAACATGCTGAAACATCGTCTACTTGGATCTAGAAGAACAATAGATCAAGTAGTGTGTTACCAATTCTTTCCCTCTTTCCTCTTTTTTAATCGCAAATATGGTAGTCATCTGATTATGTTTTATACAGTGGTTTTAAGGGGTAGACAGAGTGAGAGTCAGAAAAGTATTAGCTCCAATCTCCCCATCCCCAAATATTTAGCTATTGGTGTGTTCATCCCCATATGAAGAACAGACTCAGACTCCTTTTATTGCCCTTGACAAAGAATGCTGCATAACACATATTTTTTAAATACTCAATAACTCATTATGGGGAAAGGAAGAAAAAAGTACGACTGTTCTAACCACTAAGTGGCTCTTTTGATTATTTGCTAGTTACAGAGTTGATTTAAAAACCAACAATGTGTTGATATGAACCATTCAGAGGTTGTGAACAAAAAGAACTTTTTCCACCTCTGAAGAAAAATACTAGGAGTAGAGGTACAGTTTATGAAAATATGGAACTCCCTCTTCGATATTCGTTTATAACATCACATTACCAGAAAGGACTTTTTAACAAAGGTTCTTTTTCTGTGCTAATTTCATAACTTTCCATTTTGCCTCCCACCATACAGAAGGTTTTATTTTCATTTGATTAAAAAAAAATAAAGAAATCTGAAGCCTTTTTGGAATCAATAGCTAAACTCACGCAACTTCAGGCTTCAAAATTAGAGATTTAGACCACCTAGGTTTCAGGTGTCCAGCCTTCTTATTCTGAATCCATTAAAAACAGCTATACACTTTAGGTTTTGGAAAGTCAGATTATTTAAAATGTATTAATGATACACACATTAATGCTGGCGTCTTTTATTCTTCTCTCTTTCCAGCTAGCAGCTCTCCTTTCCCTGCTTTTCCATGTTCATTGGTGCATTGTTTTCTCCTTTTTTTGGACAGCTTATTTCAATAGTTACATCATTCAGATTGTCCAAAAATCTGAATCTGGACTCAACTCAAGAAATTAAAAACAAACCAGATACTTCTGCCCACTCCAAAAGGAGGAAAGTTTGAAAAAGGGTTTTACTGTAAGACTTCCCAGAAATCAAATCTTTTTAGAACTGGCTCAAACCTATCAACTTTTACCAAATGAGAAGTTGTTAAATCTATTCAAAAGTCATGTGTATGCGGGAGGAAGGGTAAACAAATGACCACTGATTTCATGGCTTTACAAATTTTTCTTGATGCTTTGAAGTCTTTCAATTTCAAGCTATGGCATGACAGGCATTTCTTTCCCCATGACCAAAATAAGAAACTTAGTAAACTGATAAACATTCTCTTATTTGCACAGGGTAAGGCAAAAAGTATGACTAAACATACTTCATACATTGAGAAGTAAAACTTCCCATTCACTATTTATTTCCTACCAAGCGTTCTAGTTATCTTACTTTGTCCCCTCCATGAAGTAGATGTAGAGCAACAGGTACATTCAAATTAAGTACTCCCTTTCTAAAAAGCCAGTCTCCCACCACCATGGTGATCTCCAGATTTTGACTTATTACCATCAGCAACTGGAGACAACTGCTGTGAAAAACAAAAAAGCAAAAAGCCGTAACAGCCACCTCCGTTAAAGGTTAGGGGCATATTGGGCTGTTCCACCACATTCAAGTAGTGGGACATCTCTTTCCTATCATGGAAGGATGGGAAATGGCATTTCTAGGGCATGAGACCGCACCTCATTCTGTTGAAAATTAAGCTAATTTATGAGGAAGGATTAAATGTCAGTTCTTTCACAAGCCTAAAAAAAATTCTGGTTTTGCCAAAAATTGAAATCTCTTAGTTAAGTTGTTGATAAGGAGTACTTTCTGACTTCAGCACTGAATTCACCCAAGCTCTTTTAAAAAATCTGACAAAGAGCATCATATTTCTCTAAAGCTTTAAATTTCTTTAAAGCTTTATTATAGGAATAATTTGGACTGTAACACACTCATTACAAGTATAAAACAAAGCCTTGTCTTAGGATTTCTTTAATGTTTCTTTTACATGCAAAGAGTCTGCAGAGTAAGTAAAACACCTGACCCATTTTTCTCAAAGGGTCAAAGGTAAGAATTTGTACAAGTGTGAATTCCGTTTCAAATCCAGAATAGAAGCTACAAATATTTACTCTACATAAATATTTAAGCAGTTTGAAGCTACCACCTGTGCATCCCCAGAAGGCGGCTTACCTTGCATTTTGGACACTTCTGGGCATTCCTTTGCCCGTGCTCAATCTCATTGGCCCAGTGACGCAACAGCTTGTCTCCCTTTTTGTACTCTTTGCAGTTAACGCCTTCGTGCCAAGGCGAGTGGCACTTGAAACACCAGACAAATTGGCAAGATGGACACTGGATCTGTACAAGTGAGAAAACACCACACATTTGCAAGATGTTTAAATTGATAAAGGATCTACGCCTCCCACTCACTCAGTTTTAAATTATTACAACAAACACATCATCATCACGCCTTCTTCTAGAGCCTGGCTAATTTTTGAGAAAAGCTGTTGGAGTTGCTGTGTTTGTAGAAGTACTAAGAAACACAGGCACACTGCAGGTGCTCATTTTCAAATGACTGGCCTCACACCTGGACCATGACCAAAGCAAGCAAGAAGCAGAAGCCACGTTAGACACAGGCACATCCAGGTTTTGGGAACAACTCTACTTCAGCTGTGTTTGGCAGCACAGCTTCTGGCCAGGGAAGGCATGGCTCTCAAGCAACTGCTCAGCCCTCCTCACCACCCCAGCCACAGCCTGTGCTTCACACCGCCCCTAATTTGTACCAGCTGATGGACCGGACTGAGGAATTCAACCAAACCCAGCTTTTTGGCCACAGCTCTTTCTGTACCTGGCTCACCACAGACACATTTGTGCTGGCAGTGCATGGGGCAGGGATGCTGCTCAGGAAGCTCCGTCCAGGCGTGAGGACCCAGGCAAAGCCCCCAGGATGCATTTTGGAAATCCTTGCATACCACAAGCTGCTGTGCCCTCTGCTCAGACATGCCGACTGCCTGCCCGCTGCCTCAGCTCTGTTTTGAGGCCAAGGCTGGCACTCTGATCTCCCTGAAGTATTTTGCTGGGGAGCAGCCAGAATTACTATTCATACGTGCAGTTCTTACTTCCGTTACTACCAGCATGCTAACGCAAAGCTGATCTGATCTCTAATGCATGATCAAGATGAAGCTGTCTGCTGCTCTTAATACTTTTCCTTAAGTTCTACATACATAGATAGCATTTAGGTTTTTGACTAAGATTTTTTTTTATTTTGAACATGAGTACAATTGATGCAATGGCTCAAGCTGAGTACTTTTTATGACTCTATCTGACCCATTTTTCAGTGGTTGTCTTTAACTTTGTATAAAGCAAATGTTTTTGCATTGCAGTAGTGTCTGACAGCGTAGCCTAATTCATATCATGTGATGTATCACTCTGCATAGCAGCGTTCAACCAAGTATTCTACCTTTACATGATGTGCTGCTCAGTGCACCACTTCAGCTTACCTCTTTATGCCATTCCAAACCTAAGTATCAGCAAGTACAAGAATATGAGCTCATGCTCAAGAGAATTAACAATTTTCCTACTACATATAAGACATTGTTTCCCTCTCCAGAATTCTTTGCCTGGTCTGAACTGCAAAGAAGGAAAGCAGCCTCAAGATGTAGACAGATTCTTTCTCTCTTTCCAACACACTTTAATTACCATTTACTAGTTATTATCCTTCTCCAAAAAAAAAAGTGCTAGAATACATACATTTTTTTCTTCATATCAAGAAGACTCAGACACTGTAAAACTGAAATAGGTTAAATTCTGATATCCTGTATCCTGTGCATGTATGACTTACTGCTTGCTATAGCTACAGGGTGGCTTTTTCCTAAGGTAAACAGTAAAATTTTTCATGTAGGAAAAAAAAATAAATCACACTTATTAGATGCTTTCTGTCAATGAATAAGTTACTGAGACACAGGGAGGCAGCACAGAAAAAGGAAAGAACAAGAATAAAACTCATTTGTAGGGAAACAATACATGACAGCTGCAACACGTGGATTACAAAGACTATTACTTTTTGCATGAGAACACTAATCCCTGACCCAAGGCCAGGACGAAGTATGAAACGACCGAAATACAAAATATAATCAGTGCCATTTCTTGGATTTGCTGGTCTACAGGCCCAGATGCTAAGTAAAAGTAAATATGTTATCCTGCATCTGTGCATAATTCTTAAGAACAACAGAACAGTAAATTAGCTTCCCACCCTAAAGAATCTAAAGAATAGCATTTTTACTACATAAATTCACACACAACACTGATTTAGGTTTCCAGAACCCTTTAGAAACCAACATGTGCAACAGATAGCTCTGATTACTGGCTTACTGTCTAGACCACTATCCCCGTAATTTTCTACAAGCTTCAAACTTGTGTTTTTCAATATCACACGTCCCAGTGACCTACTGCTAGGAAGACAAATTTTAGCCAGCATTACATTGCATTACTCAGTATTTATTATGCCTCAGGCAAGGATGAAGCTTGTAGCCATGATTAAGTGTTCTACAACCAGAAAGAATCACAGAATCATTAAGGTTGGAAAAGACCTCCAAAATCATCTGGTCCAACCATCCCCCTACCACCAATGTCACCCACTAAACCATGTCCCTAAGCACCACGTCCAACCTTTCCTTAAACACGCTCAGGGACAGTGACTCCACCACCTCCCTGGGCAACCTGTTCCAATACCTAACAACTCTTTCTGAGAAGAAATTTCTCCTAATTTCCAACCAGAACTTCCTCTGGTGCAACTTGAGGCCATTCTCTCTTGTCCTAGCTTTAATCACATGCAGTATTCAGTCATTTGAGATGGAACCTGAATGCTAAACAAACAAACAAACAAAAAAAACACACACAAAAAAGACAATATTCTGGCAAGTTGCAAACTAGAGCTCCTTGCTTAAAAAAATTGACAACATAATTTAAAACTTTTTTTTTTGACACATTCATTGCAGTCTCTGTCTTTCTATTATAGCATGCATATAATTGCAAGAAATGTACAAGCCACCAGGACATATACTTAATCTTATGCATGCACATTGACATCAGACGTTTCCAAATACATCACTTAGGAAACACTAAAACACAGGATGAGGTTGCAACCGTAGGATTTCAGAATAACATCTGTTACCATGAGTGGCCCTGATGAACTGAAGTAAACTAGTGGGATCTACCTCATTAAAAGGTTTGGAGTTACTTGTTTTCTGTGGAAGGTGGAAAAGGAAAGAGTTAGTAAATAGATTTAAGATTCTGAAAGAGCCACTTGACTGTTGTTGCACAGTGTCTGAACATACATTAAGCAGGCAAAGAAAAGTATGTTCTTTTAAGAACTATTATTCTTGCTTTTCTTGGAACTAGTGGCCAAAAAACAAAACCCTAAACCTATTCAAACTTGGATTCAGTGTAACAGCATGGCAAGTACTCAAGAAATAGGAACACAACAGGGCAATTGTGGCTGTCTTTCAGATTCTTATATCATTCTTCCTCCACTTTTCTGAGAAAACCAAACAATGTGCTTTATGCTTCAGTATTAGCGCGTGAAATCGTAACGAGGACACAGAAATACTCTGTTCATATGGTCTGAAGTAGTAAAATATACTATAGTCCAGCAAAGCAGACAAACTATATCTGAAAAAACAACAATACAAACAGCTTTTGGTGTTTTTTTCAAGTATGTTTTTCCTTATACCAACATTTACCTTTTATTTTATGATTTCCATTTCAGTTGATCAGAATTGAGAGGATACATACCCAAGACATCAATCTCCCTTGAAATAGAAAAAATACACAACTTCTCATACTAACCCTCTTAGTTCTCAGCTTTCTGAAATACTGACCTTTGAGGCTAACATTTTCCATTTTCTTAGCTAGCCTCTTCAGTGTAAACTATTCTAGCTATCATTTTCCTCACCTCCCAGGAAGAGACCTTTCAAAATTGGTAGGTAACAGCAACACAAAGCACTGACCATTGTAATATGACGTTAGCAAAACTGACTTCACATTAAAAATATTCTGAGAGCTTGAAGCTGCAGAAAGATTTATGGGATTTTCTGCTGCTTAGTGGAATGCTGGTTACACGCTAGGGTAGCTGAATAAATTGCGCAGTTGATGACATGAATTACCATCTCTAACTATGGCTACATAGTCACTTTTTTCAAAAAAAAAATGGGCTCCTGCCAAAACAGCTGCCTCCTCCTCATCACCAACCCATCCCTTCTCTCGTACCAGCTGAAAATAAATAACAACAAAACAAACAAATCTTGTGTCCCACTGGAGCTGATCTTTGATCCAGCTCCCAATGTGACAACAAAACATCAACATGAGCAAAAGCAAGCTGGCAGGAACAAACAGCTAAGAGCAAAGAGGGACAGAACAGCAAAATCACTGCTTTCAGAGCAGTTCGGGCTTAAGGCTGACTGAAGTGATGTGTAGACATGAAGATATCTGCAACTCAAGGTTAAAATTTGATCAAAAAAGCCAGGAGGGGGGAGGGGACGGGGGGACACTCATTGGAATCAGCTACCCAGATTCATTCCATCACAGCACCTCCACAGCCGCAGACTCCTACCAGTTCTAGAGCACGGAGTTTCAGAAACGCTTCAGTAGTTCAAACAAAAGACAGTTTATGTAAGAACCACACTGAAAAAAAAAAACATTTACGTTTCCAAAGTCAAGCACTCAAGCCTTTATTTTATACAATGGTATCTCTTCACAGAAGCAAGCAATAAAACTGTGTTATGAACCTCACGGGCTAAGGCAGAAAAAGTCCAACAATCAAGAAGTGCTTCTTCATGGCAGGTCAAAGAGCCAACACTAAAATAGATGAAATCCAGGCCTGATAGAAATAACAACAACAACACAGACAGAAAAAACCATGATAATCACTCTAGTAAAACCCATATCCATATGTTCCATGCATAGGAGCTTAACTACCAATTTTTCATTTTTTTCGCCCCCATTTCCTTTGGACTTTGGCATACCAGCTTTTACCAAAGGTTTGTTAGAATCTTGCCAGCAAGGAAATCTTACACTCCCAATTTGGGTCATAAGATAGAGAGCAAGGATCTCTCCTTACTGGAAAGCTGGATCCTTTTGTGATATGAGTACTTGATGTATGAAACTAACTAGTTACGTTGCTGTACTGTGCTGTCCTAAGGGCACTCATGACAAAAGGGAGGTTTGCATAGCAAGTTTCCCTTTTCTTCCTTTCCTCTGCCAACATACATGGACATGGTAACTTTCTAGACTCCGATCTCACAAATGAAAAACAGCAGTAGCAAACTCTGAACTTCTGGGCTTAGATCAGCTTAGCTGACATAAAACAGTTACAGCAAGGAAAATTAACAGAGGTAATAACTTTTGTACCTCTTTAAAGTGAGATGTTAAGTTCATTTATGATTTTAAATGGTGTATTAATTGTTATGAACGTCAATAATATTTTACAAATACGTACTCTTGGTACAGAATACTCAAGGAGTACTCAAACATACTCTTGTATTTTTTTTACAGCATTTTCTCATTACAGTGTATAGGAGAGCAAGGGTGCTGGCGCAGAGCCCTTCTGTGCGGTGATCCTACCAGTACACTTCTGTGCAGACTTCCCCCATGCATGACTTGGTTCTTCTGAAGGCAGCACTTCCAGTGCTGGCACTTCAGTTCAGAATTCCTCTGTGGCAATTAGTGCTTATACTGTTTGCAAGGAAGTATGTAAGACCTTTCTGTCTCCAGTCAGAGCTATCTGATGCTCTATGTGGGAAAAAAAAAAAATTGTCTTTGCCTCCAAAGAGCCTATAATTTGAGACAGACAACATATGAGAAATCACGTAAGAATAAGGAAACAGAGATAATGGTCCACAGCTACGCGTGCATGTAACTACTCACATATACAGTCATATATAGCCTTCTTTTTACACCTCTTCCATGTGCTGAGCTTAAAATAACTCACTAAAACCATACCTATGGCAGAAAACAACACAGATTCAGGGAACAGCCCGAAGCCCTGGACCATGGTTGTCCATACTGTTTGATAGCGTTTTCCCAATTACATTTCTGATCTGCGTCAACTAGACATTCCTCCAGGGAACACACCTGGACACAGCTCAAAGCATGCATTTTGAGAGGGTCTGTTTCCCAGAGGAGACTTCAACCCTACAGATCAGGACTACACGTATCACTTCACCACAGCAGCAGGGAAAAGCTTCTAGCAACACATAAGGCAGCCTCCGATTCTTTCTTTGATTAGGATTTCTAGGGGAATGGTGAGAACATTTTAACCACAGCATTTTAACTCAGAGAGCACTGGTGGGCAGCAGTACTCATTTTGTGCCTTGAAGACGACAAAAAAAATAAAATAGGAGTTGGCACATCCATGATGTAACAGCTACACAAACTGTGACAGGGCTCAAGGGAACAGCACAGCCTCTGGCACCTTAAGAGAGGCTGCTGCAGAAGCATTACAACGGTGGGTCTACCTTGGACCATGCATCCTGTCTATATCTGAAGGGACAGTAAGTGGATGGCCGAAGAAGAATGGCTGCAGGCAGAAGGAACTTGACCTGCAGCTGGAATTTTCCACCTCTGTGTACGGTGCCAAAAAACTGCAAATAAGTCCAATGCCAGATCTGAAGTCCAACACCAGACTTTGTGGCAGCTTGCATGCAGTTCAAACACTGCACAGATACATGTAAGAAGCTTGTATCTCAGAGTTAGCTTTACTGAGGTTTCAATTCCACTGGATACACAACCTTGTACCTTTTAATCTCCACACTGGGCTGAATCTTATGCTGTAATTAGGCCTATCTAAACAATCATCTAAACTCCTACTGAAGAAAACTGGTTTGTCCAGGCAAGGCTAACTCGATCATGAAATTAACCACCACAAGTCTAATAACTGGATGGAAAACTAAAACAGAGCATGATGCTGCAGACAGAACGTTCATCTTTTGGAACCAAGATGGACCTTTGGGAGCTCAAAGCTGCTTCCGCCTGCCATCTTGCTTTTACTCTTTCATTGAAATCACAGTATAAGCAAGCCTTCTACTAGAAGTACTGTCAAAAGGTGGTTTTGATCTTTCTAAAGTTTTGTGTATTGAGACTCCACAGGATATTGAGAAACCACAATAGTGTTTAACCTCTATAGTAAGGGACTGAAGAAATCAAACCAAGGAGCAGGACAGACAATAGCTCTAGCTCTTAAGAAGGAGCAAGCCAACAGGAAGTTATCACCTAACACAGCAACTGTCCCAAATTTATTTGCTGAGAGTTCCAGGGAAAACCTATCTTTGCTGGAGTTGTACAGCTAAAGTTATCAGTAATAGTGTGATTCCTCTTCCCCAGTCTCTTCTAATCATGACTATATTATTTGCAAGTCTGAGAAGAAAGAAAATACTCTTAGAGTACTCTTTGAATTAAAACGTGCCAGGCCAAAATTATGCCACCTTACCAAATAAGGTAAGGACTAAAGTTAAACTGTTCAAATTGTTAGAAATTAATTAATCAATGATTCATATTCCTAATCACAGCTTGCACGAAGCCCCAGCAGTAGAAGAAAGCTCACTTAATGCCCACCAAGTGCTGTCCTACCCACAGCTCTGGTGACCATGCTCACTTTGTATTTGTTCTCCAATTTGGCAGGGGTAGGAATGTGGCCTCTCCTCCGGAAGGTTGTAAAGTGCTTGCACTGAGGGCATGGCTTGGTGCTGGAGTCAATGCGGCTGAGTTCCAGGAAATATTTATACTTGATGATGTCCTCGTGGGGCAGGTTATAGAGGATGGTTGTTTCATCCAGGTGTTCGCTGCACTCTGTGATTGGGCATTTTATATCCGCTTGTCCCAGCTGCACCTGAATGTGGGAAAAAGCATACAGAAGAGTTGCAAGACCTTTTGTTTGGAAAAGGTACTACTCTGCAAGTATTGAGGAAGCAAACATTTGTGAGTTTTGCAAGAAAATTCGATTTAAAGTACTCTAACAGTCCACGGACTATCAAGCATATCGTCTTAAAGTTATTTTGACCTACTCCAAGTGAACTGCCATTTTTCCAAAGGGTATTTTCCAAATCCAACAGAAAAACTAATTACTCCTATAACAACTGTAGTTATGTACCATGGCGATGTACTCCATGAAACCAAACCAAGAACTTGAGCTAGTAGCACCCATCCAGCACTCCATGCTTTGGCTGAAATAGTCAGCTCTCCACTATCACGGCTCACACAGGCACTGAGAAAGCAGGTAATGGAAACATTTGTATGATGTTATTCCAAAATACGCTGGGAATCACAGCACAGAGAAATTAAAGTCAACTTAGGATCATCAACTCTGACTCAGTGCTAGACCTGAGCCGGCTCCTGCTAAGCGATGACAAAACATCAACTGAGCCCGGGGCTGACCAAGCTAATAGATTTTCCCAGAACCTTGAGTGCTGTAATATTTAAAAAAGAAAAAAAAATCCCTAAAGATGACCAAAACAAAAATACACAGAGAAGCATGCTCAACTTATCAGGGCTGAAACTGCTATTGATGTAATGAACCCCAATGGTCCCAAGCTGATCCGTATGGTCAGTTATCTGCAACACAGGTCCACAGCTCCAGGATCTGAGACCAAGGCTAGACACAGGTCTGCACCCTTCATGCTTGGCAGGCTTTATTAACTTGGACTTCATGCCAAAACAGCAGATCCTAGCTGGTCTGTGAGCAATGAGGCTGTATTTACTTGGCACTGAGCCTGAGTTAATAAACCCTGCTGGGTCTGAGGAGTCTGCAAGGACCCAGCACGAGTTTGTACAATCACGTCTGCCACACATAATCCTGAATGGATGAGAGTTGACTGCACACGTGGAGCTGACCACCAGCCCAATTCTTCCTTACTACTAAACATGTCCATGCAAAGAGGAAGGAAGGGGGGCTGACAGTGGAATGGGTGTCTCTTTCTAGGAACTATTGTTCTGAGATTGGTCAGTTCAATTTCCTTGGACCGCTTACTTTTTTAACATGCTCCGTTATTGGGATCTGCAAACAATATACTGAATACGATAGCAACGCCTCAAATTTTGATGCAGGTCTTGCTGCTGCATGGCGGTAGCAGAAAACACCATAAACCAGAGACTGTTAATGCAGTATTTCAGCTAAGAAAGGAAAAAAGATAAAGCAACACAACCCTGCCCTTGCTTTCTCAGCTACAGTGCCATATGGGCTCTAACTGGATGATAATTTAGTCAGGAGTTAGAGGATTAGAAAAGACATTACAAAAAGGTATAAAATCCAAGGTCAACCCATATTGACTTCAAAAAAATCCCCATGGCACTGCCTTTGTTTCCCCAGCAATGCAGTGGGACCAGAGAGATGAGGAAATTAGAAGATGGCAGCAGTCTGTCCCAGACCAGAGCACAGAGAGGAGATCTCAGCCCTGCGCAGCCTCAGCTCAGGCTGCAGGCAGGTCAGGATAGAGGAGATCTTCCCGTGGTACAGAGGAGAGGCTGGCTCCCCTGAACTACACCCACTGTCAGGAGGCAAATGCTCCAAAACTTCACTTCCAGCCCCAAAAGATAAGGAAAACACTGCCACACAGAAACAAGTCTAGACTCAAGTATTTTGGCCTTTACCTGGAGCAGGGTGGAACAGAAAAAGGACGTGGTTGAATGCACCATTAAAAAACAAAACAAAAAAAACAAAAAACAAAACAAACATTCTCCCCCCCAACATGCTACGGGGAATGTCCACATTTTACAGCTGGAAGACACTCACGTACCTGAAGCAGCATGTGAAAAGTTGAACTTAAGCGTATAACAGAGTGATTCTTCTCAGAAATTCAAAAAACCTCAGTTTGATACATGTTAAAATATGTTACAACCACACTGCAAGAAGATCACATCACCATGACACAGCATATCCCTGTTTTAGAGGGAACATTGCCATCTGAAATATTTAATATATGGCTTCACCACGTGATCCAAAATAAATGTACTAGGAATTATTTTATGCTCACAGTTTGTTATCAAAGTATTCTGACCAGAGATACGGGTCCCTGGACAATCTAGTTACTCTGCTAGAAGTCTTCATGTAAGTGAGAAGTTTTGCAGATGCTCAGACCTTTAAACGTTTGCTTCCCACGTTCTAATAGCTCTGGCCTTTTTCTTTGCAGGTGTTCCCATTATGTATATGTACAGACTTTCATAAAAGTATGTCCTTCCTCTGCTGGTGCCTACCCCTTCCAAGAGCCAATATAGCTCCGGCAGCACTCTGCATTGCAGAACACCCAGGACTGCTGGGCCCAAGCACTTATCAGTAATTCATTTCAGAACATGTGGAGTTTGTTGTAATTTATCCCCCTGTGTATCATCTGTGCTCAAGAAGCAGAAAGAAAAATCAGTCCAGCTCCCAAGAACCCAAATATGTTAACCTAAGGAAAAATTGTTACAGAAATACAAAACGCTATTGCATTACTACAAGGATTAGTAGTTCAATATACGTAGTACCACAGAAGTAATGCTTCTATTTGAAGAAGTATAGGCAAAACAATTTAAATCCAAATAGTTAAATGAACCCCATCTATGGCTACTTTGTTGTTGTTGTTTAAGAATTAGGGAAATACTAAAAGGGTTAAGCCCTTTTCCTAGAAGTAAACTAATCTGCATCGGAGCAACATTTCATGCTGAGAAGGCACACTGTATTTGGCATTTAAACCGGTGCTTAAGAACCACCACTTACATGACATGGTAGTTAGAACAAACCTGCGTTTATAAAATGAAGGCATACAAAGCTGAACACTTTCTATTTTTCATGCCCACACAAAATATGATTAAATATGTGGTAAAAGTCAAGCGTGGTTTCAGTGTTTATTTTGAAAATATGTTTTACACCCACTTGAAGTAAATCATTTTTATCCTCTGTAATAGTTTCAGCCTTTCAAGTTTGGCAAAGATTGATTCTTTTCCTATGTTTTGAATAGGACTGAAGTGAACAGAGCTGTTTTGCTTATTAGCAGTAACTTCAATGGAGCCTTGTCTTACCAAAACAGTTCATCTTTGTTTGTGCACTAGCATTAGCAATTGATGCAAGCACAGCTTTAGAAGTAGCTTGTTAAGCTACCTGCTGCTGCAGACCCAGGAGGTGCTACAGAACAGAAGAGAAAAATATATTTTTTAACCTGGCTAAAAAACAACTAGTTTTGTTCTTTTTCATGACTTTTTGTTTTTTCAAAGAAATTTTGAAGAGCCTCATCCTTCAGAATCAGCTTATCACAATGTCAAAACCCTGAGTTTTAAGGAGTCTTTGAATTTCAAAGTGCCACCGTGTATTAAAAACTTTAGAATCCTCAGCATACACAACAGCATGGTATATATTCACAGCGTGAGGAATGACTGATATGTCTAAAGGCAGTTGAGCTGCTGCACAACAGTAAATGTCAGACTCTATTCAGTTCTTACACCCAGCTGTGCTCAACTTTCGTAAATCATCTCAGGAGGTGCTAGCACCATTTACAATTCATCCTGTGAAAGCAGGCTCTCATGAGTTTCATCCTGCAGAAAAGTAACATTTAAACTATCAGAACAGCATTACACTGCCCCACTCCCTCTAGTTCCTGACATTTTATTTGAAGAGATTTGGGGTGGGGGACTTGTTCATATACTGCCCAAAACTACAGTCATACCTGTAACAGGAAGAGAGAGTATGGTCCTTTACGTCAGAAAATTATTCTTTCTGCTTCAGCTTTCTACAAAAAGGACATCTTTGGTAGCTGAACAGAAAGAGTTCAAACTATGTGAGTAGCACTGATTTGTGCCTGTCATTTAGCCTGGCCACACCTGGCTGGAATGGGCCATTCTGCTTTAAAATAGATACACACAAACCTGCATTTTCTGACTGAAACTTTACTCTTAGTTCAGAGATACATAAGCTAAATAAATCAGTAAGTTGTTCTTACTTTCAACTGTTAATGCTGAAAGAAAAGTGTACAGTACCATAGCTAGTCTGCACCCCTGTAGAACACTTAAATTTCTAACAGTGGGCCAAGCTCTCCCCTGTAAACTAATGTGGATGTTATGCATTAAAAAATACTTTGGGAGTGCACAGATCAAAGTAAAGGGACAGTTTGATACACAGGACTTTCACATTCTACAGAAGAACAAACTAATGGAAGAGAGTTGCTTTTATTTGCAAGCAAAATCCTATTGCCTTCTAGTTCACTGGAAATGTTGCTCTTACATTTTTTTGCTGTAAGTTTCAACCAAGTGAAGAATTACTTTCTTCACTTCTGGGAAGTATCATCTTGAATTTTTTTTTTTTTTAACCAATCAAACAGATTTTCATGGAAAATACTTTAATGGCTCTCAATAGGACTCCACAGTGGTAGGTGCTAATTGAATGAAATCCAAATAGACACAATCCAACAAGTGCAACCAAGGAGGAAAAAAATAAAGACACTGGAAACTTTTACTAAGCATTTCGCACCCGTCTTTGAGGTTATGGTTCTGTGACCATTCCTGTGGTTTAAGTACTAACTTTAGTAATCCATATCCCCTGCCTCTGCGTTATGCCAGTGATGTCCTGGCATTATCCAAACTGCTCTTACAAAAACCCCAAGCAATCCTATGAAACAGATTTTCAGTTTCTGTCCTCCCTGCTTACTGCCAAACTGTAACATATCCTCAGTGATGTAAAACAAGTCAGAATGAAGAGTTAGGAATAAGAGTGATGAGATTAGGGGCTACTTCAGTTGTGTCTCCACCAAGTAGGAAGACAAACTGGGTTTTGTGTGCTACCTCCAACTGCACTGGATATCTTCACGTATGTTCTTGCCTGTAGTTCATTGCTTCACAGACCAAAACCCCACTGGGTGTGTTTCGTTTGCATCTCCCCTTTTATTCATGTCTCTAGATAGCAGACTTGCATTAAACTTAGTTTTAGAACCCATTTTTCAGTAAGCCACCACACTGTCCTCTCTGCCAACCACCACCTATAACCTTGCATCCCTCCCCTACCCAGGAGGGAGGGTCTTCACCAGCTCAACCAATGGGTACATTGCTGATCTCAGAAAGGTTACAGAAAGAATTCAAACTGGTGAGGAACTCCTCTATGCCAGCACTGAATTCATAATTGTTGGTTCTTAATTCTTACACCAAGAAATACCTGCACAACCACCAAATCAACTAGAATGACCAGTCTTTCTCCATAGTCAGTGGAGAACGAGGAAGGCGATCAACATGATTCAAAAGCAGCAGCAAATGGCAACAATGCCTTTAAGTTGCCTGATGGAAAAATCTCACTCTTTCCCACAAATGACTAAAAGTAGCTCAAGAAACCTAATTTCTCCCAGCACTAAAGTCTGTCAGGTATTTTAAAAAAAGGTTTTATACGTGACAGATGTTCATTTTAAGCTGATTTTGTTAAAGTGGCCATTTATTATTAATAAACGTTCAACCCAAAATCTGCACTTAAAAATAAATCACATTTCTGTTGTGTCACAAGCTCATGTAGACCACCCCTGAAGACGTCCATCACGGTGTCTTCCTTCACATCTCTTATCTGAGGACACAGAGTCTTTGTTCTCCTCTGGCATGGGTACTATGCACCTGGCTGAAGCCATGGCAAGGACGTGGTTCCTGCGCCATGCCACATTTACAAAGTGACCTGGGCCCAAAAGTTCCAGGCACCAGCAGACACCACACCTCTTCCACTTGCATAGTTCTACAATTTACATTAACTATCACATTGTCAACACTAAAACAAAAACCAACCAAACAAAAACCACCCAACTCAAGAAGTAGTAAAAGAGCCTTTGAGGAACATTTTAACATATCATCCTTGACAAGAAAGGCAAGCAAAAGCAAGAAGCTGGGCAGGAATCGCAGCATATCCAACCACCACCACAATGTTGACTGGCTAAACTGGCCAGAATTAATTAGCGAGGATAAATGAGCAAGATATTCTCCTGAGTCTAAGCTCAACCAAAACCTTTTTCTTAAAGGCCTCTTAATTTGCTTCATCACTTGACAACATGCTGACACAAAGCTCTACTCCTTTTCATCCCTTCTACAGGGCCAGGTTTCATCTGTTCACACTGATTTGATACCAGCTTGAACATTCAGGTTCTAATTGTTCCACTTGCATTGGAATAGGATTTATAGAAAATTTATAGAAAAACAAATATTCTCCTTGACCAGACTTAAATAATTACCATCCTGCATGAGCTCCCCCCTCTACCCTTTCATCTCCTGTTACTGTCCGTATCACCAAATCAATTAAAAACAAAAGATTTAATCTGAGTAATGTATTCAGACAACTCCATTGCATTTGGTCATGTTTCTGCCCCTTGCCACTCCACAAACACAGTGCACACGATCAGAAGGCACGGAGGTTACATGCTCTCTGCCGCTCTTGGTATCTGCATTGCGCTGAAACCCACGATGGAGGTCACGGCGAGTCCCGTGTCCAGACACAACTAGAGGTGTTAACCCAGGCCACTGGGACATTTTGTGACCAAGGGGCAAGCCAGAGTTACCCCAAGAGATATGGAGGGCAGAAAGCTTCCATCACCTTGCTGAGAAGACAAAGCCATCTTTCACCTCTCGTGTTGGCCTGCCTGTGAGGGCAGAGTGAGGGGGAAAATCCCAGCTGAGAAGGGCCGAGGGCGGCCCAGCAGGATGCGGGGGCAGGAACTGCAAACCTTGGAGGAACCTGACCCAAACCCACACGGAGCAGGAACTGCAAACCTTGTAGGAACCTGACTCAAACCCACAGGTCTCTCAGCACTCGTTACAGGGAACAAGGAAATACGCAACAGCTCTCTGGTTTTGTTTAGGTTTGCATATTAACAAGGCCAAGTAGCGAGCACAATAGTTTTCCTATTCCTTAGAAGACGCATTGACTTCTGGTAAAAGACACAAAGATGCTCATGAAAGAAGAGTTTTGCGGGTGGCAGACTGAGTCAAGTACCTGCCCTTTTGGGGGTGGAAAAGAGGCAAATATATCCAAGCCCTGATAGCCATTGCTGCTGCCTGGCAGTGGGACCAAAAGCTCACAGGACCAGGTGTGGGAAGGAGCTGCAGGAAGGAAGCAAGGGCCAGGAGACCATCCGCATACCACGATACACTCGAGTAACTTGGCCACCACTGCTCACAGGGGCTTAACAGAAATGGGAAGTAGGAGCAGAGAAGCAACGAGACCTTTGCAACAACCTTTGCAAATTTTCTATTTGTCAGGTTTCCAGCATCACGATAAGAAGACTGCGTCCAAGTAATACAGAATCGAAACAAAACAATGCCGACAGCTGATACTTGTGAAGTAAATGAGAAAAATTGATGGGTTAACTCTTTAGTCATCATGTTTAAATTCAGATGAGAACAGCCTGTTCTCCTACACTTGGAATAAAGCTGTAAAAACTGTCATCTGTACTTGAATGTGTTACCAGCCAAGCCCAGCCTGGATGTGAGGCATGGACAGGCTGCAAAAGCTGAGCAAACAGCTCAAACATGAGGGGACCCAGGCACAGCCACAGTGACCAGCTGCTCAGCCGGGGAGCTTTACCTCTGCCATGCAACAACACATCCCACTTCCAGCGTGCGGAGACCTGAGCTCCCAAAAGTTGCAGTCATGCAATGAGTGTTTACCGCAATTCATCTAAATACTTATACTAGAAAACAATCAACTGCAAAACGAACAAACAAACAAACAAAAATCATTTCTCCCTTTCCAGTTAAGTTTAACACAGTGTGCTCAGTTACTCAAGCAGGTCATTTTTACCACCATGCCAGTCTCTTACAAGAGCAGAACTTAAAAAGGAACATTGCTGTTTCCTCATCTCACTTGCAGAAGAAAACTCTGAGTAGCCAAGCTCTGGCCTCCACCAGGTTCAGACTGGATTAACCAGGTTCAGATCAGTTCCAACAGAATAATACTGTTACCTATTAACAATAATCAACACTACAACCAAAACAAACAAACAAAACAAAAGTTCCTTTACGAACTGGTAGTCAAGAAATCAGCAAAGCCATGGTTACTATGAGTAATCACAGTGTCTAGATCAAAACTTTCCCCCTCTGAATCCTTTCCTGTGCTTTTCTTGAAGATGGAAAAAAAGTTAACACCTGCAAGGGAAAAAGCACGTGGCCTCAAACTTCACTGTGAAGCGTCACTTCAGTTTTCACATGGAACTAAGCAAAATCCATCAACCACAGCAACAGTGTATTTTGTGACTACTTGTATTGAAAAAGAGTGGATCAACAGTTCATTCTTCAACTATTTAGTACACAGGATCCAAAACAGACACAGAAGGCTCCTGAGTTCATATTTGCCAACCACAATTCCCCTTTCAAATAAGAAAAAGGGCCCAAACTACCACATATTTATGAAATCTATTCAGTAATCTGTATTACTAAACCTCTAATACAGATTAGCCCACACAGTGATTCAGCTGGTAGCATCAGCAGTAGTTAATTGAACCTTTGGCTTCACCAACAATGGCTGCTATTGTATTTTACTTTAATACCTACAGAAGTATTTCATGGTGCTTATTATATTCCCAACTGAAAGTGGCATTTAGCATAAAAAAGAGAAAAGCTCTCAATCAGAGGGAAAGAGTAGGAGAAGAGAGGATGCTCCCCCCTTCTCAATATTGCATTCCAGAAGATGGCTATAGAAGAAAACAGCATCACCATGGATGTGGGTGGTGACTTAAAAATAGCAAGAACTTTTAACACAAATCTCACAATTATTCTTTGACCATCCAAATCCTCTACATTCCATGGTCTATAGAAAAGGACAAATATTTTATAGTCATCCTTAAACTGTCTTGCTTTCCTTAAGAAAGCTACCTACAACTATTTAGTTTCAAAGTCTTTGCTAGGTCTGAGGTTGAAGATGAGTTTTCTTGTGCACGTATCAATGATCAATGTTTTGACTCTTGACCATCAGACAAGAAAACAAATTCTGCCCTTGTTCACTTGATAAATTTAATACACAAACAACCACGTTGCATAGGTACAAGATAAAGTGAATGAAATTCTGAGAAGTACTTTTACCTGGTAGACAATTATCAGAAATAGTAACATATCTCTTTTCTTAGATTCTGGGTGGAATTTACAAGGTTAAATTACTATCACTTGGCTTCCCTTAGAAACCATGCAACTTAAAGGAATTTGTTTATGCAATGAAGTTGTTGCGAAATAACTAAGAATTGAATTATAAATGGTTATTTTGCTCTGCCTTCCTGAAAAGAAGACCTATCTCATTGTACCAGTACATATCCAGAATAAAGTAAAGCTGCTTTTGGTGAAAAGCTACTACTGTATGAGGACTCCTACGAAGTGAAATTAACTGGTAACTTTTACATAGCTGGATAAACCCGAGAAGTAGACTAATGTGCATGCTGACATATTTTCAGGGGTAAATACTTCCTGGGAAAGGCTAGCACAGAACAGCCTTCCAAACTTCTCTCCACATACCAGCATTTGGATGAGCCCCAGATACCATGCCAAAGCCCCAGTTTCACATGATTTAATTACGTTATTTCTCATAATACATTCTAAATGTAAGGAACATATTTATACATGTTTAATGGAATGACAGATACAGCCACAACAGGGAGTAAACGCAAGACCAAGACCTGCAAACAAAACAGTCTTCTCCAGGGAACTATCAAGGCAAAAGCTTAAATGATGGCTGCGATCTGTACTTTGAGAAGCAAAAGTGAAACCAAATCCCCAGGCAGAAGCAACAAACTACCCATCTCAAACAGCTAAACTGTTACCTAAGATACCTCAGCAGAAAACTCTGACACAAAAGAAAAATCCTCCTGTGCAAGCTGAAAGAACAATTCTGCACCAGAACTGACCAAATCCAGCAGAGAGCTGCACACAGTGATTTGAAACGCTGCATTTAACAGCTGAAACATCAGAGTTAATTTTCTTGCCGATCAAATTCTGGCTATAATACTGGGATTGTTACTATGGGAGGTCAACTTCACGCAGTAGCCAAGTTAGATTCCTAGCTAGAACTTGAGTTGGCCATGAGGGAGAGATTTGATTCTGGCAAAAACACCATCATGATCAGATACGGCTGTGGAAATACATGCATGTAGCAAGAAGAACAAGGCCTCACTATGTTTTTCATTGCTTTTGGTCCTTTGAGGATCACTGTGCATTCAGGCACTGGCTGGGACTGAAGAGAAAGGTGGAAATAACTGCTACAATCACTGAATTCAGTTCTCTGCAGCTAACCTTTTTGGATCTTTAGGGAGACTAGACTATAATAAAAGACAAAATAAGACTTCAACCCACCCAGCAGTCTCCTCTTTCTGGATGCTAGGGCAGGCTTACCCTGCATCTCCTGGAGTCTAGCCCAAGACTTCACATCATCTGATCAAACACATACGTGGATCTGAAAGATCAGGGGTACAGGCAGAGCCAGAACTTGCACATATGATCTGTTCCAGTACCCCTCCTCAGGCCTCAGACCTTTACAGCCCTTCCAGCAAGTCAGCCAAGACTGCACCCTACCTATTGCCAAAAAAACTACTGAAGGAGTCAATACAGCCTTCCCTTCTCCCTCTGCGTTAGAGAGCAACTGTGAGGCTGCAAGGAGAGAAGCTTCAGCTGGCTAACAGTAGAAGACTGAAGTGTTTTTAAATTAGTTTTCCAATTGATCAGGCAGTTGAATTAATTCCCCCTGTGACATATGATCACTAGTTCACAACCCAGTAGACAAGTAGGAAATGCCCGGCCAAGGAGAGAGGCTCTTGCAGAAGAAACTAGCCATTAGTCATCCTACTTGTCGTGTCAATCTACACCTTCAGATCATGTACCAGGTACTTGTGCTAACTCTGCTTACCTTTAATAAGCCTGAAATATGCTCAGCAGCTCTCCTCAGTAAAAGCAGTTAATGCCAACTACAGTAAAAAGCGGGGAGGGCTGCAACGCATTCCTTTTCTGTGATCTTTACGCATCAGTGTTTTCCACACGTATATCCTAAAATTACTGTTCTTCAGAAAGAAGCTTGTATCTTGGCATACCTAAGTCATTATTAGGCTTAAGATCACTAACGTCTATCTTCCCCGTTGTGTACAAGTACTCAAACTGCTCAGCTGCACGTGTGGAAACCCATTGCTGGACCTCAGGCCTGAGCTCCGTGCCCGTGCTGACATTGGCACCCGCGGCACTTCAAAGATGGTCCTCACACCTCCTCATGGTCTGCTGGCCCCACGTCTGCTCTCCGTGCAGCTGTCACCCTGAAGGATACGGAATTCTCAGCTGTGCACCGAAAGCAAAGGGACTGGCTATGAGGTAACCAGGCTTTTTAAAGAGAAGAAATGCATTACTCATCGGTTGTTTCCATAGGTTAACATGTATTTCCAGCATCTCCTTAACAAGAAGTAGGGAGGAATTCTATCAGTAACTGTCAAATACACTAGAAACCACTGAAGCGGTTGCTTATAAGAATAAAATAATGACTATAAAAGATATAATATGAACGGGTCACTTCATTACTTGATAAGCAGTTCAAAAATTTTCACCAAATTTTCATTGTTCTGTTCCAAGAATAAAGATATCGCCATGCCTACAATTGTAGGAAAGACACTATATGCCATTTCTACGGATACTGCTCATCTACTTACGAACAAAAGTACTTCAAACTTGTCAAAAAAAAAAAACACTAACAAAAAAAACAGCCAAAAAAAAACAAAAACACCCTAAAACCGACCCTGAAAACAAAGATTATTGACTACAAGGGTTTCTAAAGTGATGAGCAGGTTGAAAGATGCCTTGAAACATCACTTTTGACAGCACTAAACCTTTGCAAGGCTCCAGAAACTGGGTTGCCATTTCACATCACACTGAACATTTAAACAAACAGCTTTGTTCCTACCAGAAGTCAACAGAGTTTTCAAACCACCACCAAGAAGGGATGGAATTGGGAACCAGGAATATGGATAGGTAAAATGAGGTGAAGGAGGTATTTTATCAGCTATATCCATCTCCACTCCTGAAACCACCAACTCAACGGTAATTGAATTCCATAATACAAGTTCAGGAAAGTTTTTTAATTATTTCCCAAGAATGCACAGTCCTTAGCAGGAGAGATGTTAACAAATAGGAACTGAAGAAGCAGAGGAGAAATTAACTCTTACAAAACATGGTAACACAGAACACACACAATGTATCCACGGACGTGCATCTTTCCAACTCCGTAATTTGCAAGAGCAAAAAGAAAAGATTGTCAGCTTTCATGACAAAAAGAAATGTTTGTTATCAAAGAGACCAACATTTTCCAAAAGTATTTGATTCAGCATTTCATTGATATTTTCATTGAAATGGAAGTACACCACATGACATTAAACATCACTGACCTGTCTACCAAATATGACCTCTAAAAATGTTTAGCTCTCATCTTATTAAAAAATTAAAAACAAAAACTTTTTATTTGAAAAGCATCAATTCCAGAGCAAATACTTCCACACAGTAGTCACAAACTGCAATTGCCTTCTGTGGTTAAGCAATCATTGATGATCGTTTGGAACAAGCCCAAGTTTCCATAGAGGCCTGATTAGCTGCAGTGGTTTACTTCAGAAAGGAGAAAGCAGTCGCTGCTGTTTGAGCTTGGCTGGGGAGAGAAAGAAGAGGGGATGGGAAAAGAGTGAAAAGAAAGAAGAGCCACCCGGTTCAGCCACAAGTCACATCATTTCTTCCATGCAGCTTTTCACTAGATCACAATGTCCTCTTGCCTGACATGCAGGGGGAGAGAGGGGTGTACGTCTACTCTTCACAATTTTCTCAGTCCACTTGACTTCCCTCATTTTAATAACACACACAGAGGCTCGCTACCTTCACGACTGCTCCTGCTCCCCCTTACCTTCATCCACAGAAGACTCTGCACCTGTGATGTTTCCTTTTAAACTGCACCTGTACAGAACAGCAGGAGCTGCCTCTGAGAACTGCCATCACTTCCACCCAGCAAGCAACATTGATTTTCCGCGCAAAACAAAGGCAGAAACATTTGCACTTGTGACTTTTGTGGTTTTGGCAGTATGCCCAAACACCATGATAAATGATGTGTTTCTTGTGTGCTCTTCACCAAAATGCTGCCTGCAGTTTCGGAAACCTGTCATCCTGCTGTTAGTTAAGTTCTGAATTGTACTGACATTTCTCCAGAAGAATTTCTCCATTGTTGCAGAAGAACAAACATGGCTGTGTCAATTTTGTAATAATTTCAGTCATTTTGGAATTTCTATCCATGTGTTCCTATGTTAGACACTCCTCCCTCCCATGCTATAGATGTTTTTTGAACAAGTAACGCCAAGTTATAAAGAAGTATCATAAAAGAACATTAAGAATTTCTGGCAGCACCAGTAGGGCTGAAAAATCAGCTTGAACCTTTACAGGGACTATCCCCTAGTAGTTAACATTGCTGGTACTTGTTAAGATATGCCTCAGCACTTTGCTGGTGGAAAGAGGCCCAGCTGCATGACACTCCCACCCTATTACTCCCAGCTGGACAGGCAGGGATGGCAGAAGGGATGCTCCAGAGCTTGTCCCTGGCACTCTCCCCTGCCCAGCTTGATCAGCTGATGTCCCACTGTGTGCCCATGCAACTCCATTTCTTACAAACACAAAGGCTTAGAAGAACACTAAAGTGTTAGCATTAAATAACTAATGATACTATACTAACATTACGATGGCACCTCTGAAATCCATAAGCGAACGAAAGCAATTCTTCGAATTTCCTCCCTCCCATATTCTATATATTCCCTACATAAATCAAAGTTGACACAGTTGAAACAGCTGTAAGAGTATACAAAATACCAGATTTCGCAGTCAAACTTAATTTAGGAACAGTTAAATAGATTACCTGTACAGCAAGAAAATAATTTAAAAACAGCTAAAAATCCTTTTACGTTTATATTAAAAACATAAACCTTTAGAACTGGGTCACTCAAGTAAAAGTGACAGATGTGATAAAGCCAAAGGATACTTACAGTTAAACCCACAACCCACTTGCTGCCAAGCAATGGGAAGAGTGTATCAAGGGAAAGTTTAAGAACATTTTATGGAATCATTTAGATTTAATGAAACATCTTTTTTTAAAGGTAAAATGAATCCTACCATCATAGGACACCCTAATTATAAAGCCATTTTTAGTAATGAGGTCTCTGGAGCATACTTTCAACCTTTAAAGAAGTATAGGTCTAATATAAATATTTTAATGTAAATATGTTAAAAATTACAGAAGACTGAAAAGAGACTCATATATAGTGTAAGCAGAATGAAAAAGAGCTCGTGTCTTTCAAGGATCAGTGACTCCCCCCACAGTTCTATCAGTTATATCTTATGCCTTTACATGCTGAACAATTCTGCAAGTTTCCTACAACAAACAATATATTATATATAAAGAAGTCCAAACAATTTACATGCATCAGGAAAACAAACATTAGTAAAAATAGGAGAAGTAAGAAATCCCACACCAGTGGTAATTTCTGTATTTGTTGTAAGCTTTGAGTGCTAAATCCCCAAAGTACAAATGAGTACATTGAAAATTAAGTGCAAACTACAGTTCCCCTTGATTTCATTTGAAAAAACTGTAATGAGTAACAACAAACAGGTTAGAAAGTCTTCCAGCCCACAGGAAGGATGACACTGCTTAAAGAAAATAGGAGGTCATAAAAGCACGTACATCCTCAGCTATTTCTGCACACCAAACCTCTGAAGAAAGTTATTAATCTCTCATTATAGCATATGAACATCTTGCAAATACAAATGTACTTTTCCTATTACTGTGATTTATCTCAAAGAATACCTCAATAGCTCTTTGTGACTGAGTGCCAAAGCTGAGCTCAAACACCGAGTCACTGCAATAAGTGGTCATCTGCGAGACGTCTGTGTTAGGTGACTTGGCTAAGATCATCTTGGAAGGCTCTAACACTGGCAGAAAAAAAAAAGCAACGAACACTAAGACAGGTCAGTGTTATCAGAATTATAGTGAATTAAATCACCTAGAGAAAAAATCTGCATGTCTTATAGCAGTTTGTCGTCATACTGCACTTGATATCCTGTAACTAGCGTCTGAACCATGAAGACAGACATCCTGCAATGTTGAGTCCCTCACTTGACCATGGAAACACTATAGATTTTTAGTGTAATGGCCTTAATGTGATATTTACAAAATAAATGGGTTTCTTCAAAGTTCTTTCTCCCAGGTATCCAAACCAACTCCATATTGTATTTTTTCCAAATCAAACTCAAGTGGAACAGAACATTTCCATTTGGAAGAAGTGTAGAGAAAAATAATCTACAAATCTGGATCAGGATTGCTAGATGTTAACAGCAGACTACTACAACTATGATACATGGAAGATTCCTTTACTCAAAAAAAAATAAAATAGAAGCACCTGCTGAACTCACGTGGGACTTGTCCTCCTTAGCTTTGACAGCAGATAGATGTGTTACGATGGAAGGTGACAGATTTGTGTACTACATGGGACTAGACAAACTACATACGTACAGCGTTGACTACTACACGACAGAAACACTTAAAATCCATTGAGCAGCAAACAAGTGCAGTAAAGGACAGACAACCTGGCCAAGTAGCAGAAATCTTTCAGGAGACCTAAACAGAAAACTGGAAGAAAAAAGGAGGAAAAAAAAGAACTAGGAGAGAGTAGGACTGCTTCATTTAATTGCCACTAAGAAGGAAGTATGACAATTCTGTCACTATTCTAGAAGCATCACCGTTACCTGCAGTGCACAAGTTCAGAAGGAAGCTTACAGTGAGAGACCAAAGAATCCAAACGGAAACATGAAAGGAAAGGAAGGTGTCCAAAATGTATGCATTTCCTCTTTCAGGAGATGATCTGTAATTCAACTTCATTATGAAGGTTTAATCACCATCTTAGATATTTGTATTATTACAGTACTCAACATGACTCCATAAAATATTTAGAGGTTCAGTGAAATTTCAGAATAGCTATTCCTCCCCTAAAATTACATTTTTGGAGAAAAATTAATTTTAAAAATTTGTTATTAATTACAGCTAAAGCCATACCACAAATAGGGTCCTCTCCCCCAAAAAGCTGCAACAAATCTGACCTCCAAGGTAGTTTAAACTGTTGTAGGCGTAATTCCAAGATTTTTCCACTGTTGTCAGTATAAGGCAATTAAGATTGATCAGCTATCCTAATTCCATATTTTTCCATTTGAATAAAAAAAAAAGCTATGAGCAATTTCCTGTTTGCTTGGGTTTGCAACATACAGCATTAGCACAATTCACTTATCTGTTGTATAACCCAAGGCATGATATATGAAGATAACTTCTCTCAATCCCAAACCCAAAGGAATATCTAAATCTCTAAAATGCAAATAAGTGGTCAAAGCAATAGCATGTTAAATCAGTTCTGAATTTCTCACTACCATGTGATGTATTCTAAAAAAAAAAAAAGAAACACCTGTTGGCATCCAGTTTAAATTATTATATTTTTTTAAAATATAGCCCATTTTGTTTCTGGTCTCATTAGTGCAGCCCTACCTGCCCAACAGCATTAGTCACTTCCTCCATGAGCACTTGATCACCTACGCTGAGTGAAAACACCTTTTATTACATCCAACACCATATACAGATTTCACTGAAACTTTACTGCTGTAATTGAGCACACCTGTCCCCCGTGCCACCACACACATGGGTGTGACACACTAAACACTCTGGATAGGAACTTTAGAGAAAGAATAGCTCCTTTTCTTAAATCCTGCCCCCTCCAAACAAATTAGCTTGAAAAATACCTTCCTAGTGATCAAAGTGAGAGTTGGATATCTTTCTGTCATAGGTTTTTATGATTTTAAACTTCCAAGTTTCACAACTGCTCCACCTGAACACCAAAAATATCTATGAGTAATAGAAATGCAAGGCTATCAAGCCCAATAATTAAATCAGCATGCTGAAATCACGGGCCGTTGAGTAACTGAGTAACATACGCAAGCCCAGAAGAGACATATCCCGGTTTCTCCATGCCACAAGGAACACCACTGCCCATGACCCTGCAAAAACCCCAAACCCACAACATTTTAAAAATAAAATAAGTCTGTAATTCCACTGATGTGAACTTAGTTTAGGTCCCCCCTGCTCCAAGCTGCACGGGCACACATCAACGAAGGGCAAAGAGCTGCTTCACTTGGCCACAGCTGATGGGGAAGGGAGGTTCGGTCTCCGTTTGATGCCACAGCAGGACACCGGCAGCGCAAAGCACAGCCAGCTCCTGGAGAAGTCTGCTGCCTGGGCTGTACGTACCTGCCGAAAAGCAGATGGGCAGGGGAGAGGACATCACATCTGATCTGCCTGCGGAGATTCTCCTGCAAGGAGGTCTTTTGCTCCCGCACTATTGACAGGAATGAAAACAAGACAAACATGCCAATGATATGGCTGAGGTAGCAAGAGTCTGTGGCTCAACAACAGCTTCCTCCACACAACAGATGCTTGATGGCTCCCAATACAGAACTTTACTTAAATGGCATGGGTGAATAATCTATCACGCAGCCCAGTCAGTCTTAAATTGCACAATTTACCTTTTCAGAACACGACTGCAAGTACCGTAGCAAAAGAATCACTATGGAAAGGAAATACTGCTTTAAAATGCTACTGACAGCTGAAAGGAAGCTCATCCAGGAAGGGGAAGAAGAAAGAGCAAAAGTTGGAAGTCAGTGAGAACAAAGGTCACTCTCCAGGATCTTGACAGCACTTACTAGGTAAGCGCGAACCTTTTGAAGAAACTCAGCTTCCTGCCATAAATAAAGGTTTTATAACCCACTCAAAATACCTATTAGCCAAGCAATTACTTCATTTCACCTGTCTTTTCTTATTCTTTGGGTGGTACCTCTGTGTTTTTCAAGTTTCTCAATAGGTCATTACACAAGATAGACTATTGCTTGATATAATCCAGATACAGCTCTCCATGTTTTTTCCAGCATGGCTTACCTATATGAAATATTTTCCATTAAAACTCACAAGCCTACATCTTTCTGAAATATTTTTTTTTAATGTTCCAGTGCCTGTTATGTCAGCGTATATCAAGCTTCACATATGCATGTTGTTTGTTCATATCCTGAAGTAGGTTTGTTGTGATCATATTAGTCTCAATACTGATTATCAGTACATCGAGCCCAAAATTAAATCAATCAGCACTTTCATGAAATTTATCCTGCCAGGCAGACCTCGCTGGTGATATCAGAGACACTAGGTTGATATCATAGACACTGAGGTTCTATAAGAGGCCAATTTATTTTGGCATAAACCTAATATAACAAGAATGGAATAAAAATACCCTTTTTTTTGCTATACTACCTTCAGAGCTGCAAACACATACAGGACATTAAAGATGTAAGACGTACACTTGGCTACCCTGCCTCTACCTCTGCACAAGGTTCGTTCATGTTCCCTGTGGGTCTAACTTCTGCACAAAGCAGCAGTAAAGAGCACAGCACTTTCAACAGCTGCATTCAGGTAGCACGCAGGTATATTTTGGGATGAATACAGAAACTTGATGTTTATTGCAACTCGCCTTTCTGATCAGCATGGCCCTCTCCACGCACACTGGGCCAGGCACAGAGCCAGGATGGATTTCTCCAGAATCCCCCAAAAGTCACCTTGCAGCCATCTTGAGCTACCAATAGACTAGCTGGCAGCTAATACGACACTTTAAAGATGCTAACGTCTTTCTACAAACCTTAGATATTGGTGTCAATAACTGGAATGAAAAAAGAAAAAAAACACCTTCAAATGAGACAGCAGGAGTTAAATTCAGGATGACGGCGCTGCAGCCTGCCAAACAAAGCGTACAGCTGAAGACTCACAGAAAGAGGAGGAAGCCCAACAACATTCAGCTACTGCCTTCTAGTAATTAATAACACACTTGCCCAGCTTGTAGCTGTAACTTCACAGCAAAATAAAGTTTAAACCCCACACCCAAACACCCCCAAGAGAGATTGCTTTTCAATGTTACGTAGCTTTTTTTGGTACCTTAACCATCTGTTCTGGTCTTTGTTTTCACGTAAAAGCAATCTGTGGAAACTAAAACAAACAACGACTGGTCTTTGCTAATTGTTCATTCCATCACGAGTTTCTCTACACAGCAGCTTGCACGAATTCCCATAGAGAGTTATTTCACAAAGGCATCCTCTGTAGTCAGTATCAAGACAGGTTAACAGCAGTCAGTCTCTCCTCAGTGGAGGGAGCCAGGGGAACTGATTCCAAAGTTGCTCTGATTCAGCCAGATCAGCTGAACCAAAAACAGTACTTAAGATACAGTTTTGAAGATACAGTTTTGAGATTTATTTAAAAGTCAGTTTTCCTAAAACTGGTGTGAAACACGTGACTTTAAATTCCTAACGGACCAAACACATACAGTACACAAAGCACTGTTCTGAGTGCACTACTTGCAAATATGCCCTGGGTATTAGAAAACTCTTCACTGCGTTCAGTGAGTAAAGAGAGTAACATCAGATAGGCAAACCTCTTCAGTCACCTCCTCATTTAGCAGGACGCACTCACAGAAGCACAGAAGGCTTTCCCATCCAACCGGGACAAATTTGGTGCCTAATGGTGCCACACAGAGAGCCCCTTTTGATGGAACTGCAGGCGCTGGCTTTGAGACCTGCTCAGGTACTGCAGTCTTCTTCCTGGGTCCACAGACACTGCAAGGGAGCTCCCACATCTCTAATCCACAGAAAAAAACTGATTTCCAGCCTAACTTAATTCACTACAATTTTTATAGTACGTGTTGTGCCAAAATTTCTGTAGGTGTCTTCCCCCATTCACCCACACCCTTGCAGTTAGAGTAAATGGACATTTCTCAGTTCTCATTAGGTTAAAATAAACAGATCCACATCCGCACAACAGCACTTTTCCCTTTTCAATCCTCCTTTGTTCCTGCCACTTTTAAGCACTGGTGCCTGGGATTCCAACAAAGCCTCACCAAACGCAATGCCTCATTACTCTCCTTTCGATACTACATCCTCAAATTGCATTCAGTTTTTCAGTGACTCCACCACATCAGTCTCTTGCATTTTTGGTCATCACTAACCCAGATTAGCTGCCTCCTACTAATGTTCCAACAGCAAGGCAGACTCCTACTCAAAAAATGAAAATGCTGTTATTGACCTCTAATCATACATCCTAGCATGCCACAGCGTCTGATTTCATTATACCCCTACAAAGCCTGAGAACAGCCTAGTTAAGGAAAGGGAAGAGAAAGCAAAAGAAACACATGCAATTAGAGGAAATACAGAGAAAGAAGAGAGAACCATTTAGAATTAAATTTGCTGCAGGACCTTCAAGAAGCATTGCTTCTCTGAAGAACACAAAGCTTTTTCCCAGTCTCAAAAAGGAGCCCAGCTGAGGGATCGCTCAAACAACCTCATCCTCACTGTTTCCTTTCATCATCATGACCAAGAAAGCTTAAAATTCTCCTAAGATCAAAACTCAGTACAGAAGCTGAATGATAAGCTAGTGTTAGAAAGCTTACTATCTGGTGCCAGGTCATTATTGAGACAAGGAAAAGGGATGTTCTCCATGTCTCCTCCCCTGTACCCAAATAAACCCAAACAAGTATCGCAATGCTGCTCACTAAGAAACATGCTTCTAGTTTGTGAAAGATACAGACCATTCATGCCAGTGTAAATGCTAGAAGTGTGGATTACATAAAGCTTAAAAAAATTCTACATTAGTTGTAAAAATAGGCTTAAAACTTTTATGGGTCAAAAGCATAAGCAATATGCTTACGGAAATTAAGTTAATTAGAGTGGAGAAGAATATAGTGGAGTAGGAATTAATTGGTTTCAGTTGTCTTTTTATTTTGTGTAATTGTACCAACAGATTGTATGACCAAGCTCAAGAACAACCTTCACGAGCAAAGAGTTTCTTAAGCAAAGATCTCATGCATACTGGTTCTTTCATGACTGTGCTGTACCTTGTTATATTGTATATTTTTAAAAGACATTGAATTTAATAAATCCTCAGGCATTTTATAACTTAAAGAACTCATCTTTCCATCATTTTGCGGTCTATATCTTTATTAATGTGTTATTTGAACAGGTAGAGAGGAACAAGGTACTTCTTTTAAGAGTGCTCTCACGGAGGAAAAAAACCTCTTTAACCCACAAGAAAATAATTTGGCACTACTTGACAGCAATAAACTAACATTTTTGAAACACTGGCGAGACTGAAGAAAGGTGTCCCCTTTGAGAGGATATTCACATGAAAAACTTCACTGGTGAAACTGCCTTAGGGGTAATCTGTTCTATATCAAAGGTGACTTGGGGATGCTTTAAAATTCCAGCTAATCGAGAGTTTCTTGTTTAACGACAGTACAGGAACAAACCACCGGCGGACAGCAGCAGAGACAGAAAGGTACCAGCTGGGCTGGATGGAAACCTCAGTGCTGTGGGTGGCTCTGAGAAAGGCTCTGGACCATGCTGCATCTGTCCAAGAGCTGTGGGTGCAGATGCACCTTCGGGCGCTGGACAAGCCGTGACTTCCGTCTGGATGGTGAAAGAGGAAGCGATGCCGCAACGTGACCAAACTGCAGTTTTGATTTCATCAAGCTCCAGTGAAAGCCTTCAGGTGCAGACTTCTCAAGCCAGTTCTTTCTCTTCCTCTCACGCTGCCCTTCAATCCTTTTGCTCTGACAAACTGCCACCGCTACCGCAGTAAGTGGTCCTGCTCAGCCACTGCCACTTCATTCGGTACCACCTTCTGGTGCATGGCTGTGCATGAGACAACCAGGAACTTAAGTCGACAAAAGAAGTTAAGAATAGTTGCTAAAGGTTAACTTTAATCCAGATCACTTTCTCTGCTGGTGGAACAGATGATGCAGGAACAGTAAGGGCCAAGTAGTACTGCTAGCAAAAGTGACTAAACTGTTCGCCTTAGGAAGAGGTCTGCTCTTTTTGATATAGAAAGAAAAAGAATAAGATCCAGAACTCATTTTAGATACTTAATCTACTACAAGTGACAGCTTGGCCTTGTCTAGCTAGGTCTCCTCCTGCCTTGGCTTAAGTGAGGTTCTCATGAGGAACTACTTGCTAGATGCTTCAGGCAGGATTTGCTGAGTTACTCTCACAAAAAAACTGAATCAAACCCTAACATAAAATACCTCATTCACTGAGGCAAAAGCACTCAGGACTGTCCATCAGTAATAGTCACAATTCACTGCTAGGAAGGTCTAAATCTTGGACTGGGAAGCTGCCAGTAATTTAAAATGACGTTGTAACTCCAGCAAACAGCTTGAAAGAATGAACATCTCTAGATGTTTAAAAATTACTGCTAAGTGTCACTAAGAAATACAATAGCAGCAAGTCTGAATCTACTTCCTGTTATACAAACTGGAACAGGCTCCCCAGGGAAGTAGTCACAGCACCAAGCCTGTCAGAATTCAAGAAGCGTTTGGACTGTGCATTTAGTCATATGGTCTGAATTTTTGGGTAGACCTGTGTGGAGCCAGGAGTTGGACTCGATGATCCTTACGGGTCCCTTCCAACTTGGGATATTCTATGATTCTGTGAAATGGGTGAGAATTTCTGAGGTTGCCTGATTTCCATAGATCACACATAACGTAAATGGGGACTGTAGATATGTGCACACTTTGAGGCGTCCAGGTTTTAATATTCTATTTTGCTTCAGCTACTTTGAGGCCCAGATGGTCATGCAGACGTCAATACGCATAAATCTCTAACAGAGTCAACATTTAGACAGAAGTGCAGTGTGCTACAACCAATTTTCTAGCCTTACTGAGTAGGATTAGTTCACCACGACAAAATACACTATCACCACCATAACTCTCCCTGGAGACCTAACACCTACATTTCGCAGTTGGCATTCAACCCTTTGAGTCTAAATACTATGGAGCATGTTTGCTCTTTTGCAGGCCCATCCACTCCAAAAAATTTTTAAGTTGCACATTCTTTCCCCTTTTTCAGCCACATGCTAATACCATAAAGTTAACTAAGCAGAGTTTCCAAGCTATTGCACAACTGAACTGCATATGCACTCGAAAAAGCACTGAGCAGTTTACACGCATGCTTCCATAAGTCCTTTAAAGGAGTACTTCTGAGTAGCCAAATTATACCTGGCACTGCACAGGTGCACTGGCATGGAAAAGCACAAGGTGTCCTCTCCCCAAAGTGCATTCATACAGCAAGCAAATTTTAAACAGCTGAATGTGTTAATCCCTCTTCCACCATTTGTTTGACCCCATACAGCATCGATAGTAATGACAACTGTCAAGTACTTTTTTTTAGCTGTTCAGGAAAAAAAAAGGCACTTCTCTCTGCACCTCTGTAATTGTACCACAAACAGGACAACACATCTACCTACTCCACCCTTCTCTGCTACCTACTGGGTGTAAGACTTCCAGCAGGCCAGTAAAACACTAACCCGTCATTTTCCTGGAATGTCTGTACTGAAGTTGCATCCTTTCAACTGTCTCTAAAATCCACTGCTATTTATTGCTACCTTTTATTTTCTTAAAGTTAAATTTATTCCCCCACCCACTCAATAGGAAAACAGAGCCAGCCCCATTTCACTTTCTGGCTACTATTTACCAGAACAACTGAATAGCAACTCAGATGCAGGTTTAAAGAGAGACCGAAGATCCACCTTACGTATGGAGGTCACCGGTCTTCACAACACCCTTTTGTTTTATGAAAGCTTACCCCAGGCGAGCCTACCTTCTGGGGCAAACTGATTCTTACATCATCAAGCCCTTCCCATCCTGGCAGCCTTCTTCTCGCTCTTCTTCCTTCCTCGTATTGTGTGAGCAACCTCAGAGCCACATCGCAGCTGAAACAATTTGGATAGGACTTCCCTTTCCTACCAGCTGAAGGCACAGAGTCATCCAGATCGCCATCCTACCCATGAGCTGGTACACCACTCCCAGGAGTTCAGGGAGCCAAACCCATTAAACTAGAGATGCACCTGCCTTTGCTGTCATTTACTCATATCAACGGTAGATTGATGGCATCAGCATTTCTAGGTTTGAGAGCGTTAAACCTTGCCCCCTCTGCTTTCCACCACAATATCCAGCATGATTTGTACAGTACTTAATAAAAACACCAGTCAAAAAAAAAAAGTCCATGCAAGCAGAAAGATATATTCATTTTTTCAACCTCATATTCCTTACAGAAGACATACTTGCAGTTCTGTAAATGCATTACACAGCAAACACGTAAGGAAAAGGAAGTGTGATAGCTTTAGAAACTTCTTGATCTTTTCATCAAATTGTAATCTAGGAAGTGCACAGCCTTTCTCACAATTAAGTAAATAAACAGGAGCAACTGTACATCCCAACAAGCTTGTCAATGAAAATATACACCAGTCTTCAACTGAAGCAGTCAGGCAGATTTTAAGATAAATGCAACCTTTATACCTGTTTAATTTCAGTTCTAAAACTGGCTTAAACTGTTAGATTTCCGCCCTCCTGCATTGATAATCTAGAAAATTTTCTTCTCCAGAATTCTTTAATATGATTTTTTTTCCCCTACATTACCTATGTCAGTTACCATAAGCACCTGCTCTCCTAAGACTTACTTACCTACACAATAAATGTATGTATGACACACTAGAGAAGCACACATTTTAAGAGCTGGCTGTTCAGCAGGAATGCTGTTATTTCTATGTTCGCAGTAGTTTCTTTGCCTTACCATTTTTTTTGAGGTACTTAAGAATGGACTTAAAAGTTAAGTGGCCTCTTTGTCATTAGACATATTGTCACTTTTTTTCCTGTATCAGGAAAAGTCACTGTTTCTTGGCAGATAGAAAACCTAAGAACAGATTTTTTTTTTTTGAATTAACTCCTAAAGAAAATATTTAAAAAAGAGCAACAGAAAGATAAGTTCAAGCAGCTGAAGTACACTAAGTGACAGATAAACCAGCATAACAGGGTGGGTAAGTAATGCCCTTCTTCGCCAGTCTAAATTCTTTTGAAGAAATCACATCCCTTACAACCCTTAATCATTTTGACAATGTACTTGCATCCTGGCCATTTAAGATACGTACTTTTCTTGATCCTGGCTGGTTTAGAGAGCAGGAAGCACGATATTTGTACAAGAAGAAGAGAGGAATGAAGGGCCAAGAGGCCCCAGAGCAGTTGGGAGAACAGTTGCTCTGGGTGGAGAAACAGAAGAATGGGACAGAGGTGAGCTCAAGACCTTCCCAAGCCCCGTTTAACGGCTTGATAACTCATTGTTTGGGCAATTAAACCCCAAAAGTTCAGTTTTCAATTCATTTTACTTTAAAAACCCTGGCCTGAGTCCACTCCTGTGCCTGACGTGGCTCCTGGGACCCCCTGACAGGAGCAGTGGGAGGAAGGCACGGAGCCACTATCTCCCCATGGCTCAGCCTGCTTACCAGTCCCAATGCCAGCCTGGTTTCACCACTGATACACCAGTGAGCCTCAACACACTGGGTATGGAAGGCAGCTGAAACATGGGGCTTCTGCTTCACAGAAACTCTACTTCAAAATTAATCCCGTTCTCCTCCATCTCCCACTGCAATTCCACGTTAATAGGATGTCTTTAGCCTTCAAATTCAACCCTGCAATAAACATCAGCTGTTTCATGACACCATTTATCCTCACCCCAGGAATTCAGGCATTGTTGCATTAGCAGAACCCTTCCTGGAATTGTTCAAAGACGACAGTAATATCTTTTCTGTTCCCAACATCTCTGATCCTGTAGATCCGAGTTTTACTGGAAATATTCTTAGCTATATGAAGAATATCCATTCGCTTTCCCCTTCCTTCCATCACAGCATGGCTAAGGATGGCCACATATTCCAGCTCTGCATCTTGCAGAGACTTATCCAAACAACAGGAATTCAAAGCTTTCCACGTAGAGTAAGTTTGAAGCTACTTTTTCACAGGAAACGGACATAACGCACAAAGTGGTGTTATGTTGAGAGTACCTTGGTCTACTTGTGCTAGGACAAGTAGGCAGTGTTATCATTCTAAAGTACTGCTCAAAAACAGCTTTCTTAATTTAAATGCATCTGTAGCAACGGTTAATTTTGTAGGACTTTGTTTCAGACCTAAGCTTTGGCCCACACTGCATCCATGAACAAGCACTCTGAAGAACTGAAAGTCAGCTATGCGCCTAGTCAACTTCAAAGACTAATGCTTACAACCTTGAAGGTACGTCCTGAACTGCAGTACTATTCCTACGACAGCTGGGTGCACAGCAGCATTTCAGCATTGCCACTGCATACAACACGTCAGGAACCCAGGGGACAGATTTTCAGAAGTTGTTTTTTGCTGAAAATCAGAGCACTCTTGTAGCTCACACATCACCCACAGCTGAGGGACCACGTATATCTGCCACTCCGCCTCCACGGGAATGCAGTATCTACCTCACAGTGGCTGAAGTGGCTGGTTTGGTTTAGAAAGCCTATAATCTAGCAGGTAATATATTCTCTTCTACTTTACCTCTCTTCCTCCTTTGCAAACCTTTCTGCTATTGAAACTTTAGCTGAAAGGTGATCGATCAACCTGCTGTCACCTCTCCAGTCTGCAGCCATCCCAGCAACTCACTAGCTAGCATTACAGCACGTTTTGGGATTAAGACCCCTTGCAAACACAGATTTGCTCCCTCACTGGATGACAGTGGCCCTCCTGAGCTCTGGTTTGCGTCAGAGCACCAAGCAGCTCATTAACAATCAGATGATTCAGCACTCGGTGTCTACATTTCTGCTGCCTGGTTTCCTTCAGCAGCCAGACTACAGCTTTGAAGGCATATCATTTACATGATACAATCAGACACCTGAAGAGGTGCACAGGTGTCAAGTCCCTCCGGATCCAAGCTGGTACCAGTTTTGGGCAACACAGCCTGCTCCTAAGTTCTCCTGCTTGCTAGCACAGCTTCATCATCACACACGTCACATAAAAATCTCAATTGTAACGTTCTGCTGCCGTTTCCTCCCCTCCTGTCTTTCTGAAAGATCACGCAACAAAACGAGGGGTGTTGAAAACAAGATCTCAGGTCAAAGGCAGAGCAAAACTAGTAACAGATTCCAGGTAGAGGGAGGATAATCCCCGCATTTCATGCTCAGGAGAGTAGAGTAGGATTCTTGTCCCACCAAAGCCAGCCAGACACTGAGCACTGCCAGCTGCAACCCCTCCCCGCCCCAACATCCCCTTCCGATTTATCCACATCCACTAATCTGATTAGCATTCCTGTAATTAAAGCACCACAATATCTGATTGGTAGGCTGCTTAAATTAACTCATCCAAAGTCCTTTAATATAAGAAATTACTGCTCCAAGAGAATTACAAGATCTACAAAATAAAGCATCGCTAATGAGCATAAGATCAAAACTGGATTATCAAGTTTCCCAATTCAGAGGTAGAAGAGCAAGCAGTCAAGTCACCAAGGTTTCTATAAAACATTTACAGCGACTTTATAAGAAAAGTAAAACAAGTATAAATACTATTTTATATATATATATATATATATATATTCCTTCATGTATTTAATAAAGAACTTACCATACTTTGTAGATGTTAGAAAGAGCAAATGTTATTTTGGTCTATTCAGTATTCACTGTAAAGTGAGGAGCGAGATTGTTGTTCTGAATAGCACTCCTCAGGTTTACAGATTAGAGAGATGAAAACACATAAACCTTAGCCTCTTTAGCAGTGCAGGATAAGTTAAATATAACACTCCAGTTAAACTGTAGGTTTCACCCTCTCTTCTTATGAGAAATTTCTTCCTATGGCGATTAGTTTATTTGCACAGAAAATTTCTGAACAACCCCCCACCCAGACACACATACGCACAAAAAGCAAAACCAGGCACAAATACTCCCTCTGACTCAGATTTACAAGCAGCCAAGGGAGGTTAGGAAGTGAATCACTCATTTAGCAAATCTGTGCGTGCACACAGCTTCTGGAATAAACCGTGTTTGGTGCAATGCTAAATGTAGAGGAAGATGTGAAGTGAAGGAATTGTGAATGCAACATTACACCTGTGGGATCAAACGCTCCAGTTCTTCCCCTGCTTCCCAGGTTACAGGCTGTATGCACAAGGACAAGTAGAAGCACACAGCCACCAGCTGAAGAAGCAGTTCGTTCACCCTTCTGGCTCCTGCCTAACCGGGCACATTCCTCAGCACCCAGTAAGATCGTCTCTGCGAGCACCACGGTCCTCAAAGAGCACAGCCATCTTCAACACTTGCGCTCACTCAATTGAGCTTGTGAGTTAGTGTACCAACACAACAGCTTGGCCTGCATCTGCTCCTGGAGGTGGGTCTTCTCATGACTTCGACCGGGATCTGCAGGACCCACACTTGTACCCCAAACTACAACCCTATTCACGATAACCCACTACACATACCTATGCCTTCCTCAATTTACCTGGGTCCAAAACGATATTCACTTTTTTTTTATTATTTTTTTTGTAAAATATTAGGTAAAGTGGTCTTACTCAGACCCTAAAAAGCCCTGAGTGGTCTGCAAGTATAAGGCCCAGAGAAAGAATAACTGAACTGAGGCTGAGGTAAAATTATGCCACTTACTACAAGTCAGGCTCCAGATCAGCCTGGGAGCTGGCTCACCTGATAAGCTTCTACACCATGCATTAAATCCTTGAAAGGGATTATGCAGCAAGGTGCCAGTGATAAGAGAGACTGGATTTGACCTCTAAGGACCTTCCCAAGGCAACATTCCTAAATCAACTGTCCCCATATTACCCCCACATCCGTAAAACAAGGAGAGAACTCTGCGGTCAAAGCATTTTCATCTAGATAAACTTCTTTTCAATAGCACCTAAAGCTTCAGTTGATTTTCAGATCTATAAAATGCTCTAAGGCTGAAGTTTTGACGCAGTTATACATCTGCACAGAAGACATTACAGGGCATTAACAGGGTTTTTACTTGGCTACTCCATTAAGCGTCATTTCAGAAATCACACTGAAGCCATCATCAAGACTCCAGCTTTCTTCAGGGGTAAAACAAACACAGACATTAAAGACAACAATTTATTTCAAGTGTTACACTTCTGCCAACATACACCACGTTTTCAGCATAAAAGACCACTCCTTCTCCAGAGACTTGGAGTCAGTGTCCTCTCAAACAAAGGGCACAGCTTGCTACTTCTCTGACACAGAAACCAGACCTAAATGCACATTCCTGTTTCTTATCTCTCCTTCCACTCTCCTCCCATCAGTTTCAGGTACACTCCTACACAAAGTTGACTGCATCCAAATTGAAAATGTTACAATTTTTGAAAAGTACCAGCTTTCCAGCATTTACTCTTTTCAAACTTTTAAGTTTTCTTTTTAGGAACGAAATTACTAAATGAAGTGCTAAGTCTCAAAGATGATTTTATTTTTATCCCATACTGTCTTTCCACTCATCTTCCCAGAAATTCCTCTGATATGACAGGCCTTTTCCCTCTATCCTCACGATGAGTCATAAAAACACAGAATGGTTTGGGTTGGAAGGGACCTTAAAGCCCATCCAGTTCCAACCCCCTGCCATGGGCAGGGACACCTCCCACCAGACCAGGCTGCCCAAAGCCCCATCCAGCCTGGCCTTGAACACCTCCAGGGATGGGGCATCCACAGCTTCTCTGGGCAACCTGTGCCAGTGCCTCACCACACTCAGAGTAATGAATTTCTTCCTTATATCTAATCTAAACCTACCTTCTTTTAGTTTAAAGCCATTTCTCCTTGTCCTGCCAGTATACCCCCTGACAAAGAGTCCCTCCCCAGCTTTCTTGTAGGCCCCCTTTAGGCACAGGAAGGCCGCAATAAGGTCTCCCCACAGCCTTCTCTTCTCCAGGCTGAATAAGCCCCAGCCCACTGATCACCTTCACAGCCCTTCTCTGGACTTCCTCTAATATGTCCATGTCCTTCTTGTGCTGGTGGCCCCAGAGCTGAATCCACTACTCCAGGTAGGGTCTCACGTGAGCAGAGCAGAGGGGGAAAATCACCTCCCCTCGGCCTGCTGGCAGGTCACAGGATCCTTCTACAGCATGAAGGAAAGATATATCACTTCTTGTTCTTCTCAAAGAAATACCACTTGTTCTTCTCAAAAAAAGGGAGATACGGTAAAAATACGTGGATATTTGAGGGTGTTTGGTTTCCCTTTTCCCCAAACAAATACATCAAGCAACTAAAATTCTATCTGGTCAGAATACAGCATGTGTAATAAAGTCTGTGTGTCCACAAAACCACTCCATGAATCTCCATCTCAAGATCAGCTGCCTTGCTGCAGACTTCTCTTTCTCTGCATTTGTATCCCTGCTCCATCTTTTACGTGTATCAATATGGCTATCTGCCATATAGACCTTTTAATAGCTTCTGGGATAAGTTTTGCAGAGTGCTCAGCAATAGCAGCGGCTTCCTTCAAGAGAGCATCCCTGTACGTACATAAAGCAGCTGGCCAATTCTAAATCCACCTCACGGGGTATTTACCTGGCTCCCAAGCCCAGCAGCTGTTCCAGCCACCAAGCCACGGCATCATCTTCAAAGAGCCCAGCCAAACCCAGGCTATACCTTAGTTCTTAGGTACAGCTTTAGCTACCAGATCACACAGATCAGTCGGGTCATTGTAAGCGATCCTCTCTATCGCTTTAGCTCAGAATCAACACTATTTTGGGTTTGAGGCTGAATCTTGCTCTGGTACACCTTCTTCCCAGGCCTGGTGAGATCCTACTACATCCCTTCTTGCTCAAAGAAACCAACTGGGACAAAACACGCACGTTTATGGGTATTTCAATTATTTTAGACAAGTTACACTCTAAAAACATCTCTTTTTCACTGATCAAAAGAAGGGCCTAGCCAAACATATTCACTGTAGACATTCAGATTTGATCACAGAATGCTTTGGGTTGGAAGGAACCCTTAAAGACCATCTAGTCCAGCTCCCCTGCCACGGGCAGGGACATCTTGCACCAGACCAGATTGCTCGAAGCCCCATCTAACCCAACTGTGAATACTTCCAAAGACAGGGAAGTCTCTTGAGGGTGATGCCTGAAGACCCTGCCTGGCCATTTCCCAAAATATGTTACTACCCATTTCATTAAGGAAAAGACTACCACAGCTCATCATATCAACATGTAGAGCAGGCTGTGTGCAGCTACAGAAGCTGGAAATGAATACCTTCACGCCACACCACTTTGCAGTCTCCAAAGTGAGACAATATCCTGACACATGACCTTGGTGGCAAATACCAAGGAGGCACAAACATGTATTGGCAACGTACTCTAAAAACTTTCCAAGTTTTCAGCTCATCACTTGACTACAAACCAAACTAAAGCATGCAGGACTTTGTCTTGCTAAGCATTCCTGAATTTCAGCGTTACAGGAGATGTACAAAAGCACACCTCCCAGCTCCTCTCACCCCATCAGCTCCCACATAAGGCCCTTATGAGTTACCTAAACACGATGAACGTGTTCCATGAACACCTCAGTGAGTTTCGTGTTAGCTAGGACAAAGGCCACCAGCACTACCCAGTGCCGAGCAGGCCTGCCAGTGCCCAGCCAGGCACGCGCACGTCCCAAGCCGTGCGATGTCCGCTGCCCAGAGGAGCCCTCCGTCTATTTATAGCGCTCGATGGAGCTGGAGCTGCCGATCCAGCTCCGAGGCACGCCGTCCAGCTGGAGCTCGGACCACCCCGGCACGGCTCCCGGGGCCAGCAGGTGTAAAAATACATCCTACCAGCCACCCAGCACGTCCACTCTGCACGTCGCAAATGTTCCTCCTGAGCTCGTACGAGAAGGCGTACGGCACAGGGCTCGGTTTGGTTTGGTTTTTCCCACACGCCCGACACCTCCCGTTGCTCTTCGGGTTTAGGGCACGCCTACGCTGGTGGCGGAAACAATGCCCGAGTGTTTTGTGATGCTAAACCAGCTCCTAGAAACACTAGCGAGGCCAGAGGTTGGCTTTCAAGCTGCTGATTTCGGTTTGAAACAGCACTCCGGCTGGCAAACCGGCGGTGAAGCAGCAGCCGCCTGCAAGCAAGCAGCTGCCTGCCCGGCACGGAAAAGCCCTGCTTCCCCCGGGGTCCCTGCCCGCCGCCGTACCCCCGATCCCCCGGGGCAGGGGCCGTACCTGGGAGCTGAGGTACCGCTTGAGGCACTCCTCGCACACCGCCTTCTTGCAGCAGGACAGCGGCTTGACGGGCTTCTCCTCCAGGCACACGCGGCAGCTCAGCACCAGCAGCGGCCCGAAGTCCCCCGCGATCAGCCCGGAGAAGGGCTCGGGCAGCAGGTACAAGTCCACCACCTCCACGCTGCCGCCCGCCGCCAGCGGGTCGCCGCCCGCCGCCACCCCGCGCCGCGACGGGGCCGGGAGCGGGGCCGGGAGCGGGGCCGTCACCGGGGCCGGGGCCCGCCCGACGCCACCACCGCCCCCGGGGGAGGGCGGCGATGCGCGGCGGGCGGCGGGCCGGTCGTTCTCCACGCAGTACACGGTGCAGTACACGTGCCGCCGGGGGGGGCGGCGGCGGCCGCTGCCCCCCTCCGGCCCCGGCCCCTCCTCCGCCGGGGCCGCCGGCTGCTCCGGCCCGGCCGCCGCCTCCTCCTCCTCGTCTTCGTCCCCGCCGGCCCCTCGCCGCTCGGGCGGCGGCTCCCCGCTCTGCCCCGGCCCCGCCGCCTCCAGCGGCGGCTCGTCCGCGCCGGGCTCCCGCGGGCTCCCGGCCGGGCTCGGCGGCGCGGCGGCGGCGGCGGCCGGTGTCGGCGGGGCGCTCAGCGAGCTCTGCTGCTCCCCCATCGCCGCCCGCCGCCGCCGCCGCTCCTTCCCATCCAGCCGCCTCCCGGCGCCGCTTCTGCTTCCGGGTCCCGAGCCCCGCCGCTACGAGCCCCGGCCGCCCGCGGGCACCGGCCGCCGCCGCCGCCGCCCGGCCTCCTCCCCCCGGGGCTGCGGAGGGAGCGGCGGGGGCCGCCCGCCTCGCTCAGCGCCGCCCCCGCGGGCTCGGCCGCAGCCCGAGCCCCATGCCGCGGGGCGCAGGCGGGCAGCCGCCCCCGGAGCCGCGGGGCAGCGCGCACCCACCGCGCCCGCGCCCGGCCCGGCCCCGCCGACCCCGGCCCGCCCCCGCCCCGCGTCCCCGCCCCGCTCTGACGCGCCCTCGCCGGCCCGGCCCTCCATTGAGCCGTAAACACCGCGGGAGGCTGCCCCGGCAGCGGGACGAGGAGCAGGGGGCGGAGAGGGCTGCTGGGCACGCTGCCCGGGGCTCTGCCAGCTGGGCGAAGAAGCAGCCACACGCCGGGGCAGAAGGCTCCGTCCCCACACCGGCTGCTTGGGGCCGGCTGTCACCCAGGTGTTGTCAGTCCAGGGGGCAGCTTTGCGTCCTTCATGAAGCCTTTTCTCGCCAAGCTGTTTGGTTTATGAGAGCTCTGTCGTGTTTGAACACAGTTGCGTGGAACTGAGCCTAGTTCCTTGAGAGATTGCTTTTCTCCCCGTGGCACGCAGCCAAGCCTACCTCAGCAGGGAGCCCCACCTCTGAGCTCTGCAGCCCAAACACCACCGGCGGCTGGCAGGGCACGAGGGGGCCTCCGTTTTGAGGAGCTCTGCCCACCACCCTCCAACAGAGCCCGGATCCTCTAGTCCTTGCAAGTGTGGCAAAGCTGGGTTTTCCTTTGTTAAGCCTGTCAGTGGGTTTGGTGTGAACAGCTATGCTTGCTGGCTGTCCTTTTACTCATGCCTGATTTTCAAATTCTGCAGCTGAAATCCAGGACAGGCACTTGCAGTTATAGAGCAGCAAAGAAGTTGTGGCTATCACATCAGTGAACTCAACTTTTCCCAATCTGTAAAGTTTTGCATAGTATTGTCTGGCTTCCTTCCTTATTTTTCCTCAGTTACTTCTTTCCCTTCCTCCCCTCCTTTCTTTCCTTATGTCAAACAACAAAACCTTGCATAAAACTTCACTGAAAGAAAGTACCGGTCTGTGCAGCGTATAAGAAGCTGCAGAGCTGATTACTGCACACAGTCGCGAGGCAGTTCTATGGAGAACGTAGCAACTTGGAGAGTTTCAGCGGTACAGCAGGGCTAGAGCAGGCTGAGCTGTCTGTACCGGCGCTGTGTGTGTATACACATATATATGAAAAAGGAGGGCTCAGTTTCCCAAGACTTCAGTTCTTGAGTCTTTGTGGAAATTACTTCTACTAAAAATAATTAATGTTTTTAGGATGGGTAATTAACGTTCATCCTTCTGGGCTTATGCTGATGACCTCTAATGAAATCTGAAGGGTAGTATTCCCATGTAAGTAACAGGCAGTGTGGTACTGAGTCACTGGGTGTAGAACTTACAGACTTTTCTTTTTTTTTTTAGAATTTCATTTATCTTCTTTTTTTTTTTTTTAAATATATATATAACAGTTAACATTTTGCCTGCCATTGCAAATCCATTCTGGGTATTGCGGGAAATATTTTTAGATGCTGATATTTATTTTGAAAAATAAATAAAAATTCAGGGTCTCCTGTTTGCCCCTCAACACTTGTAGTTCTCGTTATTCTGTACACTCCACATTTACTATATTGTCTTGGGTTCTCCTTAATACATCCAGTACAAGCCACTTACACTCTGGACATGGTCCTGTTTTCTATGAAATATGAAACTATTTCTATGAAACAGTTTGCCAGCTTGATGGTTTTCACCAAAAAAAAAAAAAAAAGTCTATAACCTTCTGAGACAAAAGCTTGTGTCAACAGCACAGCTGTAATGGCAAAAGTTTTCTGGGACCTCCTGGTGAGAACAGAACTCCTTAAGACTGTCCTTCACCTACTGTTCTGAGTTTGGATGGGTTACATAGGCCCAATTTATTAGGTGGTGAAGAAGATGTAGTCATATAACTCACCTAGAAAAATCCTAGCATCTGAATTGTAGTACGTGAAAGAAAGTGTCCTTGACAGTACTTGACTTTAATAGTTATGAAATATTTTTCTGCAGCTAGAAGGAAAATACAGATTTATCTTCTTGGGCTTCTGTTCATCTTCTGAGGTGAAAGAGTCATGGATGTTCTACAGAAGGTATAGGTTAGAAAAATGCATGCTCTAGAATCATTTCTTATGAATATCCGAATTAAATCAGGAAGAATAACTGTCTACCTAGTTTCATTGTTGCAGAATGTATTTAGAAAACAGCCTGTGCCATTATTTTTGTCAAGCACTATGGAAACAACCTTCAAAATATAACTATGTGTCTTGAAATTATCGCCAGAAATTCCAACAAATACCCCTTGCATATACGTTCATTAGAAACCTTTAGGAGGAGAATATAGTCATTGTCACATCACTGGAATTCTCAAACAAACATACTGATATGCTGAAGCTTCTTCAAGCAGGGAAAGCATTGCCCAAATGAATCACACCTTTTGGACCTCATATCTGCTTACCTCAAATCTGCTTACTATCGTCATCCGGGCAAGAGAGGTGAAATGCTTTTCTGAAATTTATAGATCTTTTCAAACAAATCTTTGTCAGCGTCTCAGGCTGTCTTTTACAGGGCACTTACAACCTCTGTTCATCCTCTTTAGCCTTTCTCTTGTTTTGGAATGATGTTTTCTGCATACATCTTCAAAATCCTCTTTTTAACCAGTGACATTGTTTTCTTCCTAGTCCTCTGTCTGCAGCACTGTTTTTTAATATCTTTCCTATCACGTTTCTCTTCCTAAAAATACCACAAAGCTCTGTGTTTAGCCTAAAGCTCTGTAGAAGACTCATTACCGGGTTTCTGTTCTTGATCTTGCTGAATCCAATTTCACACTGAGACTCATCAGCAGCTGTTGAAAACTTACTTCCTCCTTCTCACCCAGATCTTTTATTCCTCCTCTACTTTCTTGCCATATTATCATCCCCGATGTCGTCCGGGTTCATCACTTGGGGATCACTTTTATTTCTCCAAATGCAAAGAACCATTCAAGCGAAGCAAGGCACTTAGCAAAATTTTTGTGGAGCAGCAGGATGTATTTCCAGGTTCTTGAGGTTAAAGCTGAGAGGTTGCACTAGGAATCTCATGAGCACAGGACTGCTTCCCCAGGTGGTCTCACTCTTAGTCCCAGAGTCATGTCTACGTCAAGCTACATTCCATGTATTCAACAATCACTGATTTTCGTCTTAACAATCCAAACAGCAGACAATGCCCGTATTATTTATCAACGTTTATCTGGAAAGAAAATACCTTGGTGCACAACCTGGATGTGATGCAGCCTTTCTGAGGAAGCTGAAGTTATTTACCACCGTCAGCAGCAATACAGGCATGAGAGCATTCCAAACTGCATCAGCATTTTTAGGCTCTCCCAAGGAAAGAAACCTTCATTACTGCATTATTTTTATTAATATGCCTTTGAAGTTATTTTTGAAGCAATAGCTCTCCACAGAATTACCTGACAGCAGCACAGTAAACTGTGTTGAAGGGCAAATACATTTCATAGGTATTATTGTTTTAATTAACAATGCAGAACAACACACAAATAGAATGTTTTGTTAAATACTTAGCAGGCACATTTTCAAAATACCACGAGTAATTCTCTGATGTGCAAATTGCTATCTTTTCACTCTTAGCTTCAGGCCTGAAAAAGAAGTTGAATATTTGTTAAAACAATTGTCTACCCTTATTACGTGATTATCAAATTATGCTTTTATCATTTGTACTTGATTTTTTTCCCCAATGTTAATAATTTAAACGGATTTCAGAAAATAATCAAATTAAGTAATTAACCTGATCAGGCAGTGGGCACACACAGAGCTGTTCAAAGCAGCTCTTTTAAATTATGCTGCTCCGCTTCTGAAAGCCAAATTCCACAGCGACTTTGAAGACTTCCTTGTGCTTGTCTGTAATTCAGCAAAGCCCGCCGTTATCAGCAGAGGCTCCCATTACGTGCTCCGTGACTCGGCTGGGACTTATCACCTCTGCAGCGCACGGCCGGCACAGCTGGAGCTGCTGGGTGCACGCTGCAGTGCGAGCCGGGGCCTCCTCTCTAATCGCAGCTGGGTGACCGGCTGGCCCCGTGGCCTTGGACAAGATACTCTTCTATCTCTGTTTCCCCTTTTACCCTTTGCCTGTCTCGGTTATTTAGACTGTCAGCTGTGTGTGACAGAGAGTGCGTGCAGCTGGGGCGCCGCTTGGGCCAGTGCATCCCTGGTCTGCGGTGCAGGCTGTAGGTATTGCTGTGGTACCTCCAACAGCGTGCTCTCTTTGTGTAAGAACACAGGAATTAAGCATTTTCCCCCGGTCAGATAACATTTATATGTGCAGATTTCCAGTTGAATTTTTCCGAGTATACCAGAGAAAATATTTAGTAGGACACATGTAACTATTCTACCAAGGAAAGAAAAGTTCACTAGCAGGAGCAAAATGCTGCACTTCCTTTCCACAGACTTATTTTTATTACTGCCATGGAAAGTACGTCTGCTTACTCTCCATAAGTCTTTCTGCAGAGTAAGATGATACCTTTTTTATATCATCACTTGTCAAAACAAAGTCTCATTTTTAAGGTTTTGACGCTAATTTACAAGGTGA